>NC_143587.1:66955287-67303764 GCF_048544385.1 Mastigoproctus giganteus
TTGATAATTTTTTTAAACTGAAACAGATTAAAGTAGACCAGAAACTCATTCTATTCAATTTCACAGGTAGGTGTTTGGCCTGGGTAGTAGTAGTGTTTTAGGAGCTTCAATGACTAAGGCCATATTGCTCCACGTATATTGTCTGAAAATTGTGTTTTCTGAGGTTGATTTTCTATCTGCTCGACAAAAAACCCGAGTTTCCGTGAGAAAAAAAAAAAAAAAAATTCTACCCTCACTTGGGTAGTATGGTTTTTCATCGAGTGCATTCCAGACCCTGCCTTGACCAACTAACTCAGCCATATTGTAGAAAAGAAGGATAAAAATTCCTCCCATCATCAACGGGACTCAAACTCATGTCTTTTCTACAGTGTGGGGAGGACGGTGATCCTACCAACTGTGCTACCTATGAGGATTTTTGGCCTTGGGAATAAAGCCTCACATTTTGCTGCCACATAGCACTGATATCAGCAATATTATGGGTGACTACATTTTCACTCTTTAATTTGAGGAAAGTCATCATGACAGAAGTGGAAACCGATAGAAGTGGGCTTACTAGTGCTAACTTTTCTAGTTAATTCCAATGCAACCTATTACCAAGTTCCAACTACATTAGATTAATTTATTCAGTTTTCCTCAGGGTAATAGTGCTTTCACTGAACTCAGTTCTACAGGGTGTCTCAAAAATATTGGTACAAATGTTTAGGGGAGGTAGGTAACATCTAAAGGAATGTGAATCGCATAGGAATCCATAACTGGAAATGTCACGGGAAAGTAGTAACAGAGGCACAAGAAGCAGAAATGATACAAGACAGTAATTAGGGGTAAACATTTATTTCACATAATATTAACAATGGAGTACGAGATGAATGCATTTCATGATGTTACAACAGATGTAAAGTAGCTTATGCGCCATCAAACCCCCATATCAACAACAGATGCTTGAAGGTTCCACCATGAGACGTGATGCATGCATGACACTGAAGCAGCATGGATTAGCGGACATGGTCGAACACACCTGGAGTTTCTTTGACAGTAGCAGCAATGCAGACGAGTCTCGCCACGGGATCCATTTCCATCTCCACAGGCGATTCATACATGATAGATGAGGGGGCCCCCCACAGAAAGAAATCAAGCCTCCATAAATCAAGTGAGCATGGGGGCCAGGCAACGGGTCCACCACAGCCAATCCATCGATGACCAAAATGCCTGTTCAAATGGTCAAACACACCTTCCATAATGGGCAGGTGCCCCGACATGTTGAAACCAAATGTTCCGTTTCACATTTGCTGGAACATCGTCAAGCAACCCTGGTAGAACTTGTTCAAGAAAGATCCAATATTTAGCGGAGTTCATGCGGGATGGTAACAGGTATGGGCCGACTAAGCAGTCACCGACCATACCTGCCCACACATCTATTGCGAAACGATGTTGTTGTGCCGCATCGGGGCGCACACCGTGCGGGTTGTCGTGAGCCCACACAAAACATAGGCTGGAAAATTCAAGTCTTGAACACTTTCTTGGAGAAACCACTGCACAAAAGCCACACGTGCAGGATGATCTTGGGGGAGCAGTAACTGAACCATTTGGAGATGAAAGGGGTGTAAGGAATCATCGTGCCAGACACTGCAATGAGACACTCCTAAGGCAGAGGCAACGGCACGTGTGCTGGTAGTGGGATTATTCTGGATGGCATTCAACACACTTTCTTCCATGGCGGGAGTTCGTGTCGAATGTGGTCTGCCCACACTACTCCTGTTACCTCTAAATGACACATAACCGCAAAAATTTTGATGCATACGCACAAACAAATGGTGGTCCGGTACATGTCTGCCTGGGACGCGTTCTCCATAAATTCGTTGAGTGGCTTGTCCATTACCCTCTGCTAATCGCATGTCTGCCAGCTCACAGTTCGTATATCGATGCATGCTCTTTGTGCGGCAACTACTACTTGAACAAGTAAACCAGAAATTTTCCCTCTCGCGAACTGTGAACAGCGCCGTGTACCGACTTACAGTGACGTTTCCGGTTATGGGTTCCTATGCGAGTCACATTCCTTTAGATGTTACCTACCTCCCCTAAACATTTGTACCAATATTTTTGAGACACTCTGTATATGCAGAGTAACCTCAAAATGAATTATTAATAATAGTTGGGTTAGCTGCTTCACAGCCTAGCAAAAATCCATACTATCTTTGCTTGAAACAAACAGTGGTGATTCATTGTAATAGTAAAGGCAAGCTGTATGCTCATAACAAACCCAGCACCATTTAAATAGGCCTATAAAAGGATTCTTTAGTTAAATAAAATCTGAACTAAGACAAAGAAGCAACATATTAAACCAACTGTGCCACATCAGCATGAATGCAAAAAATTCCCCATTCAAATGAATAGCTTTAATGCTAGTAATTTTTTTTTATTTTATGGTAACAAATAAAAATAAAAAATTATGGTAACAAATAATGCCATTTCACCACTTGTTTCTTACTGGTAGGTTGTTGTTGTTATTTGGTTTTTAGGCGCATTAGCAACTAAGGCCATATTGCTCCGGGATATGCGGTAGTCATTCCCTGACCTTTCCGCATCCTCCGTATTTGGTGGTGACGGGCTCGAATCCCGGTCTAATCAAGAAGCGTATGCTACACACTGCTGCTCCTTCCCACCTGGCTACGGAGACGCCTTACTGGTAGGTGCTACCAGTAAGAAATAAATGGTGAAATGGCATTCCAGGATGTCTCTTAAAAATTTAATAATACTAATTAATTAATGCATGCCATACAATATGGGGAGAATTTATGCATAAAATGCAGAAAATCATATTTTAAAAAATTTTGTCTATTAATGTCTTAACTGAGTAATTAAGCTAATACTTAAGAATTAGCTTATTTACTTAATTATAGAGGCTCACAATCCCTACACCACAATTAAACAACAGAATGCAACAAAGATCCTCTTACAGGTAAGCTTATGGAGAAGGTGACCTGGTTCATGTGCCCACATTGACTAACAGACGTCAACACATTCAACTGCAGTGGGGGTGGGAGTACTATTCCTGGACATCAGACAACTGTGTATTTGAAGAAAAATAGTGAACAGCTGAAACTAGACTGCACGATTAGACAAAAAGGCCAGTAGCAGTAGTATTGGTTTGATGTATGTTTTCGTGGATGTCACTGATCCCAATGAACACATCCTCACTGCCAGACCCTGCCTTGATATTGTTTTGAACCAAGTTTTGCCATTTGTGGTAACCACGTATCCAGATGGCACTGGACTCTTTCAACAAGATTATGTCCCATGTCACAAGGCCTGCATTGTGCAAGAATGGTTCAAGAGTCGTGTCCAAGAATTTCGGTGTGCTTCCCTGATTGTCGAATTCTCTCAACATCGATCCTATAAAACATTTATGGGATGTGGTGGAATGCAGTAGTTATTGTTTCACGCAAGTACCTCACTCCAGGATGTCCTTCTGTCCAGTTGGTACAGGATACTCATGGACACCTTCCATGGTCTTGCTCAGTCAATGATATGCTGGGTGAAAACGGTTATTATGGAAAATGCTACCCAACATACTATTAAGAGGTGATCGTAATGTTTTGGCTCATAAGTGTACATTCCTAGTAGATCTTCAACAGTCTGTTAGTTTGAAGTGCACCACTTGCTTCCAACTTGTTTATGAACGTTAAGAAAAAGCATATTCATAATGCATATGAGGGCTGTTTCTGAGAGAATTCCTACCTCGCTCCCCTGCCTTCAAAAATTTATTATCAGTTTCAATACTTTTGATACTTGTCTAAACTCAGCAGTTAGATAATGTATCACCATCGTTTGATCAAAAATGGTTTAACACAATGAAAACAAGTATGGTCTGGTGTGACATTGAGAAGCCATGTCATTACTCAGAATAAACTTGGGCATGATAAGAAACAGCTTAAATACAATATTTAAGTGTGTTTTTTTATTAGATTCCTAGCTTATTTTCAGATTATCAACAAAATAAATAAAAAAAAAAAAAAGTCCCAAAACATGAAATTGTGATTGTGAAATTCATTTTGCAAAATCAAACTTAATTCTATTACATACCTAGAAACATATTTTTGCCTAACTTGATTCCTATCAGCTGAACATTCTGTTGGTACAATCTCCATTTTTAACTCTGGTCTGCTGTAAAATGATTTTATAATAAAGTAAATCAAATAAAAAGGAAACACAAGATAACTTTGCAAATTAAAAGGAAATACTAAAAAAAAAATGTCTGATTTACTTGTAAAATAAAATAACAGATTATTGTAAGTATGCTGCAATATGCTATAATGATAAATGAAAGCATCTTATTTTCTCAACTGAAGATAATTTTATCATTCTCTATATCGGGATGGGGAACCTGTTTAGTACCAAGGGCAAATTGCAAGCATCTAAGAACCTGTGGGGGCACATCTTTGCTGGGAAAATAATGAATTTTAAAATTTACAAATTCATAGGTATGCATGCAATCAACACTAAGCAATATTAATTAAAATGTTATAATGCATTATCAACCAAACAGTTTAAACAGTTAAATACCGAAACACCAAAGATGCCACAGTCAATGTTTTATTTTTAATGAAACTTCTTAGCTTTCACCTTAATGAGAAGGTTGGTTGGTTGATTGGGGATTTATTTGGTGCATCAGCATTTATGGCCACAGTGCGCCAGAGAAGGTTGGTCCTGCTTTGCTTTGGAAAGCTCAGAGTTATTAGATGGCACCGATTATGGCACTGATGGTGCAGTGGGCAGTTTCAATTTCGCCTGCGAGAGAGAGGTTCCCAACCCCTGCTCTATATGAACAGTGAAAACAGAGTGTAAACTTTTAATGACTAAAACAAACATTACATCTTTGAGTAGTCAGCTAATGTAATTTTTATGACAACATTTGAAGTTACAAGCAATGTCAGAAGTTCCAAAGTTGGCAAGAGTAGCTGGAAGCAAAAATGGCATGCAGCAGAAATAGAGCGAGCGAATAGATCGAAAGCAGATAGAGTGAAGAGGGTCTGTTAGAGATGAGTCATTAATTAATCTAACTTCCCTCTTTTGAATGGAATCTAGAAGCCTGAGAGAGGTTTTTGGGGGCACTGCCCTAGGGTGGATTTGCAATTTGTACAAAGTGAAGAAAAGTAATGCAGAGAGTGAAAGAGAAAACCCAGTTTTTTTTAGATATTTGTAATGTGTTTATACCAGAGAGATTAGAAGTCAGGGTAATCCCCAATAGAGATATATGATCTTGCCTAGAAATTGCAGTGTCATCAAAGATAACCACAGGAGCAGAAGAATCCTTTTTGTGATATATAAGACAGGATTCAGTTTTAGAAGGATTGAAATCAACTAAGTTATCTTTGTCCTATTGGAGATTAGCATTTAAGGAAATGGTAGTGGATATTCGAGAAATTGAAGCTGTTTGAGAAAGGCAAGGTTTCTCAAACTGGAAGGTGGAATGCAATGTGCTGCCATCAGCAAAATTATGGATAGGATTTCCAGAAGAAGGTCATTAATATACAAGAGGAAAAGAGTGGGAGAAATAACAGAACCTTGGGGAACACCAGCACTAGTGGAGAAGTTAGAAGACAGAGCCATCTACCATCACTCGCAGTGAGCGGGCAGAGATGAAACTGGATACCCAATTACAAAAAAACAGTTGGCAAACCATACAATGAGAGCTTATTTAGAAGACCTTTATGCCAAACACGATCAAAGCTTTGAATGTCAAGAGCAACTGTTTGAGTTTCACCAAACTTTTCCATTGAATTTGTCCATAGATGGGTAACATAAGCCAAAACATCACCAGTGGATCAACACTGATGGAATCCATACTGACAATCATTGATCAGATGAATGGTTTCTAGATAGTTTAAGGAGTTGCCAGTTAATTGATTTCTTCATTACTTTAGAAAGAGTAGAACTGCAACAGAATGATAATTGAATGGTAGAGGAATATCTCACAATTCTAAGCTGCTTCTCTTTTTTCACTGCTTCCATTTCCATTCTTTATAGAAGTTTAGTTTTCATTTAGTCCTATGTTAATAATTACACAAAAAGAGCAGCCTTTAATTCATTTATTGAAACCAGAACCCAGTCAGACAAACCATCATTAGCAGTGGTATATGATGCAAGATAGCAAGCTTATACCTTCCCATTTCTCCTTTCATTCCCTCCAATAGAGAGCCTTTCACCTATCATTTCCTCCAATAGAATTTGTCTAGCTCTTCTTTGAATTTATTTAAGCTATCAACTTCCACAACAGATGGAGTTTGTCTGAGCAATCAATTACTCACTAGCTAAAGGCAAACTCCCACATATCTATTCTGCAACCATCCTTCCTCAATTTTAATTTATGCTCAATCATGTGCATAATCTGAGCAAGAGTAAGAACCCCATCAGCACTGAGCTTGCTCAAACCATTCAAAGCCTTAAACACCTCAATCAGATCACTTCGCAGGTGCCTATTCTCTAGATGCTGCAATTTACAAAATTGAAGCCTTTCTTGTTTGTTTACCTCACCAATCTTGTTGCCCTGCTCTGTACTCTTTCCAGTAGCTCTACATCTTTCCTAAAATTAGGTCTCCAATCCAGTATGTAGTACTCAAGATATTGTCTGACTACTGCATTATAATACAATGGAATAATCACCTCCTTATCCCAGCTAACAAAATTTCTGTATATCATTGACAAAACCCCATGGGCAATGCTGGCAGCTTGTCTGCACTACTCAGAGAACTTCATATCTGACTGCAAAATTACCCCAGCAACTTTTCATTTTCTACCACCGCCCTATAAGTAGGTAGGTAATCCATAAAGACTTCAAATTAACAATTTTAGTTTTTCAACTTAGCTAAAATAAAAGAAAGCCTATAATGACCTATAATTTGTAATTATATATTCTCAATTCATGTGTAGCTCCACACAGTTGGTACATTAGCAACTGTGGTAATGGAGGCACTGGTTAAAGAAGCACTGCAGGATCATCTAGACAAGACTTCAGTTATAGCTCGGACACAGCATGGGTTTGTTAAGGGAAAGTCTTGCCTGACCAATTTGATTGGATACTATGATGTGGTCACAAAGGAACTGGATGCAGGGAATAACTTTGATATCATATATTTGGATCATAGAAAGGTTTTTGATACTGTTGCACATGGAAGACTGCTGCACAAATTGAAGTAGCGTGGCATTGGAGACAAATTGCTGCTATGGATAAAGGGATGGTTGAGTGGGAGAAGACAGAGTGGTAATCAATGGACACTGCTCATCATGGACTAATGTTATTAGTGGAGTCCCTCAAGGTTCAGTGTTGGGTCCATCGTTGTTTTCTGTATTCATAAATGATATTGATGATGGTATATCAAGCTTAATGTCCAAGTTTTCAGATGATACAAAGGTTGGCAGGGTTGTTAAGGACACTGACAGTACGCTGCTGCAACAGGATCTAGAAAAGTGGAGCAGATGGGCTGAGAGGTGGCAAATGAAGTTTAACATTGACAAATGTAAAGTACTACATATGGGAAGCAGCAACCCCAGAGTGACGTACCAACTCTGTGGTACTACACTGACAGTGGTAGAGAATGAAAAGGATCTGGGGGTAATTGTGCATGCAGATATGAAGTTTTCTGAGCAGTGCAGACAGTCTGCAAGAGTAGCTCATAGTGTTTGTCAATGATATACAGAAATTTTTCTAGCAGGGATAAGGAGGTGATTATCCCCTTGTATAAGGCAATGGTCAGGCCACACTTTGAGTACTGTATACAGGTTTGCAGGCCTCATTTTAAGAAGGATGTAGAGCTGTTGAAACGAGTACAGAGAAGGTCAACAAGATTAGTGAATAGAACAAAGGGTTGCTCTTACGAAGAAAGGCTTCAATTTTGCAAATTACAGTGGCTGGAGACTAGGCACCTGCGAGGTGATCTGATTGAGGTGGAAAAAGCCTTGAAGGGTTTGAGCATGCTCAATGCTGATGGAATTCTTCCTCTTGCTCAGAATAATCATCTGAGAAGGCATAAATTCAAATTGAGGAAAGACAGATGTGCGGAGGTTTGCCTTTAGCCAGCAGGTAGTTGGTTGATAAATAGCCTATATAAATTTAAGGCTGAGCTGGACAGGTATTTGGAACGAACAGAGGGGTGAAATGGGAGCGGTTTTTTTTTTTTTTTTTTGGCTGATGCTGCATAAGCTTGCTTTCTTACATCATATGCCTCTACTAATGCTAATGTTATTGCAACCCACAGTTAATAAACTTCAGTTGCCATTTCTCAGCCCATCTGCCTAACTTTTCTAGATCAAATTGCAGTAGCATACTGCCATTAACCTCTCCACCAACTTTTGTTTCATCTGCAAACTTGAACATTAAGCCTGATATGACTTCATCAATATCACTGATAAATATAGAAAACAGCAATGGGCTCAACCCAAACCCTGGGGACTACACTAATAACATTAATTCATGAAGAGTAATAACTGTTTGTGAATGCTGTGGCCACATTTACAAAAGCAATAACCTTCTCCTTTCCCTTGATTGTAGTTACATCTTTAAGTAAACACTAATAACAATCATGAATGACAGTGCAGTACACCACCCCACACTGTATAACCAATAAAACAATTTCTCATGTCCCTTTGGCACAAAATATGTACTTAAATATTGTCGACAATGCCCATGGAGATGGCCCCATAGATCTCAAAGCTTGACATAAGATAATTTTTGTTTGAAGGATGAGATAAATCTGACCTTTTTGCCATCACTGAAGAATGCAATATGCCAAGAATTTCCAGTACTTCTAATAGATATATTTTATACTCTGAGCAGGATAATATCATACCTACACTCAAACATTGGAACGTGTTAATGGAAACACCAAGCAACTGTTGCTGTAAATTTATAGCAAACCACATTTCTCATTTGTCACTCTGCACATTAGCACTTCCTTCTCCCTTCCAATGACATATGGAAAAGTTCTGATTAAATAAAAAATCCCATGACATTTACAAATATTAATGTAAATACCAGATTCCTCTGTAATTAACAGTTCAATAGAGGTTTAGCACTGTCATAATTTGGAACACCTGCACGTATATACAGCTAGTTCTCATTATAACATTCCTGCTTATAGTGATCTCTCATTTTTAATGCTCTTTTTCTTCCAGCCTCATGATCAATGCCCATTTGCAGATGATACAAAGGTTGGCAGGGTGGTTAATAACAAGTATTCAAGGTGTGTTACTGTAACAAGATTTAGAAAAATTGGCAAATGGGCTGAGAAATGGCTGTTGAAGTTTAACATTCAGAAGCAAGGTACTGTGTGTGGGTAGCAGTAATTCCAGGTTAATGTACCAAATGTTGGCATTAACATTAGTACAGGCATAGGCAAAAAAAGCAAGCTTACACAGCATCAGCCCCCCCCCCCCCCAAAAAAAAAAACACTGCCCATTTCACCCACACATTCATTCCAAAAGTCTGTCTAGTTCTGCCTTGAATTTATTTAAGCTGTCAACTTATACAATGACAGATGGAAATTTGTTCCAGCAATCAACCACTCACTGGCTAAAGGCAAATTTCCGCACATCTATTCTACAATCGTCTTTCCTCAATTTCAATTTATATCCTCTCACGTGCATACGCTGAGCAAGAGGAAGAAACCCATTAGCATTGAGCTTGCTCAAACCATTCAAGGCCTTATACACCTCAATGAAATGTGTAGTACTACACTCAAGGTAGTGGAAAATAAACAAGACATGGGGGACTTGCAGATATCAAGTTCTTTGAATAATGCAGATAAGCTGCCAGGACAGCTCATGGGATATTGTCAATGATATAAAGGATTTTGCTTGGCTATAAGGAGGTAATTATCCCATTGTACAAGGCATGATTATGGGCCACATCTTCAGTTCTGCATATAGGTCAGGAGACCTCATTTTAGGAAGGATGTAGATCTGCTGGAACACGTGCAGAGAGAGAGAGAGAGAGAGCGCGCAACAAGACTGGTGAAGGGAACAAAAGGGTAGTCATACCAAGAAAGGCTTCAGTTCTACTAATTACAGTGTCTGGAGACTAGGCACCTGCAAGGTAATCTGATGAGGTGCTTAAGGCTTTGAATGATTTGAGCAAGCACAATGCTAATGGCATTTTTCCTCTTGCTCAGACTACACACACAAGGAGGTATAAATTCAAACTGATAACAATGGCTGCAGGATAGACCTGCAGAGGTTTACCTTCAGCCAGTGGGTGGTTGATTATTGGAACAATATTCCATCTTTTGTTGTTGTGGAAGAGGGTAGTTTGAATAAATTCGGGGAAGAACTAAACAAACTATTGGAGAGGACAGACAGGTAATGTGGGAAGCTTTTTTTTTTTTTGAGCTAATGCTGTCCAAGCTTGCTTTTTTGTGTCATTTGCCACTACAAATACTAATCTTATGAAGTGCCATACACTTTTTAATGTCTACAGTGCTGACTGAATTTAAAATACTTTCCCAGTTATTTTTCACTTTTTGTTTTCTTTTTTCTTTTTCTTAATAAGGATTCAAAGAAGGAAAAACCTCTCCTACCTCTTGATTTTCATGTTTGGAAAGGGACGATGCAGACTATATTCTAGGAACTGTTTATGGAGTAGTCGATTTACTTCTTATAAATCATTTCTCATGCAGGTGACAATTTTTAATATCACACAGTAACTCGAAGCTTGAAGGTAGAAATTCCATACTTTAAACCACTCAATGTCTAGACTGTCACTGCTTTCACACACCACCTCAGTTTTTTTTTGTTTAATTCAACACTTTTTTACCCACTTCCTTGCTGATACAGTAATAACTGTGTGTCAAAAAGGTGATTTCACAAATGACAGTATACGATTATGTTAGTACTACATTTACTATGTTTATATGACTCAAGTTATGTTTATTTTAATGGAATATTTTGAAAAATTCCATTCTTTTTAATAGAATACTAAAAAAAAAAAAAAAAAAAAAGTTGAAAGCTTTTTTTTTTATGAAAACCCCAAGCACAAGAGGCATTAGAATCTACAGCTCTTACTACCATGCATGGGATGGAGGTTGAAAAGATGAAAGAATATATCTGTTGACATTAGACTTGAACTTCTGTAGATTGTAATTTTCAGTTGAATGAATAAATGAGGAAGAAGAAAAGTTGGTTCTGTTAGTTTGAACTTGGAAAACGTGTTCGGACTACTTTGGGGGGCGGAGATCAGGAATCATAAAAGCCAATTCAGAAGAACAGTGCCCATGGAAGTATCTATATAAATGGCATGCAGCAGAAACAGAAATTCTATGAAACAGAGTGGAGAGACTGTTATAGAGATGAGTCATTAATTAACCTAACTACCCTCTTTTGAATAGAATTTAGAAATCTGAGAGAGGTTTTGGGGGCACCACCCCATATGTGGGAGCAGCTGTTTGGAAGAAAGTATTTTATTTTTTTTTTTAATGAAAATTCCAAACACAAGAGGTATTAGAATCTGTAGTACTTAGTACTATGCTTGGGTTGGAGGTTGAGAAGATGAAAGAAGACATTTGTTAAGATTAGACTTGAACTTCTGTAGGCTGAAATTTTCAGGAAATACGTATGAAGGAAAGTTGTTCCAGAAAATGATGGTTGAGTGGGAGAAGACAGAGAGTGGTAATCAATGGACACTGCTCATCGTGGACTAATGTTATTAGTGGAGTCCCTCAGGTTTCAGTGTTGAGTCCATTGTTGTTTTCTGTATTTATAAATGATATTGATGATGGTATATCAAGCTTAATGTCCAAGTTTGCAGATGATACAAAGATTGGCAGGGTTGTTAAGGACACCAATGACAGTACGCTGCTGCAACAGGATCTAGAAAAGTTGAGCAGATGGGCTGAGAGGTGGCAAAAGTTTAACATTGACAAATGTAAAGTACTACATATGGGAAGCAGTAACTCCAGAGTAACATATCAACTCTGTGGTACTACACTGACAGTGGTAGAGAATGAAAAGGACCTAGGGGTAATTGTGCAGGCAGATATGAAGTTTTCGGAGCAGCACAGACAGTCTGCAAGAGTAACTCATGGTGTCTTGTCAATTAAATACAGGAATTTTTTTAGCAGGGATAAGGAGGTGATTATCCCCTTGTATAAGGCAATGGTCAGGCCACATCTTGAGTACTGTATACGGTTCTGGAGGCCTCATTTTAAGAAGGCTGTAGAGCTGTTGGACCGAGTACAGAGAAGGGCAACAAGATTAGTGAATGGAACAAAGGGTTGCTCTTATGAAGAAAGGCTTAAGTTTTGCAAATTACAGTGTCTGGAGACTAGGCACCTGCAAGGTGATCTGATTGAGGTGTATAAAGCCTTGAATGGTTTGAGCATGCTCAATGCTGATGGAATTCTTCCTCTTGCTCAGAATAATTACCTGAGAGGGCATAAATTCAAATTGAGGAAAAACAGAAGCAGGATAGATGTTTGGAAGTTTGCCTTTAGCCAGCGGGTAGTTGGTTGGTGGAACAGACTTCCATCCTTTGTTGTGGAAGTTGATAGCCTAAATAAATTTAAGACTGAGCTGGACAGGTATTTGGGAACGAACGGAGGGGTGAAATGGGAGCGTTTTTTTTTTTTCTTTGTTTGTTTTTTTTTTTGCTGCATAAGCTTGCTTTCTTGCTTCATATGCCTCTACTAATGCTAAATTGCAGTTGAATGAATAAATGAGGAAAATGAAAAGTTAGTTCTGTGAGTTTGAAGTTGGACAGTAAATGGATGTTGGCTGGTGGCGGTACATGTTCAGACTGTTTTGAAAGAGAGAGCTGGAAATATAGAACCCAATTCAGAAGAAAAATGCCCATGGAAGTATCTGTAGAAAAGGCATGCGGTAGAAACACTACATCTATGAGACAGAGTAGAGCGACTCTGTGAGAGATGAGTCATTAATTAACCTAATTGCCCTCTTCTGAATGGAATCTAGAAGACAGAGGTTTTGGGGGCACTGCCCTAGATGTGGGAACAATATTCCATGGTAGGGAAGATTTGCAATTTGTACAGAGTGAACAGCTGTTTAGAAGAAAAGTAACGCCGAGAGCGAAAGACAAAACCAAGTTTTTTAGAAGCAGAGGAAGCAATATTTGTAATGTGCTTGTGCCAAGAGAGAGAGAGAGTAGAAGTCAGGGTAATGCCCAAAAGGATAAATCATCTTGCCTAGAAATCAGAGTGTCACCAAAGATAAGCATAGGAGTAGAAGAATCCTTTTTGCAAGATATAAGACAGGAGTGAGTTCTAGAAGGATTGAAATCAACTAAGTTGCCTTTGCCCCACTTGGGAATTATCTAGAGATCAGCATTTAAGGAATTGGTAGTGGATATTTGGATATTTGAGAAGTTGAAGCTGATAGAGCAGGGAAAGGTTTCTCAAACTTGAAAGTGGAATGCAATATGCAATTTGCTATCATCGGCAAGACTATGAATATGATTTCCAGTTAATGGAAGGAAGTCAATAACCCTTGACAGCCATTGTACCACCAGTGATACATTTGCAGTTGTTATTTGCTATGCCAATGTATCAGCAATGAATTTGATATTTTTTTCAGCTTGTGTAGAACTGATCTTGAATGCATGCAGCGTAGTCTTGATCTGGCCAACTGGCATCTAATTTACATAGAATATATTAAAATTAAAAATTTGTATCTAGCAGTTAATGTGTTAATATACAAGAGGAAAAGTGTGGGGGAAAGAAATGAACCTTGGGCGACACCAGATGTTTATTTGATTGTTATTTGGAGCATTAGCAACTAAGGCTATATTGCTCTGGGTATAAGCAGTGGTCATTTCCTGACCTTTCCGCATCCTCCAATATTTGGTGGGCACAGACTCGAACCCGGTCTAATCAAGAATAGCGTGGGGTGACACCAACATTAGTGCAGAAGTTAGAAGACAGAGAGCCATCTACCATCACTTTCAGTGAGCAATCAGAGAGTTTGTTTGTTTGTTTGTTTTGGTTTTATTGGTGCATTAGCAATCAGAGAGAAAACTGGATAACCAATTACAAAAAACAGTTGGCAAACCATAAGATGGAAGCTTGTTTAGAAGACCTTTATGCCAAAATACAATTGAAAGCCTTTGGGATGGCAAGAGCAACTGCTTGAGTTCCACCGAACTTTTCCATTGAATCTGTCCATAAATGGATAACATAAGCCAGAATATCACCAGTGGATTGACACTGACAGAATCCATACTGGCGATCATTGATCAGACAAAGGTTTCTAGATAGTTTAAGAGTTACCGGTTAATTGATTTCTCCATTACTTTAGAAAGAGTAGAAGTAACTGCAATGGGTCAATAATTGGATGGCAGTGATTTATCACCGTTTTTAGGAACTGGCTGGATATGAGCAAATTTCCAAGCAGAAGGAAAAACACCTTTGGAATAAGAAAGTGAAAAAAGGAGGCAAAGAACAGGGGTAAGTTCAGGAGCACAGGTTTAGAGAGCAAGTGGAGAAATACCATCAGGACCTAGAGCTTTCTTAGCGTCAAGATTCGTCAAAATCCTTCCGACATCCTTTTAACAGAAGACCACAGGAGGCATTGAATGGAGCATGTTAGGAAGGAATGGTGGAATGTTTTACCAAGATCATTAACACATGAGTTGGAAGAAAGAAGGGATGCTAGCAGGTCAGCTTTATCCTTGGCTGAAGTGAATAATAGAACCATCTGGTTTTGACAGAGATGGGAGCAGAGATGGGCAAAAGTTGCAGCCAATAGCTTTTGCAAGAGACCAGAATGCTTGGCTACCATTAGGGCCAAAACCTAGTTTGGACTGTTTTACAATTGTTGTGAGTTTTGGTGTAGACAAATGAAACTAAAGAATTGGAAGGAAGCCAATTACTGTTCAAGAGAAGAATATGCAACATTCTTCTCTTGAACAGAATTAGCACATTTATTGGAAAACCAAGGTTTATACAAAGGATGAGATTTTAAAGTGGAGTGTGGAATAAAGGATTCCATTCCTACAAGAAAAATTTCACTGACACAATATGAGCAAATGTTGACATCAGAAGTTTTGAAACAGTAATCCGACCAAGGAAAAGAAATCTCGCAGATCATCCCATTTTGCATTCTTGTAATGCCAAACGACACAAGGTTGGGAATAGCCATGAGATAAAGGCTCCATTGAGCCTTTATTAAGAGACAGTCACCAAGTTGTGATCTGAGGTGCCTAAAGGACCACTCACTTCGACAGTGTACTTAGAAGGGTTGTTTGTGAGAAAAAGATCAAGCGTGTTGACTGTATGGTTAGGATTTTCTGGTAGGTAAATGAACAATCTGTGCAAGGTCATTAATAGTTACAAAAGCCTCAGCATCTCGACCAGCTGGATCTATGTGACTAGAGAACAGAAGCAAGCTGGAGTTGTGAACATTAAAATCACCAAGGAAAATTACCTCACCATTAGGAATGTTGGACTGGAGAAAGTCAAGTTGCAAAGAGATGAAGTCAAAAAGTTCCAAGTGATTAGTGGAGTTGGGACAGTAGAGACAGCAGATGAATTTGACAGAATAAGGTAGAGAGATTTTAAAGCAGAGAAGATCGAAAAGAGATTCCAAATTACCAAGTCTCTGACAGGAAATATCAGAATGGGCATATGCACAAGTACCACCTTTGAGGCGAAAGGAATCAGACTGAATAATTTGGGCAACTGAGATGAGCAGTGGTTGATTCAACCAATAACTGAGATTCTGTCAGAAAAAGTACATGGGGATTGGCAGAGTGCAAGTGGAAATGAACATAACTGAGATTAGAATTGAGACCATGAATATTTGTAAAATGAACTAGGCAGTGTTTGGGAGGTTTAGATCTTTTTTGCAGATAAGCTTGCTCTATTAATTTAAAAATTCATGGTGTATTCAATAGTAAGAAAAAGTGTGGGGGGGGGACATTTGTTTATGGTCTTTATGGCACAAGGGCAGCTAGGCCATAATGTGCCTGGGGGGGGGGGGGACATGCTGTATGAAGTAATGAAATTTTTGGATATGGCATACACATGGTAAGAATATACCCAGAACCTTGACATAATATGGCCTCGACAATGCCTCCCACATACACACTACTCGGATCCCTCCAGTCACTATCTAGCAGAGTACAAGTAGCAAGATTATACACTAGCTGATCTGGAAGCCTCCTAGAGAATTACCAATAGGTTCGGTTCAGTGCACTAACTAGTGGCCGGCCTGCAAACACCATTTTAGAGCTGTATTCTCGAAATGTAAGGAAGTTTGGATCTCGCCATGATGTCCATCATAACCTCAAAAGACGTCAGTGATACTGCATGACGGAAGAGATGGGGAAGGGTTGACTGGAACTTAGCTCTGAAGATTAAACATGGGTTCCACCACTTCAAGCCTCCAAATAAGCAAAGTGGTGGTATTGCACCAGTTGATGAGAGTCATCTACCACTTAGTATTGCCTGGTAACACAGAGGAGCAGCATTCCTCCATGTGGTGTGGGTGCCACACCTCGACCTCTGCTTATGTCTGGGTGACCAGTGTGCAAGCACACTGGTCATCCAGTGTGCTTGCGCATAGGGGTTATAACCAGAATTAGAGTGTCATCGAAGATAAGCATCAGAGAAGAAGAATCCGTTTTGCAAGACATGACACAGGACAGTTTTAGGACTGAAATCACGTAAGTTATCTTTCCCCCACTGGAGAATTACCAGGAAATCAGCGTTTAAGGAATTGGTAGTGGATATTCGAGATGTAGAAGCTGTTTAAGCAGGGAAAAGTTTCTCAAACTGGAAGGTGGAATGCAATATGCTATCATCAGCAAAACTATGGATAGAATTTCTGGTCAATGGAAGGTCATTAATATACAAGAGGGAAAAAGTGGAAGAAAGAACTGAACTTTGGGGATACCAGCATCAGTGGAGAAGTTAAAAGACAAAGAGCCATCAATCATCACCCACAGTGAGTGGTCAGAGAGAAAAATGAATACCCAATTACAAACAAAAGTTGGCAAACCATAAGATGGAAGCTTATTTAGAAGATCTTAATTGCCAAACACAATCAATTAATGCCTTTGAAATGTCAAGAGCAACAGCTTGATTTTCACCAAACATTTCCATTGAATTTGTCCATAGATGGGTAACATAAGCCAGAATATCACCAGTGGATCGACGATGAGTGAATCCATAATGGCAATTGTTGAACAGATGGAAGGTTTCTAGATAGCTTAAGAGTTGGTGGTTAAATGATTTCTCCATAACTTAAGAGTAGAAGTAATTGCAATGGGATGATAACTGAATGGAAGGAATGTCACCCCTTTTAAGAACTGGATGGATATGAGAAAATTTCCAAGCAGAACGAAAAACACCTTTGGAATAAAAAAGTGAAAAAAGGGGCCATAGAACAGGAGTAAATTCAGGAGCACAGAATTTGAGAACAAGCGCGGAAATGCCATCAGGCCTTGGAGCTTTCTTGGCATCAAGATTCGTCAAAATCCTTCTGGAATCCTTTTGACAGATCACAGGAGGCATTGTTGGAGTATACTAGGAATGGTGAGATGTGATTTACCAAGATCATCAAATACAAGAGTTGGGGGCGCCTCCGTAGCCAGGTGGGAAGGAGCAACAGTGCGTAGCACACGCTTCTTGATTAGACCGGGGTTCGAGCCCGTCACCACCAAATACGGAGGATGCGGAAAGGCCAGGGAATGACCACCGCATATTCCCAGAGCAATATGGCCTTAGTTGCTAATGCTCCTAAAAACCAAATAACAACAACAACAACAACAACAACAACAAGAGTTGGAATAAAAATAGGATGCTAGCAGGTCAGCTTTATCTTTGGCTGAAGTGACAATTGAACCATCATTGAGGTGGGAACAGAGATGGGCAAAAGTTCCAGCCAATAGCTTTGGCAAGAGACCAGAATGCTCGGCTGCCATTTGGACAAGAAGAAGTTTTGTACTCTTATTATCCTGTTCGAAATCTAGTTTGCACTGATTAATAACCACTTTACAAATGTTGCAAGCATTGGTGTAGGCAGAAAATGAACTGCAAGATTTGAAAACAAGCCAATTACGATATGCAACATTCTTCTCTCTTCAACGGCCTTAGCACATTTATTGGAAAACTAAGGTTTAGATAAAGGACGAGTTAAGGTGCAGTATGGAACATAGGATTACAAGAGTAATTTCTCTGATACGATCTGAGCAAATGTTGATGTCAGAAGATTTAAAACAGTAATCTGACCAAGGAAAAGAAAAGAAATCTCACAGATCATCCCATTTTGTATTCTTGTAATGCCAAAGAACACCAGGTTGAGAATGGCCATGACAGAACGGCTTCATTGAAGAGACCATAACCAGTTGTGATCTGAGGTGCCTAGAGGACCACTCATCTCAACCGAATACTTAGCAGGGTTGTTTGTGAGAAAAAGATTGTTTGATTTTTTTTAGGAGCATTAGCAACTAAGGCCATACTGCTCCGGGATATGCAGTGGTCATTCCCTGACCTTTCCGCATCCTCCGTATTTGGTGGTGATGGGCTCGAACCCCGGTCTAATCAAGAAGCGTGTGCTACGCACTGTTGCTCCTTCCCACCTGGCTACGGAGGCGCCTGTGAGAAAAAGATGAAGCATGTTGGCTGTGTGGTTAAAATTATCTGGTTGTTGTTGGGTTTTTTTGGTGAAAGAGCTACTTTGGCCATATTGCACCTAAAATTATCTGGTATTCTGATGGGTAAATGGACAGTGTGTGAAGTCATTAGTAATTGCGAAAGCCTCATCATCTCGACCAGCTGGGTCTGTGTGACTAGGAAAGGAAAGCAATCTGGAGTTGTAAACATTAAAATCACCTAGGAAAATTACCTCACTATTAGGAAAGTTAAGTTTGAAAGAGAGGAAGTCAAAGGGTTCCAAGTGAATAGTGGAGTTGGGAGAACAATAGAGGCAACAGATGAATTTGACACAATGTGGTAGAGATTTTAAGCCAGAGAAGATTGAAAAGAGGAGATTCCAAATTACTAAGTCTCTGCCACAGAATATTCGAATGGACATATGCACAAGTACTACCTTTGAAGTGAAAGGAATCATACATCAAATAATTTGGGCAACTGAGATGAGCAGTGGTTGAATCAACCAATAACTGACATTCTGTCAGAAAAAGTGCATGGGGTTAGGACAACTGTAAATGGAAATGAACTTCATTGAGATTAGAACTGAGACCACATATATTTGTGAAAAGAATGAGGAAGAGTTCGGGAGATTTAGATCTTTTTGCAGATAAGTTTGCTCTATTAGTTTAACAATTCATGGTGTATTCAGTAGTAAGAAAAGATGGGGGATAGGGCGTGCTGTATGAAGTAATAAAATTTTTGGATATGCCATACACATGGTGAGAATATATCCTTATCCTTGACATAATGTGGTCTCAATAATGTCCCCCCCCCCACTCACATACTACTTGGACTCCTTCCAGTCACTGTCTGGCAGAGTAGAGGCTGTGACATTACACTAGCTGATCCGGAAGCCTCCTAGAGAGTTACTAATAGGTTCAGTCTGGTGTACTAACTAGCGGCCGGCCTGCAAACACCGTTTTAGAGCTGTACCATTTTAGAGCTGAAAGTGCTAAAAAAGCATGGTACATCATGTGCACAGGTTTTCAACTTACCACTGCTCCATAAACACTAATAAAAAAATTGAAAAATCAAAATTAGCATATATAGATTGACTCTCAGTTTATTATATAGGCTCCTCTCATTCAGAATTTTACATTATGACTTTTCTTTATTACGAGAACTTCATACTTGCTGTGACAGTTGTTGTAGTAGATTTTAGGAGCATTAGCGATTAAGGTTATATTGCACTGCATATATTGTAAATTGCATGTTTTCAAGTTTGATTTTCTGTTTGTTGGATGAAAAACCCTGGTTTCCAGGAGTAAAAACCATGTTACCCTTGCCTGAGACCGACTAATGCAGCCATGTTGTGAAAAAGGCCCATAAAAATTCCTCCTGTCACCAAAATGACTGAACCACAGGTCTTTTCCACTTGGTGTGGGGAGGACAGAGAATCTGTTAGCCATAAGGGATGTTGATCACAAGGTGTTATCATAAGAGATATTACTCTTATTGAATTTGAAAGTGTCTGCAATTCTGCCCAGACACGATAGAAGGGAGTATATGATGAGAGGCTTGTCGATCAATTCGGCACTGGAAAGAATGTGCAAGGCTCAAGGGGTAGAATTTTTTTCAGCCTGGACTGTACTTGTTAACAGGAGAGCCTGCTTCTATAGGGATGGGATACACTTAAATATAAAGGGTACAAGAATATTTGCTGATGCTATCGAGGCAGTGTTAGGTGGGTCGGAAAACTGATAGCTTGGGGGGATACAAGGACTAATAGTTTAACAGTAGCCGAAGGCAGAGGTGAAGGAGATTCTTGCACAACTTCTATTAGAATAAGTAGCGACCCGGAGCGTGGGGTGCTGGGAGTTTCAGGGACGGATGGCAGTCATCCTGAAATAGGTGGGTATATGGGATGTGTTAGGGTAACTAGGAATAGGAGCATGTATACCAATGCTAGAAGTATAGTAAATAAATTTGATGAATTTGAAGTGTTGGTCAAGACATTAAAGGCGGATACTGTTGGGATAGCAGAGACGTGGTGTCACACAGATATAAGGAATGTTGAACTGGAATTTGGGGAGTACAATGTGTGCAGAAAGGATAGACAGGGAGGAGGTGTTATGCTGTTAATTAAGAAAAACATAAAATCAAAAGAAGTGCATCCAGTTGATATAGATGAACAGTGCACTGTTGAGTCAGTTTGGTGTGACATAAGCACTGCGAAAGCAAAATTAAGAGTAGGAGTGTGTTATAGGCCTAATGCCTTGAATGAGTACAATGAACAATTGTACAGAGAAAGAGAATGGGCTAGTAAATCGGAATGTCTTATAATGGGGGATTTTAACTTCCCAGATATTGACTGGAACTTGTGGGTTGGTCACTCACACACTAGTCAGACTTTTGTTGATTTATTGGATGATTGTTTTCTGCAGCAGCATGTTCGAGAGGCAACCAGAGAAAGTAATACTCTTGATCTGGTTATCAGCAGTGATCATTTGTGTATTAATAATTTGCAGATAAAGGAACCACTAGGTGGCAGTGATCACAGTGTACTGATGTGGAATTTACTTAAAGATTTAATTACCATCAAGGGTAAAAGAAAGGGTTTTTGCTTCCGTAAAGGTGAGTACAGTGGTCTCCGACAGTTTTTAAATTCTGTACAGTGGGATCAACTGACGATGTTACCAACAGTAAATTCTAAGTGGGAAACATTCAAGGAATTAATCGTGGATGCTACTAAAAGTTTCATACCTATTAAGAAATAATGTTCAAGGTTTAGGTCTAAATGGTTATCTAATGAACTAATGAGACTCGTAACAGAGAAGAAAAATGCATGGTATGCATATAAATTATCAAGCGACTCAGAAGCCTATGGCAGATATAAGCCAGTCTGTAATCAGGTCACAAAGGAGGTTAGGCAGGCGAAGGCAGATTACGAGAAATCCTTGGCAAAAGATGCTAAGAAAAACAGCAAGGATTTCTTTACTTATATAAACTCTAAAAGGAAGGGGATGAATCTGATTGGTCCACTTGATATTGATGGTTCTACTATTGATGATCCTGCTCAGATAGCAAACAAACTGAATGAGTATTTTGCATCTACATTCACACATGAGGAATTATTAAGGTTTGAAAATGGCAGAAGGTTATCAAATTGTAGCAGGATACTTAATGATTTTCTAATAACTGAAAGCAAAGTGGAGGGGAAATTGTTGAAGTTAAACATAAGAAAAGCACCTGGGGTGGATGGGATGTATCCAGTTATATTAAAGGAGGAGGCAAAGCAACTAAGCAAACCCTTAGCCATAATTATGAGAGCATCCTTGGATTCAGGGGAGGTCCCCACGGACTGGAGATATGCAAATGTATCCCCAATTCACAAATGGGGATCGAAGTGTGACACGAGTAATTACAGACCAGTTAGTTTAACTTCTGTTCCAGGTAAAATAATGGAGTCACTGGTTAAAGATGCATTGCAGGATCATCTAGACAAGACTGCAGCAATAATTCAGACACAGCATGGGTTTGTTAAGGGAAAGTCTTGTCTGACAAATTTGATAGGATATTATGATATGGTTACAAAGTAACTGGATGCAAAAAATAATTTTGATATCATATATTTGGATTTCAGGAAAGCTTTTGACACTGTTGCGCATGGAAGACTATTGTACAAATTGGAGCAGAATGGTAAGGGTAAGTTGCTACAATGGATAAAAGGATGGTTAAGTGGGAGAAGACAGAGGGTGGTAATCAATGGGTGCTGCTCTTCGTGAACTAATGTTATTAGTGGAGTCCCACAGGGTTCGGTGTTAGGTCCACTGTTGTTTTGTATATTTATCAATGATATTGATGAAGGTATATCAGGCTTAATGTCGAAGTTTGCAGATGGTACAAAGGTTGGCAGGGTTGTTAATGACAGTAATGGCAGTGTGCTACTGCAACAGGATCTAGATAATTTGGGCAGATGGGCTAAGAAGTGGCAACTGAAGTTTAACCTTGACAAATGCAAAGTACTGCATATGGGTAGAAGTAACCCCAGAGAAACGTACCAACTGTGTGGTACTACACTTAAGGTGGTAGAAAATGAAAAAGATCTAGGAGTAATTGTGCAGGCAGATATGAAGTTTTCTGAGCAATGCAGACAGGCTGCCAGGGCAGGTCATGGATTTTGTCAATGATATATAGGAATTTTGCTAGCACGAAGGAGGAGGTGATTGTCCCTCTGTATAAGGCAATGGTCAGGCCGCGCCTTGAGTACTGCGTACAGGTCTGGAGGCCTCATTTTAGGAAGGTTGTAGATTTACTTGAGCGTGTACAGAGAAGGGCAACAAGATTGGTGAGGGGAATGAAGGGATCCTCTTACCAAGAGAGGCTTAAGTTCTGCAAACTGCAGTGGCTGGAGACTAGGCACCTGCGCGGTGATCTGATTGAGGTATATAAGGCCTTGAATTCTGATGGGATCCTTCCACTTGTTTAGATTACGAACCTAAGGGGGCATAAATTCAAATTAAGAAAAGACAGATGTAGAATAGATGTGTGGAAATTTGCCTTTAGCCAGCGGGTGGTTAATTGCTGGAACAAACTTCCATCTGTCGTTGTGGAAGTTGACAGGTTAAATAAATTTCGGGAGGACAGGCATTTGGAGGGAATGGTGTGATTTTTTTTTTTTTGGCTGATGCTGCATAAGCTCATACATTTGCTTTCTCGCATCACATGCCACTACTACTACTACTCAATATTAGCTTTAATATTCAAATATTTTTAATGTTTCATACATTTCTACTCGTGCTGACATGTCAGCACGAGTAGAAATGTATGAAACATTAAAAATAATTATTGGTCAATAAACCGAAAGATTTTGAAAATGTGTATAAACTCTCTATCTAATTGTTTCTTTCTAATATTCATAAAATTCAATGAATATTTGAGATACTAGGTTTTCCACCTTTTGTTTAAATTTTGGATGGAAGTACATAAAATGATCTGTATTTATTTAATAGAAAAAAAAATATGCAGAAATATAAAAGTAATTTTCATTAGAATTCCACAGATGCCAAACTGCAGTGCAGACAGGCTGCAAGAGTAGCTCATGATGTCTTGTCAATGATATACAGGAATTTTGCTAGCAGGGCTAAAGAGATGATTGTCCTCTTGTATAAGGCAATGGTCAGGCCACACCTTGAGTATATACAGTCCTGGACGCCTCATTTTAGGAAAGATGTAGAGCTGCTGAAACAAGTACAGAGACAGGCAACGAGATTGGTGAGTGGAATAAAGAGCTGCTGTTACCACGAAAGGCTAAAGTTCTGCAAATTGCAGCTTCTGGAGACTAGGAGCCTGTGAGGTGATCTAATTGAGGTGTATAAGGCCTTGAATGGTTTGAGCAAACTCTATGCTGATGGGATTCTTCCTCTTGCTCAGATTACTCATCTGAGGGGACATAAATTCAAATTTAGGAAAGACAATTGTAGAATAAATGTGCAGAAATTTGCCTTTAGCCAGCGGGTGGTTGATAGTTGGAACAAGCTTTCATCTGTTGTAGTGGAGGTCAACAACTTAAATAAGTTCAAGGCAGAATTAGACAAACATTTGGAGTGAATGGATGGGTGAAATGGGAAGGGTTTTTTTTTTTGTATTTTTTTGGCTGACAGCAATATAAGCTTGCTTTCTTGCATCATATGCCTCTACTAATGCTAAACTATTAAGATATGCAATTATGATTACATATTTTAAGAAAATCTTTACCTTTCTTTTGAAATTTTATTAAATCTAAAATCACTGGGATATTTGTGATCTTTAATTAAATGTTCTTTCCGAGAACTGGCATCAGAAAACTTTTTTCCACATGTTTCAACTATGCAATCATATAAATCCTACAAGGAAAAGGGAAAAGTGTTAAACACAAAGAATCATCAAAATCACCAACTAAATGAAATTATAACTAAACTTTTCTAATATACAACAGGAGATCATTTAATTTGCAGACTGGTGCAAGATTTTATGTTTACCATGCAAACTTTCCATAACTGTCACTAGAGGTGCTCTTCCTGATCGCTACTGAGCAGATTGTGTGCATGCCAGTACTTGGTGGACTAGTGTTGCATGAAGAGGTTTATTAGCCACATGTCGCTGACAATTGTTTTGAAGCAAGTATCATGTCGGACATACAGATTGAACAGCGATATGTGATTTGCTATTGTGTCAGACAGGGCTTAAATGCACTGGAACCAGTTAAGAAGATGAATGAAGCATATAGTAATGAGTGCCAGGGCAGCCATATTCCGGTGTAACTGAACTTTCCAGTGTGAAGTGGTTTTCTCATCAACAATGCCAGGTCCTCTCATGGCTAATATTGTGCAGGCAGTGATCACTGCCATAGGTGCCAAGTTCTGCCACATACCCTTTATTCACCAGACTTAGCACTATGTGATTTTTTCTTGTTTTGACATCTGAATAAAGCTCTGAAAGGCAAGCGTCCAAAACAATGATGCTCACTGAGCCAGAATAGGAGCACTTTGCAATCTTTCGAAAAATGGCTTGCAAGAAGAATTTAATGCACGAGTACAACAGTGGCGAAAGTGTGTCAAGTTTGAGGGAGGGTATTTTGAGAAAGAAAAACCCACAGAAAATTCACATAACAATTAAGTTAAGGCCTTGCAGCAGTCTGTGAATTAAATAAGTACCCCTCATATAATTGCATATTTATGCAAATTGCTAGTACATTGTTCCTTTAGCAGTTTGTAACAAGACAAAATTTTAAATACCATTTTAATGCAAGTGAATTATTTGTTTCCTGGAAAGGTGTATCATCCTATTAATTATCAGAAGCTTTACAACCTTCTGATAATTAATAGGAGCATAGTGAGTTAAGAAAGGATATAGAAAGATTTAACCTACTATACTTCATATGTGAAGTATGGTGGATCAAAAAAGATTGCTGCTATCATTTTATTTGGACAAAAGTTATTTTACCAATGTTCAGAATATAGCAATAACACAGACCAGAGTAATAATGTTACAGCCTAAGGATCTCCATTCACTCAAGTATACTAAACTCCAAGCAGCAAAAATACATATGATAAACACATGATACATATGATATTACACAATGCAGTCACAGCCACTTGCTTCTGTAGAGTATCAGTTTACCTTCTGGTACTGTAACATGCTTCACTCTCCTGTGTAGGCATTCCACCAATGAATAATACACTACAGTAGGTACAGTCCTCCATTCCTCTTGCAGAACAGTGACCAGCTAAGACTCTGGTTAAAAGGAGCACATTGGTCTGGCCCTCATCCAAACGTTCCAGTTCATTCATTAGATATTTCGTAGGGTTCAAACTGAAACTTTTTTACATTCATGTCCATGAACCATTCTTAAACACTAGCAGGGCATATGGTATTTTCCTGCTGATAAAAACGTGGATAAAACAAAGAAATGCCACATTGTAGGGAACACGTAATTGTCCAAAATGTTAAGACAAATGTTGGTGTTCATGGTTCCCATACAACCACCAAAGGTTCACGGCATGTACTATTTCTAATGGAACACAGCCATGAAAAATGGTGCCACACCATAACCCCAAAGTGCATTGTGCTGATACAATGCACTCTGTTGGCAAATGTTCTCCAGGCATCCTCCACACCTACACATTTCATCGGAACAGGGTATAGCAAGATTCATCAGAGAACCAATTTATACTGCTCTACGAACCATTTACACAATTCACTGCACCATGCATGGCAAAACTGTACATGAATGTAATGATTATGAGTAGTGATATCTGGCTTATGTGCTGCAACCCACCTTTGAAAATTGAGGTTGTGGAGCTCCATACATATTATGTTCATATGGAATTCAACCCCTGTTGATATCTCTCAGATACAACAATCTTGCCAGGGACATCTGACAAGATTATTATATTTCCCTCCAACATATGCTCTGGCCAATGGAGTGAGCTCCTGTGGTCTTTTTGTATCCAATGGCCAGTAACATACAAAAAGACCCATTTCACACTTTCATTCTATGATATAACCAACAGTCAACTTTGAATGGTGTAGGTTGTCAGCAATTACACAAACTAGCAAGCCAGCAATGTGATATCCAAAAATAATACCCTCCCCTTGAAATTGGTCAGCTTGGCTCTATGCGCAAAAGACAGGGCACCTAATTTGTTTTGCTTGAATGCTATATATTGGTCTGAGTCACTTGTTTAAATGTGAAGGTCCAATGGACTATAAAAAGACCCAATTCATGCTTCCATTCCATGATATCACTGACAGTCAACTTTTTTTGTCTAGATATTTTTGGAGGGTAGTATATTTATTACTATATAAACTTACTATTTATTACTATTATAAAGTTTTCCTGAAGTTTCCCGTGTTGATTTTCTTTCTTTACCTTCACCAATAAATTTTATGATTGATTGATTTAGATTTTATTGGCACATTAGCAGCTTTGACTATAATGCGCCAATAAATTTTATGAACTTGAAGTGCTAGTCAAGACAACAAAGGTGGATATTGTTCAGATATCAGTGACGTGGTGTTACAGAGGTATAAGGAATGCAGAATTGGAATTTGGGGAGTACAATGTGTACAAAAATGACAGACAGGATAGGAAGGGAGGAGAGGTTATGCTATTATTTAAGAAATACAAAATCTAAAGCAGTGCATCCAGCTGACATGGGGGGACAGTGCAATGTTGAGTCAGTTTGGTGTGACATAAGCACTGGTAAAGCAAAAATGAGAGGAGTATGTTATAGGCCTAACAACACTGATGAGTATAACAAACAACCGTACAGAAAACTAGAATAGGGCCAGTATATCAGAATGTCATATAACAGGGATTTTGACTTCCCAGATATTGACTGGAACTTGTGGGTTGGTCACTGCCACACTAGCAAGATTTTTGTGGATTTATTGAATGATTTTTTCTACAGCAGCATGTTCGAGAGGGAACGAGAGGGAGTAATACTCTTGATCTGATTATCAGCAGTGATTATTCATGCATTAAGAATCTGCAGATAAAAGAACCACTAGGTGTTAGTGATTACAGTATACTGATGTGGAATTTACTTAAAGATCTACCATCAGGGGTAAAGGGAAGGGTTTTGCTTTCATAAAGGTGAATACAGTGGGCTCAGACAGTTTATAAATTCTATACACTGGGAACAAATGATTTGATGTTACAAACAGCAAATTTTAAATAGGGAATTAATATCTTGGAAGCAATTAGGATTTTCATACAAACTAAGAAATACTGTTCAAGATTCAGGTCTAAATGGATATCAAATGAACTATGAGACTCTGGCAAAGAAGAAAATGCATGGAATGCATATAAATTATCAGGTAACACAGAAGACTATGGTAGATATAAGCTAGCCAGTAAACATATCACAAATGAAGTTAGGCAAGCAAAGGCAGATTATGAGAAATCTTTGGTAAAGGATGCAAAGAAAAACAAGAAACTTCTTTACTTGTGTAAACCCTAGAAAGGAAGGGCATGAATCAGATTGGTCTACTTGATATTTATGCTTCGACTGTTGATGATCCTGCTCAGGTAGCTGATAAACTGAATGAGTATTTTGCATCTACATTCACACGAGGAATTCTGTAGGGAAGTGGAGGCCAGAAGTTTAACAAAACTCTAACAGTGAGCTAAATGATTTTGTAATAACTGAGATGTTGTTTTTTTGGTTTTTAGGAGCATTAGCAACTAAGGCCATATTGCTCTGGGGATATGCAGTGGTCATTCCCTGACCTTTTGCATCCTCCGTATTTGGTGGGCATAGGCTCGAACCCCTGTCTAATCAAGAAGCGTGTGCTATGCACTGCTGCTCCTGCCCACCTGGCTACAGAGGTGCCAATAACTGAGAACAAAGTGGAGGAGAAATTGTTGAAGTTAAACATAAGAAAGACACCTGGGGATGGATGAGATCTATCCAATTATATTAAAGGAAGCAGCCATAGTTATGAGGGTATCCTGGGACTCTGGGGAGGTCCCCATGGACTGGAGATGTGCAAATGTATCCCCGATTCACAAAGGGGGATCAAAGGGTGATGAGAGTAATTACAGACCTGTTAGTTTAAATTCTGTTCCAGGGAAAATAATGGAGTCACTGGTTAAAGAAGCACTGCAGGATCATTTAAACCAGTGGTCTCCAAAGTGGAGTGCACGAGATGATCTGCAATAAATCAATATTTATTAATTATGAAAATTTTACTTTTTCGAAACGTAATTGAAAAAAATAATAAATAAATGTTTTTTTTAATACTTCAATATGTGGCTTTGTTTGATCGCACGGCTTTGTTGAATCATGCATGTTCAAGTACATGGATTTTGTACTTAAACTTCAATTTAATTTTGTTTTGTATTTTTTTATTTGTGATCTTTTAAAATTATGTGATTTTAGATATAATGCATTCCATGTAAATGTATGTGGAATAATAAATGATTTATAAATAAAAAAATATATAAAGGGTTTTCCAATAGTAACGCTCGATGTTTGGCAACAGCGCATGAAGTCGACAGTCACACAGGTGGTATCTTTGGTAGCCGTATTCAGTTAGTCTCCTCATTTTATTATGGAGTGTTTCACGACTGAGCAACGAGTCAAAATTGTAAAAAATCAAAACCAATGTTCTATTCGTCAAACGTTTCGTGCACTCCGTGCAGTTTATGGTGTCGACAAACGTCCTTCAGAATCCACAATTCGCTGTTTAATAAACAAATTCGAAGCAACTGGGTCTGTGGCAAATCTGAAAGTGCCTGTACGTCAGCGAAACGCAAGATCCGTTGAAAATATTGCTGCAGTCCGGGAAAGTGTGCGTGAGAATCCGCAACAGTCCATTCCGCGTCGGGCTCAAGAACTTGGCCTGTCTTCGACGACAACTTGGCGAATCCTGCATAAGGACTTAGGGCTTCACCCTTATAAAGTGCAATTAACCCAACAACTAAAGCCCAACGATCATGCGCAGCGGCGTGCATTCGCTGATTGGGCGCTAGAGCAGTTGGAGGTCGATCCTGATTTTGGGCGAAAAATAATGTTTAGTGACGAGGCTCATTTCTGGTTAAGTGGCTTTGTTAACAAGCAAACTTGCCAAATTTGGAGCGATGAAACCCACGGGAGATTCATGAGGTCCCACTACATTCCGAAAAAGTTACATTAGGCGCGTTATTGC
Source organism: Mastigoproctus giganteus (assembly GCF_048544385.1). Taxonomy (NCBI): domain Eukaryota; kingdom Metazoa; phylum Arthropoda; class Arachnida; order Uropygi; family Thelyphonidae; genus Mastigoproctus; species Mastigoproctus giganteus. The sequence continues at coordinate 66,985,077 of NC_143587.1, forward strand.
TGAAATTGAGCCACTTTTATGCGATAACGTCATCACCAATTGGGTATCCAGGATTAACCAAACCAGACAAAGCCGCGGCGGACATTTATCTGATATAATTTTTAAAACATAATGTTAACATATATACTTCATAATAAAAATAAATCACTATCACTCTCACAATTTGTTTTATTGCGTTACAAAAATCGAGCGTTACTATTGGAAAGCCCTGTATATTAAACTTATATATTTAATTTTTTTATTCCAGGGTGCACACTAGTCCTTTTAAGTAAAATAAGGGTGCATGACCAAAAATGTTTGGAGACCACCTATCTAGACAACACTGCAGTTATAGTTCAGACACAGCATGGGTTTGTTAAGGGGAAGTTTTGTCTGACCAATATGATTGGATACTATGATGTAGTTACAAAGGAACTGGATACAAAATATAAGTTTGATATCATATACTTGGATTTCAGGAAAGCTTTTAATACTGTTGCACATGGAAAACTGCTCTACAAATTGGAACAGTATGGCATTAAGGGCAAGCTGCTGCTACAGATAAAGGGATGGTTGGGTGGGAGAAGACAGAGTAGTAATCCATGGACACTGCTTTTTGTGGAATAATATTATTAGTGGTGTCCCCCAGGTTTCGGTGTTGGGCCCATTGTTGTTTCATATATTTATCAATGATATTGATGAAAGTATATCTGGCTTAATGTACAAGTTTGCAGACAATATGAAGGTTGGCCAGGTTGTTAATGACAGTATGCTACTGCAACAGGATCTAGAAAAGTTAGTCAGATGGATTGAGAGGTGGCAACTGAAGTTTAATATTGACAAATGCAAAGTACTGCATATGGGTAGCAGTAACCCCAGAGTAACATACCAACTGTATGGTAGTGGAGAATGAGAAAGACCCGGTAGTAATTGTGCAGTCAGATATGAAGTGTTCTGAGCAGTGCAAACAGGCTGCCAGAGCAGCTGATGTGGCATTGTCAATGATATACAGCAATTTTGCTAGCAGGGATAAGGTGATTATCCATTTGTATAAGACAATGGTCAGTCCATAACTTCAATACTGCATACATGTCTGGAGGCCTCATTTTGGGAAAGATGCAGAGCTGCTGAAACGAGTACAGAGAAGGGCAACAAGATTGGTGAGAGGAACAAAGGGTTGCTCTTACCAAGGAAGGCTTAAGTTCTGCAAACTGCAGCATCTGGAGACTAGGCACCTGCAAAGTAATCTGACTGAGGTGTATAAGGCCTTGAATGATTTGAGCAAGTTCAATGCTGATGGAATTCTTCCTCTTGCTCAGACTATGCACTTGAGGAGGTATAAACTGAAACTGAGGAAAGCCAGTTGTAGAACAGATGCATAGAAATTTGCCTTTAGCCAGTGAGTGGTTAAAACAAAACTAAAACTTTTTACTAAAACAAAACAAAATTACTAAAACTAGTAATTTTGTTAAAAAGATTACTAAAACAAAATTCCATCTGTTGTTGTGGAAAGTTGATAGCTTAAATAAATTCAAGGAAGAACTGGACTAGCTTTTGGAGCAAATGGATGGGTGAAATGGGTTTTTTTTTTCCCTTCTGGCTGATGCTGTATAAGCTTGCTTTCTTGTATCGTATGCTTCTGCTGATGCTAGTGCTAATATTCCTTTATAAAAAATAAATAAAATAACAAGGAGAAAAGAAACAAAGAAAATAATGCACAGAATATTTTTAAAAATGTTTCTTTATAATTTTTTAGGAAAAAAGAAAGGCTTGAAATCCCCCTTCTTTTGTATCATAGACATCAAACACTTTTCTCTGCTTTTGGCAGCCATAAGGATTTCTGTGACTACTATATATCTACAATTGTCTTGATATTGATGCAAATAAAAACAACTTAAGAGAAGAATCAAATGTTTTATTAAGAATGCAGTGTATCTGAATAACAAACTTTTGGAAATTGTCAAGTGCAAATTTATCCAGCAAACTTGAGATAAACAAGCAGTTCACAAAATTTCTGTTTCCTGAATGACACACATACCTGTACTGTATCATCAACTGACTGTACTCTTGAAAATAGATAACACAGATGAATGTGGAAATTCCAAATAATACAATATATGCCTGTTTTACATACCAATTTATCAAACAGCTATACACTAATTAGAAAGTAATTTAAAAGGCAGAGTAACAAATACAACTATAATAAACACCTGGGAAAAGCTCACTGCAAGCTATCTGTTCAGCATTTTTTTTTTTTTTTTTTTAATTCCCAAGGCAACACAAACAAATGGCCCAAAGAGACTACTCTCCTTCACTTTAGAATGCAGCAAAGATTTAACTAATACAAAAATTAATATCAATAAAATTTTCAAAGAAATTATATGCACAGAATAGCAACTCTAATTTGTATTGCTGATAGAGTTTGAAGTTCAAAAATAAGAACTAAACCCTACCCCCACTTGTTAACAATTTAGTAAAGCCCATCTTCTCTGTCAACAAAAATTAATAAAGACCAACAAGAGATGAGAACAGTTGTACATCGTGAACAACACATAGGTTTCTAGATGACTAACTGATCACAGAAAAATTTTACCCTAAGTCTTTTTACATATAGCAAAGGTACAGCTGGATTTATATGCAATTTTTCAATAAATTGTGGACTTCGTTTTGCAGCTAGCAGCCTTTTCATTGTGAGTACGACAGCATGTTTACACATGGCAGCTGAAAGTGCTGGTCACTAGAGCAGCAAAGCAACGGGCACAAAGTGGCAGGAGTGTTGTGACTCGGGGGAGAACTGAGGGGGGCGATTCTCCAACGCGTCACAGCCTAAAAAAATGTGCAACTTGTGAAATGTTTGCCGAACTCTCTGGAACGGAACATGATATTGCCATGGGGGATGTCTTTGTGTGTGCGCGATGTAAGGAGTGTAAGGAAATCAGGCGACAACTCAGCGTTGTTATGGGCCTATATGAGAGTTTGAAGGACAGGGTGGATGCCCTCGAAGGAAATAAATTGAGGGGCCCATCAGGCTCTCAGCTGCCCACATCAACGCCAGAGCTTGCACTTGGTCATCACGCAACACAGCGGCAACCCCCAAGGCAGAATGCGCTGGTCCCACAGGAACTATTAGTTGTTGGTGACTCTATTGTCAGGGAAACGGGGAACATGCTATGTAAAAAGGATAGGTGGAACAGGACCAGGGTATGTCTGCCAGGGGCAAAGGTTGATGACGTTGTAGAGCGGATATCATCTTTCAAGGGCACAAAAGGTGATATAGTTGTACACGTTGGCACTAATGATATTAAGAGTAGGAGACCGGCAGAATTACTCAACAAGTACAGGTCACTGTTGAACAAAAGCCGAGAATTAGGGTTGAATTTGAAAGTGTCTGCAATTCTGCCCAGACACGATAGGAGGGAGTATATGATGAGAGCCTTGTCGATCAATTCGGCCCTGGAAAGATTGTGCAAGGCTCAAGGGGTAGAATTTTTTTCAGCCTGGACTATACTTGTTAACAGGAGAGATTGCTTCTACAGGGATGGGATACACTTAAATAGAAAGGGTGCAAGAATATTTGCTGATGCTATCGAGGCAGTGTTAGGTGGGTCGGAAAACTGCTAGCTTGGGGGGATACAAAGACTAATAGTTTAACAGTAACCGCAGGCAGAGGTGAAGGTGATTCTTGCACAACTTCTATTAGAATAAGAAGCGACCTGGAGCGAGGGGTGTTGGGGGTTTCAGGGATGGATGGCAGTCATCCTGGAATAGTTGGGTATATGGGATGTGTTAGGGTAACAAGGAATAGGCATAGGATAATGTATGCTTGCATGTATACCAATGCTAGAAGTATAGTAAATAAATTTGATGAATTTGAAGTGTTGGTCAAGACATCAAAGGCGGATATTGTTGGGATAGCAGAGACGTGGTGTCACAAAGATATAAGGAATGCAGAACTGGAATTTGGGGAGTACAATGTGTACAGAAAGGATAGACAGGACAGAAAGGGAGGAGGTGTTATGCTGTTAATTAAGAAAAACATAAAATCAAAAGAAGTGCATCCAGTTGATATAGATGGACAGTGCACTGTTGAGTCAGTTTGGTGTGACATAAGCACTGCAAAAGCAAAAATAAGAGTAGGAGTGTGTTATAGGCCTAATGACTCGAATGAGTACAATGAACAATTGTACAGAGAAATAGAGTGGGCCAGTAAATCAGAATGTCTTATAATGGGGGATTTTAACTTCCCAGATATTGACTGGAACTTGTGGGTTGGTCACTCACACACTAGTCAGACTTTTGTGGATTTATTGGATGATTGTTTTCTGCAGCAGCATGTTCGAGAGGCAACCAGAGAAAGTAATACTCTTGATCTGGTTATCAGCAGTGATCATTTGTGTATTAAGAATTTGCAGATAAAGGAACCACTAGGTGGCAGTGATCACAGTGTGCTGAAGTGGGATTTACTCAAAGAAGTAACTACCGTCAGGGGTAAAGGAAAGGGTTTTTGCTTCCGTAAAGGGGAGTACAGTGGTCTCAGACAGTTTTTAAATTCTGTACAGTGGGATCGACTGACGATGTTACAAACAGTAAATTCTAAGTGGGAAGCATTCAAGGAATTAATCGTGGAAGCTACTAGACTTTTCATACCGATGAAGAAATACTGTTCAAGGTTTAGGCCTAAATGGTTATCAAATGAACTAATGAGACTCGTGACAGAGAAGAAAAATGCATGGGATGCATATAAATTATCAGGCGACGCAGAAGCCTGTAGCAGATATAAGCTAGTCTGTAATCAGGTCACAAAGGAGATTCGGCAGGCAAAGGCGGATTACGAGAAATCTTTGGCAAAAGATGCTAAGAAAAACAGCAAGGATTTCTTTACTTATATAAACTCTAAAAGGAAGGGGCTGAATATGATTGGTCCACTTGACATCGATGGTTCGACTGTTGATGATCCTGCTCAGATAGCAAACAAACTGAATGAGTATTTTGCATCTACATTCACACGTGAGGAATCATTACAGTTTGAAAATGGAAGAAGGTTATCAAATTGTAGCAGTGTGCTTAATGATTTTGTAATAACTGAGAGCAAAGTGGAGGAGAAATTGTTGAAGTTAAACATAAGAAAGGCACCTGGGGCGGATGGGATCTATCCAGTTATATTAAAGGAGGCGGCAAAGCAACTAAGCAAACCCTTAGCCATAATTATGAGAGCATCCTTGGATTCAGGGGAGGTTCCCACGGACTGGAGATGTGCAAATGTATCCCCAATTCACAAAGGAGGTTCGAAGGGTGACACGAATAATTACAGACCAGTTAGTTTAACTTCTGTTCCGGGTAAAATAATGGAGTCACTGGTTAAAGATGCATTGCAGGATCATCTAGACAAGACTGCAGCAATAATTCAGACACAGCATGGGTTTGTTAAGGGAAAGTCTTGTCTGACAAATTTGATTGGTTATTATGATGTGGTCACAAAGGAACTGGATGCAAAAAATAATTTTGATATCATATACTTGGATTTCAGGAAAGCTTTTGACACTGTTGCGCATGGAAGACTACTGTACAAATTGGAGCAGAATGGTATTAAGGGTAAGTTGCTACAATGGATAAAAGGATGGTTAAGTGGGAGAAGACAGAGGGTGGTAATCAATGGGTGCTGCTCTTCGTGGACTAATGTTATTAGTGGAGTCGCACAGGGTTCGGTGTTGGGTCCACTGTTGTTTTGTATATTTATCAATGATATTGATGAAGGTATATCAGGCTTAATGTCGAAGTTTGCAGATGACACGAAGGTTGGCAGGGTTGTTAATGACAGTAATGGCAGTGTGCTACTGCAACTGGATCTAGATAATTTGGGCAGATGGGCTAAGAAGTGGCAACTGAAGTTTAACCTTGACAAATGCAAAGTACTGCATATGGGTAGAAGTAACCCCAGAGAAACGTACCAACTGTGTGGTACTACACTTAAGGTGGTAGAAAATGAAAAAGACCTGGGAGTAATTGTGCAGTCAGATATGAAGTTTTCTGAGCAATGTAGACAGGCTGCTAGGGCAGGTCATGGAGTTTTGTCAATGATATATAGGAATTTTGCTAGCAGGGAAAAGGAGGTGATTGTCCCTCTGTATAAGGCAATGGTCAGGCCACGCCTTGAGTACTGCGTACAGGTCTGGAGGCCTCATTTTAGGAAGGATGTAGATTTGCTTGAGCGTGTACAGAGAAGAGCAACACGATTGGTGAGGGAAATGAAGGGATCCTCTTACCAAGAGAGGCTTAAGTTCTGCAAATTGCAGTGGCTGGAGACTAGGCACCTGCGCGGTGATCTGATTGAGGTCTATAAGGCCTTGAATGGGTTGAGCACGCTGAATTCTGATGGGATCCTCCCACTTGTTCAGAATACGAATCTATGGGGACATAAGTTCAAATTAAGAAAGGATAGATGTAGAATAGATGTGCGGAAATTTGCCTTTAGCCAGCGGGTGGTTAATTGCTGGAACAAACTTCCATCTGTTGTTGTGGAAGTTGATAGATTAAATAAATTTAAGGAGGAACTGGACAGGCATTTGGAGGGAATGGTGTGATTTTTTTTTTTTTGGCTGATGCTGCATAAGCTCCTACACTTGCTTTCTTGCATCAAGTGCCACTACTACTACTACTACTACTACTACTAAATCATAGATATGAAGCTACTAATGGAGTTTTCAAGTGTTAACTTAAGTATTGTGCATTAATACCAAATTCAGAGAACAAGTTTTGCATCAAACAGAAATGCCACAGTTTTGCAAAAAAAAAAAACTTAAATGGATGGATTTTGAAAGTTCTACCTACACATAAAAATACACCCATACACATCAAAAATGGAAGAAAAGACTTGTTTAACAGATGGAGACTCTTCAGCTGGTTTAGTTTAGAAGAATATAAAGGATGAAAAGTTTCTGGTGAGCTCTCCTGCTACTAAAAAACACAATATAAAAAAATGACTTCCTAAAAAGATTACACGTGATTAAAACTGAAGTTAAAAAAATTTATGGCAACTTTAAAACTGTTTGAAAAAATTAAAATATCTTCAAAAATTGTACACCCACTGTTCAAGCAACTTCAGTTCCTTCCAAAAAGGCTTTTATAAATCCTTGAAAATAATAAGCAAACAAAGAAATCATTTCTGTTCCATTTAGGTATATATATAAATATATATATATATTTTTTTTTTTGAGAAGTAATATTTAATTTTGTAAATCGATGATTTTATGAAAAACAAAGTTAGAAATTTTAGAAAAACTGTGAATGCTGGAACATTTTTTCTCCCATATTTGAAATCAGCAGGTAAAAAGCAAATTAGATACACCAAGGAATGTAAGAGAAACAAAAATGTTGTGAACTAGTGTTATTATATATATATATACACATATATATATAATATTATATACATATATTATACACATATATAATATTATATTTGACATGCAAATGATAAGTGAAAAATTTGTGATTAAAAGCTCATTTTGAATTTGACTGAACAAATTATTCAAAACAATCCCTTAAAAAACTGTGCCAATATTAATGATTATTCTGAATGTCTTTAATGAAAAAATGAAAGTTTAGAATGTCCTTTGAGAGAGAATACTCTACTAAATACTAATTATTACCTTAGCAAGAGCCTAATTGTCGCTAACTGAGAAGTTGATGAATAAATCTGCCAATTACTAATCATTTAAATTATATAAGTATAATTGAGCAAATCGAGCAATTAGCCATAACTGAAAGAATTAACCACTTGATTATGCCCATCACTAATATTTATGTACATACGCATAACAGTTGTGGCACCTCCGTAGCCAAGTGGGAAGGAGCAGCAGTGCGTAGCACACGCTTCTTGATTAGACCAGGGTTCGAGCCCGTGACCACCAAATACGGAGGATGTGGAAAGGTCAGGGAATGACCACCGCATATCCCCGGAGCAATACGGCCTTAGTTGCTAATGCTCCTAAAAACCAAATAACAAACAAACAATAACAGTTGTACTTCTATTTACAGTAAAAAATAGTTGTGGTCACAGTTTGCCAATTCATATTATAAGATGCTCATAATATTGTGTGCAGCATATACCTTTATAGTATATTATATCAGTATAAATGTGTGCGTTGAGAGGATGATTTGCACGTTGTGAGCTTAAAAATTCAGAATAATTCAGGTGGGAAAAGGTAGGGTGGATTAAACTTCCTCTTTTTGAGATCAGCTAACTATAGACGTGATTAGAGAAGCCATTAATAATTCCACCAGTCTCCAAAGGAATTTCAACCTGGACATCTCTAAACAAGTACCAATATAGTAAGGGAGGACAATAACTGATTACATAATACATAAGACAGTTCACAAATCAGCCTTCAATGTAAACTATCATTAATTATTCATAAAAAAAAAAACAATGATTTTAGTATTAGCCATAAGGTGCAAGGAACCCCTGGGCTTTTGCTGCGTCTGAAAAAAAATATATATAATAATAATAAACTATCTATTTGACTCCTTCTTTGTGTAGGTCTATTCGGCTGAGCGTTGAATTTTCTCAAGTTGTCAGCACCACCCATGGAGGCAACTTATTCTAATAGCTAACAACTTGTCAACTAAAAGAAAACTTGCTGCAATCCAGCCTAAACCTCTCCCCTAACTCATAATTGAATTTATGGTCCCCAGTTCTGGAATCATTTATAAAAGTTAAAATTTCACCCTTATTAATTTACTTTCACTTCTCAGAGGCCGTACACACCTCAATCAAATCTCCTCTAAAGGATCTAGTTTTCAAATTCTACACCTCACATATTCAAAGTCTTTTCTCATGTGGAGGGCTTTTGCTGATCTCACCAGGCATATTGCCTTTTTTAGACCCTTTAAGGAGCTCGATGTCTTTTTAGATTTTGCCTCCAAACATGGACACTGTATTCCAAGCGTAGTCTTACAATTTGCTTGTAAAGATAGGGCAATCACAATACCTCTATACAGAGGTATTGTGATTGCCCTATCTTTACAAGCAAATTTTCGATAAATCATCAATAGGCCACTATGGGCCTCCCTTGCTATTAGTCTATGCTGCTTGAAGAACTTCATAGCCAACTGTATCATAACTCTTTCTTCCTCTACTGTTTTTAGTTCAACCCCATGAAGTGTGTTAAGTAATTTTGGAGTTGCTATTCAGTAGCATTAAAATTTAGCTGCCACTTTTCTAACCATCTCTGAAATACGTTTAAGTCATTCTGAAGAAGCTGTGCTTGGTGCTGATCATTAACTACTCTACCAATCTTGATATCATCTGCAAATTTGGGCATCACGCCATATCATTTAAGAAAATCAAAAACAAGAGTGGTCTATACTAATAATATACTGCCTCCACTGACTTCACAGTTTATTAAAACAGACTAATTACACAGATGTTAAAATGGTAAAATACATACAATTAAAACTGAAAATATGTACAATTAAGAATATAAAACAGTAGACTACGATTAAGATGTGCAATAAAATATACCTTAAAAACTGAAAATATACACAATTATACAATATACACAATAAAACTTGCTTCTTTACCAAAGGATAGTTGTTTTGCTCATCTCTATTCCCACATCTGTCAAAACCAGATGGTTCTACTGCCACCTCAGCCAAAGAAAAAGCTGACCTGCTAGCATCCTATTTTACTTCTAACTCATGTATTGATGATGGTAAACCACTTCCTACAATTCCCATCACATTCCATTCAATGCCTCCTTTAGTTTTCCATCAAAAGAATGTCAGAAGGATTTTGAAAAATCTTAATGCTAAGGATGCTCCAGGTCCTGATGGTATTTGAACAAATGGTATTTGTCCATTTGTTCTCAAAACCTGTTGTTTGTTTGTTATTTGGTTTTTAGGAGCATTAGCAACTAAGGCCATATTGCTCTGGGATATGCGGTGGTCATTCCCTGACCTTTCCGCATCCTCTGTATTTGGTGGGCACGGGCTCGAACCCCGGTCTAATCAAGAAGCATGTGCTACGCACTGCTGCTCCTGCCCACCTGGCTACGGAGGCAACTCAAAATCTGTTCTGTGTAGCCTTATTCCAAAGGTGCTTTTCCTTCTGCTTAGAAATTTGTTCATATCCAACCAGTTCCTAAAAAGGGTGACAAATCTCTCCCATCCAATTATTGTCCCATTGCAATTACTTCTACTCTTTCTAAAGTAATGGAGAAATCAATTAACTGCCAACTCTTAAACTATCTAGAAACCTTCCATCTGGTCAACATTCACCACTATGGATTCCATCAGTGTTGATACACTGGTGATATTCTGGTTTATGCTACCCACCTATGGACAAATCCAATGGAAAAGTTTGGCGAAACTGAAGCAGTTGCTCTTGACATTTCAAAGGCTTTTGATCATGTTTGGCATAAAGAACTTCTAATTAAGCTTCCATGGTTTACCAAACGTTTTTTGTAATTGGATATCCAGTTTTCTCTCTGACAGCTCACTGCAGGTTATGGTGGATGGCTCTCAGTCTTCTAACTTCTCCACTAATGCTGGTCTTCCCCAAGGTTCAGTTCTTTCTCCTACTCTTCTCCTCTTGTATATTAATGACCTTCTTCCATTCATCAGAAATCCTATTCATAGATTTGCTGATGACAGCACATTGCATTCCCCCTTCCAGTTTGTGAAACATTGCCCTGCAAAAACAGCTTCAACTTCTCAAATATCTATTACCAATCTACTACTCTACGTAATCCTTCAGTGGGGTAAAGATAACTTAGTTGATTTCAATCCTTCTGAACATATGTTTTATACTATCATTAATCACAACCCTTTACCTCCTACTTTGCAGCAATCATGCAATCCATCTAAGGATTTTCCCTGTGATTCTAACACAGGGAAAATCCTTTTAACTGAAAAAAAAAAAAAAAATGTTTTGAACCAATTACCATTGTGGTGACTAAGTGAATTAGTATTCACTTTTAAAAGAAAGCCAAACAATTCTGAGAAAAATTTAAAAAGAAGGCTCCCAAAGTCTCTGTAGCAGATAACTATTCTTATAGGATTGAATTTTAATATGAATGTGAGAAAAAAAAAGAGATAAATATACACATACATACCACCATATCTGTAATAATTTTGCTCAAGGGAAAAGAAAAATATATCTCATATAGGTCTTACCATTTTTTTATGCTGCACTTCAGTCTTAAAATATGAATCATGCTCTTCTCGTATATGTAAGTGAAGTAGATGCTCGGATGGGAATAACCGTTTACAGACAGAACATGCATGTCGGTGAACACTATTGTAGTGATTTTCAAATGTCAGAAGAGAGTGGAATTTGGCTTTACAATTATTTTCATGGCAAAGAAATTCAGGAAAACTGGAACAGAAAACTACAGTTAGCAATCAATAAATGATGAAATTAATAAATTTCTGAATTTTTTAAATATAACAATAATCAAATGAGATAATGAAAGAAAGTTTGCAATTACTCTCAGGATTTTCTAACAAAATATACTCAATAATATGAAAAAATTTGTATGATTAATGCAAGTGAACTGACATAAAATATATAAGATAATCCCTTGGTATACTACAGAATGCTAAGAGATTATTCTATCTTCTTGCAATTTATTCATGTTTACTCATAAATATACTTCATGAAGTAAACAATGAAAAAAAAAAACCATCTGAATAAGGAGATAAAGAGTTAGAAAAAAAGTTGAAGAAACTTGATAACATTAATCTGGGAGAAGCAGGAATCTAAGTCAAGGATATTAAAAATATCTTGGCTACTAATCAAGGTCAACAAGTGATGACCTTGCTGTTTAAACAAACACAAAATCCATTCAGCAGTGCATGTGTGCGTGTGTGTGTGTGAGAGAGAGAGAGAGAGAGAGAGAGAGAAAAAGATTATATACTTTGAAGACAAAATACATTATCATTTTATAAATATGACTTTCAGAAAAAAGTTAAATTTCTCAGATAAAGTGCTCACTCAGACAAGAACATTAAAGTTCCTATCTATGCTCCTCATCTTACCTGCTTTATTACAATTTAAATATTACGACTAATTGGCATGTGCCAATTCTTAAAGACTACTTGCCAAATGTTTACTGGTGAGGCATTATGGATTTTAAAATTTTACATGTATTATGTGTTTCATTCTGGAGAACTTTACCATAATAATGCTGATGAGAAAAAAAACTCATTGTGTGTGAGATTATAATCTATACCTAAATACTATATACAGCCAACTGTATATAGTGTTTAGGTATAATTTTAGGTTGCTCATTTTGTAGGGGGAAATGTTTTTTCCCTACAAAATGAGCAACCCATTAGGGACTACAATCAGTTTAACACTGTGATATTTGTCATCAAGCTAGATCTCAGCTGGCCTCAAATCACCTTTCCTGAGAAAGGTGATTTGTGATGGGTCAGGAAAGATCCATGCTCTAAAAAAAAAAAAAAAAAATCAGATTCTTTATTCATTTATCATTAGCAGAGGGCAAGTTTATGCAGCATCAGCCAAAGAAAAAACCTCCCACTTCATCCCTCCATTCATTCCAAATGCCTGTCCAGCTCAGTCTTAAATTTATTTAGGCTATTAGCTTCTACAACAAAAAATGGAAGCCTGTTCCACCAATCAACTACCCGCTGTAGTTTGAAACTGTGCTCCCTCAGGTTTTAGTCTGAGCAAGAAAAAGAATCCCATCAGCATTCAGCGTGCTCAACCCATTCAAGGCCTTATACACCTCAATCAGATCACCTCGCAGGTGCCTTACTCTCCAGGCACTGCAATTTGCAGAACTTAAGCCTTTCTTGGTAAGAGCACCCCTTTGTTTCCCCTCACCTTTTGTGCCCTGAAAAGATGATATCTGCTCTACAACGTCATCAACTTTTGCCCCTGGCAGACATACCCTGGTCCTGTTCCACCTATCCTTCTTACATAGTATATTCCCCATCTCCCTGACAACAGAGTCACCAACAATAACTAGTTCCTTTGGGATCAGCTAGAATGGTAAAGTGTTATTCAAAAAGAATTTTCTACAAAAAGCTAGCACTATATGGCTGAAGGCATCACCTATTGAGCTTGATATTTTCTTGCTATATTCAATAAGAAGCAACATTCTCCCTTTTTAAAAAATGAATATATTAAGATAAAACAGGTCATCAACACAAAGATAAAAAAAACAAGCAGATAAAGGAAACAATCTTGTTTCTTAAATATATTATAAAATTATGCTGATTAGATATATAAATTTTGAGTAAGATCAAAAACAATCAATTTATTTTTCCCTCACCAAGTTTTACACGATATTAGTGTTATCCATATGGTGCAAGGAACCCAGGATTCTGCCATACAATGCCAAAAAACAGTGAAAGAAATAAAAAAAATACCTATGTTAATTAAAGGTGTGGAGTAAGTACAGTACCTATCTAGCTCACCTTTGAATTTCCCCAAGCTGTAAGCTTCAATGGCTAAAATAAAACTTCCTACAATTCAGTATAAACCTCTTCCCCCTTAATCTGAATTTATGGCCTCTAGTTCTGGAATCATAACACAGTGAAAATTTTGCCGTCATTTTACTATCACCAATCCCAATTTGTTCCAGTTTATATAATAGCCTTTCAGGGGGAACCATATAAAAAGCTTTACTGAAGTCAAGGTAAATAATGTCAAAGTTGTTTCTTGCACCAAACTGTTTTATAACTTTGTCATAATAATTAACTAGATTCTTCAGGCAAGATCTCCCCTTCATGAACCCATGCCACGATCTATTAAGGATACCATTCCTATCAAGATGGTCCTATATTATACACTTTGAGGTGTATGTAATCAAGAGTCAGAGCCAGAATGCAGTAGTACACACTCTTTGAGTGGACTATGATTTATGCCTGCATGATGATGCTACAATGACTATATGCATGATTTACTGTAAACTCCTGTGATTTAGCAGTCATGTCAAAGTATAAACAAGAGGTTTTTTTTTTTTTTTAAATCAGAGGCTCTATGATCTTATCCATCAAAGTCAAGCTCAATAATCTATAGATGCCCATCATATAGCTGCTCATGCCTTTTGCACCTCCATTGTGGATTGGGGAAACATTGGCACTTCTCCAATTGGGCAGGGGGACTCCTCATACTCCCCTTCTGGCCATCTTACTCATCAGTGGTTTTTTACAACATATATATGCTTAATATATGAAAAAAAAAAAAAAAAAAAAAATATATATATATATATCTATATATATTATAATAAATACTCATATAAATCATCATTTCAAGATAGTATATAACTATCCAATGCTTTTTTCTTTATCATGAACTTGATCCGGCTTAGATCTTTTAAGACCTGTTCCGTTGTAGCTCTTGGAGGTGGTCTTGATCTCGTCATCATTGTCTTGGTCAACCCACATCTCTCTTGCCTGTAGGTTCATAGTTAGACTAATTTTGAGATCTGGTTTGGGTTCATTCTTTCTATGTGGCTGATCCATCTTTTTCTGATACCATTTTGTCATTTACTATGTTCTCTACTTTTAATTTCTCATGAATATCAAATTTCTTTGATGATCTAGTCTTGTAAAGCCTAATAATGGTCTTAAAAATCTCATTTGTGCTGCTCCTAGTTTTTGTTCATCTTTCTTATTTATTACCCAAGCCACATAGACGAGGGCTGATTTTGAAGTGATGTTGTGCAGTCGTAATTTTGTTTCGATGTCATTTGTTTTCTGAAGTGGCATTTAATCGGTCCGTTCATTTTATATTTTTGTAGTTTAGTGTGGATGTCTTTCCCTTCATTTGATATTAAATTTCCCAAATAGGCAAAATCAGATATTTGTTCTATTATTTTGTCATCAATAACAATTCTGACTGTTTTTTTCCCATAATCCCATTGATTTTGTTTTTGAGGCCGAGATTTTCATCTTGTCTGACTTCTGTGGCAGGGAAAATCATGGAGACAATAATAAGAGTGCAATATAGGGACATTTAGGAAGAAATGGAAGTCTGAAAGAGTCACAATAGTTTTGTTAAGGGAAAATCATGTTTAACTATCCGGGGTTAGCTATTTTTCACAGTTAGTCATAATGGAGACAATAATAGAGTGCAATATAGGGACATTTAGGAAGAAATGGAAGTCTGAAAGAGTCGCAATACAGTTTTATTATGGGAAAATCATGTTTAAATATCTGGTTAGCTATTTTTCACAGTTAGTCATAAGCTGGATGTAGAAAATAATTTTGATATTTTTATTTGGATTTTAGCAAAGCATTTGACTCAGTCCCTCATGACAGATTACTGTATAAGCTGGACATGCTGTGATCATGGGTAAGATTCTGAGATGGATCGCAGAGTAGCATAGGCAAAGGGTTGTGACTGATTAATGGTTACTCTTCACATTGGTCTAACATCAGAAATGGGGTTCCCCAAGTATTGGTTCCGAGATTATTGTTGTTTCTGATTTTCATAAATAATATATAGACAAAGGGATAAAAGGCATGATATCTAAATTTGCTGATGTGAATATTGGTAGAGTGGTTAATGATCAACACAAACAGTATTCCTTTAGGATGACTTGGATATGCTCTAAGGATAGTATGAAAAGTGGCAGCTATGTTTTAATACAGCAAAATGCAAGTTCTTACATTTGGGGAATAGTAACCCAAAAATAACTTATACATTTAGTGGAGCTGAATTAAAAATAGCAGAGAAAAAATGGGATCTGGAAATGAAGTTCACAGAAAGTGTAGACAGTCAGCAAGAAAGGCCCATAGCATCCTATCAATGATTTATCAAACATTTGCTAGCATAGATATGGAGATCAAAATTCCACTGAATAAGGTTAAGATTGCACTTGGAATACTTTATCCAAGTAGGAAGACCACACTTAAAAAAACCGCATTGTACCTTGAACACACGAAAGATGTTTTCTACGAAAACATCCCTGGCTTGGAAGAGGTTAGTGAAATCCAAGCCAATAGCCTAATTACCCATCTGATCTAATTACCCATTTGCTGAATAGTATGATTGCAAAAATACAAGTATTTGTCAGCAATTTCATTTTTTGTCTAGCATTTTTCCCCAATTTCAACTACAAGATTGGGTACCTCAATTGATGCTATTTTTCATAGACGTTTAGATACGTTTCAATCACAAGTATACATCTCTTATTTAGTTATCATAAATTGATTGTATCTTGTTTTCTAGCTGAAATTATGGAAATTTGTGAATGATCCATAAAATATTTACAATTCCAAACCTTTTTATTTCGTAACCAATATATACAAATCAAAATACCTAAAAGAAACACAAAGGATATTTCACATAAAACCATCTACCGTGCGAAGTGACATCATTTGCATTTTACCAGGTAAATATGATCATCATCAGCCATTTTCAATCCACTGCAGGTTGAAGGCCTCTCCAGAAACTTTCCAGTTCCTTCTGTTTTGTGCAACGGCCAAATTTCTGCCCACGAACTCTTGAATTTCATCTGTCCATCTCCATTGTTGTCTTTCCGGTTTCTTTTAGCTCCTCTTTGGTATCATTCTGTTATTTTCTTAGTCCATCTGTCATCATGTCTTTGAGCTGTGTCCTGCCCAAATCCATTCCAGTTTTTTAGTTTTGATTAGAATGTCCTTGACTTGAGTTCACAGCCTAATCCATGTGTTTCTCTTCTTATCCAACAGTGATTCCTAATAAAAAACCTGATCGGTCATGAAAAATGCAATGTGGAAGTGATGTCATTTGCAGCTTCCACTAGAGGCAAATTATCATAACTTCTGTTGTTCTAATCATACTTTCTGTAGCTGCCATTTCATTGTAGCCATTCAAATGGCTACAATCAAATGGCAGCTACAGAAAGTATGATTAGAACAATACAAGTTAAGCTTCTTGAAAGAATCAAAACACAGGCAACTCATTGAGATCTGCAAGAGAGCACCCATGTGAGGAAAGACTTCAAATATGTGGTCTATAGAACTTGGCCAACAGGCACCTTAGAGGAGACTTAGTGAAGTCTATAAGGCTCTGAAAAGGACGGTAAAATGAATGAAGGTGAAATTTTCTCTTATCGATAATTCCAGAATTAGGAATCATAAATTTAAATTACAGGGCGAGAGAGAGATTTATATTGGATTTTAGAATGTAGTTTTCTTTTAACCAGAAAGTTATCAATTAATGGAATATGTTACCTCCATGGGCAATATATTCCATTAAGGCTTGGAGAATTTTAAAGGTTAGTTGAATAGTCACTTATGTGAGGAGAAAAACACAGATTGTTTTTCTTTCCCTTTGTAGTTATTTTATTATTTTAGTTTTGTCTATTGCAGTAAAAGGCTCTGGCTGTATTTTACTATATGGCTAATACTAAAAGAGTCCACTGCCTTCAGAATCAGACTGCTCCAGAAAACTTCAGGTCAAAATGATATACGCTGACAGGAAACACCTTCTGAGCAAGCTACATGCCCAATGCATCAGAATGAAAAACTGTGTAGAAAGGTTCATCCTTCTATAACACCTTCAGCAACTACTACAGAGTCCATGAATATTGAGAATGACACTCCACCAAACATCAGCCTTCCCAAATTTAATTAAAATCACAGAAATAGAAATCAAGCAGTTTTATTAATTTTTTTCATATAATTCATATAGGTTATACATATACTATAAGTCATAGCTAAAGCACTGCATATTATGTTTGCTGCCATGCGCTGGGTAGAGAAATGAATGGGCAATGTGGCAGATTTGCAGGAATGAAATGTTCTCAGTTCATACATAAGTCATTGCTTTTTTCTCATTTTTTTGTTATAAATCCTGAATTATTATTATTTGCTAATATGTCTGGAATGTAACACACTGCATACATTAACTGATTTGTTTATATAACAGACTACTGATATATGCACCACACCACTTATAAGTGTGTTGCCCCATATGTTTTTCAGCTATGGTACACTGGGCATTATTGTTAAACTATATAATAATGCTAAATTTTCTTTCACAGAAGTATCAAAATATAGTAATATCTTTTTCTCTTACATGTGTGGATACTATTTGCTAATATGTCTGGAATGTAACACACTGCATACATTAACTGATTTGTTTATATAACAGACTACTGATATATGCACCACACCACTTATAAGTGTGTTGCCCCATATGTTTTTCAGCTATGGTACACTGGGCATTATTGTTAAACTATATAATAATGCTAAATTTTCTTTCACAGAAGTATCAAAATATAGTAATATCTTTTTCTCTTACATGTGTGGATACTTACTCTTTGTGTAAAAACTCTTCTTCATCAACATCTACGTTCAACTGTTTTGAATGAAGCTGACAAATAATATTTCCTTCATCAAAGAAACTGTCTCGTGGGTGAAGGAGAATTTTCTGAGGAATAAATGTAGGATTCTGGAAAATTTTTTTTAGAATAGTATTTAAATTGTCATTAACAGATGGACCGGAAGTTTTTTCTTCTGGAGATGTCTCCATAGGTGAGTTTGTCCTCAAGTCTTCAGACTAATAATAAAACAACAATTCATTCATTTCATTTTTCATTCCATTAAAAAGAATTAATAAAATAATATCAATTAAATAGCATATAAACTGCTTCATAGCAAATATTTATATTTATTAAAATCTTTAAATATTAACTTAAACTGTTTCACAATTGTATTTAATTAATTTTTTTTTCTTTATTAATCCTCTAGAAAACAAAAAATGGCTCTATGCACAGCGTAGAGTTTCCCAATTAGGTTTCTTAGGATAAATGGCAAGGAACAGCTGAAAATTGAGAACTTTAAATTCCATGGGAAATTAATACAGGATGATACGGCAGTGTTTTTTTTTGTTTTTTTTTTACAGCTTTGAGGAATACTAAAATTCACACAAAATGTTCTATTTTTGGCAGTTTCTGTATAACAATACATTCAAATGAAGATCAGAAATATTTTAAATTAAATTATTAAAAATATTATTTTGAACAATTTAATTTTTAAATATTTGCACGATTTATTTGGTTTTACACTAGACTGTTCCACATTTCTTGCTGTCAACAACAACAGGTGATTAAAATGCATCAAGCAAAACAGTATTTCCTTTCATTAAAAAAAAACAAAAACTAAATAAAATAACATCAATTAAGCAGTATATAAACTGGTCACAAGTAATGTATAAACCACTCAAGCGGCAGGGAAGATTGTGAATACAAAGTATACACTTATGTTTTCCCCCAATGTTTAGATATATTTTAAATTACTAAAATATCATTTTAAACAATTTAATTTTAAATATTCAAACAATTTCTTTGGTTTTACACTAGATTGTTCCACATTTCTTGCCATCCATATTTTATCAAATGATTCATTCATTTCATTTTTCATTCCATTAAAAAGAATTAATAAAATAATATCAATTAAATAGCATATAAACTGGTCACATGATAGGAAGATTGTGAATACATATAAATTATATGCTTTCCCTCTCCCCACCAGTCAATCAGTCATAAAATAATGAAAAAAAAGTTTGTTCCCATAAAACATGACGACATCAGCTTTTACCTCCCTCCCCATATTACTACATATTTTGTGCAGCCACTTCTACATTGCAATATTTTATCTGACACCGTTCCTCACCCCCATTTTTGAGTCATGTAATATCAAATATGGCATAAAATGACCAGTTCATTTTACGTTCATTATTATACAGATTTATAAAATTAAAATGCAACCTAATTTGCAATAAAAAGTTAAAAACTAACACAAATTAATTAAACTACTACAGAGTGTGCTGGAAGTGTTCATCTTAATTGTTATAGACATGTGTTCATTCTTTTGTTTCTGATATCTGTTGATAATGTGGATGTAGTTTTCAATATTATGCTTGAGTTCATCAATGGTATAGAGGCTGTGTGCATAAACCTTATTCTTGAGGAGTGTATCCCACATAAAAAATATGACAAAGTAGTGACAGGTACAGTGACCAAGCAGTCCATAAACTCAGCAAGATAATGCAATTATCATAGAATTCAGTCAGTACATTCACTGATGTGCAAGTGGTATGCACAGTCATTCAATCCTTCTGAAAGCAGAAGTATTGCTCATCCATTAAGCATACAGATGATTTAGCAAATAATGTCCTGGCACACCTCAGAGGTTGCAGGCTCATTAAAAAATATGGTGCACAGAAAATCCTCATATATTTCAGATCCTTCTCAGTCTTTCTAAGGTTGGACAACGATTTTCTGTGTACTACATTTGATTATTCCGACTGTTAATGTAATTGTCCAAATGTAACTAGGTTGGATAAACAACTAATTAGATAATGAAACTTGCTACACTGCATTGCAAACATAACTTAGGCACTTTAATTAATCACTATATATTAAAATATTCCAAATGTTTGGAACACTACTCTTTATCTGTGGATAAATAAAACTGTATTATGTAAATTTATAATATCGGTGTTTAGATACACCATAGACACTCTTAAAAAAAACTACAAAGTAGTTGTTGTGGGCATCATTTGCTCTTTCTCATATTGTGCTCTGCCTTCACGACAAGTTGCCATGATACTGCACTACCTCAAATAAGTAACGCTTCACTAATAGAGAAGACTATTGTTACTTATTCTCAGTGAGTACCACCACCCAGACATGTTTCAAGGCTATTGGCCTATCATCAGTGGGTAGGCAGGTACCCTAGTATTGCAGACATGACGACCCAGTTGTGAAATTAATCGCACAATATGAGAGATGCCAAAAGGTGTATAAGATAATATTTAAAATAATTTCAAGGCCAATAACCTTCAAACATGTCTGGGTGGTGGTACTCACTGAGAATAAGTAACAATAGTCTTCTCTATTAGTGAAGCGTTACTTATTTGAGGTAGTGCAGTATCATGGCAACTCGTCGTGAAGGCAGAGCACAATATGAGAAAGAGCAAATGATGCCCACAACAACTACTTTGTAGTTTTTTTAAGAGTGTCTATGGTGTATCTAAACACCGATATTATATAGATACTAAACTCTTAAAGTATTATGCCATGTGAATTTAATTATTTTAAAAAAAAGTAAATTTATAAATAAGTTTTAATTAATTTATTCACAAATGAAGGAAACCGTATTTCGAAATTTTTGGATATACTGTTATGCACAGTTATCAAAGTGTCTAAATTACATTTGTACAATACAGTGTAGTATGTTTCATTATCAAACCAAGTGTCAACTTAAAAAAAAATATATATAGGTTGTCTGGAATGCTTATCCACAGACAACCAAAATAGCAAATCTAATTACAGTATGCCACCTTAGATGTTCATGCATGACCTGTACTTTATCAACTTTATTGTTCTACAAGCACTACCATACAGCAATCCAAACTGTTGTCAAAGAGACAGCAGTGACGGCTGGTTTCAGATTCCAAAATCAAAGAATTATATAAATAAATAAACTACATGCTCTTAAAACCATTAACTTTTAGTCATGTTTATGGTTATTCACACTACCTGACTGAAGAAAATGCAGCACAATGTGATAAATGGTTGTCTCGTTTGGTACAGGCCTGTTTGGATGTTTATGACTGCATGCCTTTTCACATTGCAAAAATGATTTGAATGCAGGGTATTTTTGCAAAATAAAAAAAAAATCTTCTAGGGACATATCAATGTTCATCACAGCCCTAATAAATGTTCTAGTGTTATCACAGTAAAACTGCCTCCAGCTGCCTATCTAAAATATATCTATTTATGCCCAAGATATCTGTCAGATGATATCTTGGGCTGTGCTGCAAAAGTTACCTCAAATACAACCCTTTACCAATGGGTAAAGGGTTGTATTTGAGGGTTGTATAATCCTCAAAGAGAATCAAACATATTAACCCTAATATCATTTTAATAAATATACACTACATAAACTAGCTCTTTCAACCTTAAGCTTTTTTAAAATTTTGGCAACTCAAAAACTAGCCCTCTCTACAAAAAACCCTTAAGGTTCAGCCAGCTGAACAAAGACTAAAGCCTGTATACTACAGTCTTCAGTCTGAAAGGTACAACTACCCCTGATAGTAGCCCAGACAGTTGTTCTTTTATAGCAGTAATGCTGCTTCATATAATTACAGAAAAGGTATTTACTCAAAAATTAAAAGTAAATATATAAAATGTAGAAATAGAACAGTAACTATGCAATATATATTAAATACCAATAAAAATAGTGAACATGAAGATTTTTGGAAAATTAGCCCTAGTATTGGCAAATGATAAAAGAACCAAGTTTAAACAGCAACGGCAGAAAAAAAAAAACCTTCCCACATTACCTGTCCATTCCCTCTAATAATTTCTGTAATTCTTAGTTCACTGTATCAAATCTTATTAACACAAAGCTTAGCAGGGCTTATTAGACAGCATTCCAGTCCCTTCCAAGAAGTGGTGTTAAGATAACCCACGCGTAATTTGATAAAATGTTCCTAATACAATTCGTATTAGGAACATTTCGTACTTGCGTAATTTTAGAAACATTCGAACCTCGCGTAATTTACATGACTTGTACAAACTGCATACGTTACCCAAATACAAAGTACTGTAGCAAGTTATCTACACTTCACTGCTGCACTTGTTAAATGACATTCTGAGTATATACTACTTTAGGCATTTATATGCAACTTTATGCTACAAAAAATGTCTTTTTCCTCTCATTTCACCAATGTTTGTTTTCAATATAAAGATGTCGGTATCTTATAAACAAATCACAACACGTCCTCCGACGCAAACTAACTCTGCATTACCAACATTTTGCAAAATGCGCCACCTTGATGAAGGTACGTATATCAAGTACTGTACAGTACTGTATAACAACCTGATGGATGTATATCAAGTACTGTATAACAACCTGATGGATGTATATCAAGTACTGTATAACAACCTGATGGATGTATATCAAGTACTGTATAACAACCTGATGGATGTATATCAAGTACTGTACTGTATAACAACCTGATGGAGGTATATCAGGCTTGTAAATGATACAAAGGTTGGCTAATGACAGTAATCAATGTATGCTACTGCAACAAGATTTAGAAAAATTAGGCAGAGGGGTTGAGAAATGACAGTTGAAATTTAACATCGACAAATGTGAGGAAATTTATGAGAAATTTAACATGGACAAATACTGCATGTTAGTAGCAATACAGTAGTTTCAGATTAATGTACCAACTGTGTGATACGAGCACGACACTCAGGACAGAACTAATTAGACATTGTGGCAGAGAAAAAAAAATGCATGGGATGCATATAAATTATCAGATGACACAGAAACCTATGGCAGATATAAGTTAGTCTGTAATCAAATCACAAAGGAGGTTAGGCAGGCGAAGGCAGATTACGCGAAATCTTTGGCAGAGGATGCTAAGAAAAGCAGCAAGGATTTCTTTATTTATATAAACTCTAAAAGGAATGAGATGAATCTGATTGGTCCACTTATTATCGATGGTTCGACTTTTGATGATCCTGCTCAGATAGCAAACAAACTGAATGAGTATTTTGCATCTACATTCACACATGAGGAGTTATTAAGGATTGAAAATGCCAGAAGGGTACCAAATTGTAGCAGGGTGCTTAATGATTTTATTATAACTGAGAGCAAAGTGGAGGAGAAATTGTTATAGTTAAACATAAGAAAGGCACCTGGGGTGGATGAGATCTATCCAGTTATATTAAAGGAGGCGGTAAAGGAAGTAAGCAAACCCTTAGCCATAATTACGAGAGCACCCTTCTTCAGCACCCACGGACTGGAGATGTGCAAATGTATCCCCAGTTCACAAAGGGGAATTGAAGGGTGACGCGAGTAATATAAAACCAGTTAGTTTAACTCCTGTTCCGGGAAAAATAATGGAGTCACTGGTTAAATATATATTGCACGATGATCTAGACAAGACTGGAGCAATAATTCAGACACAGCATGGGTTTGTTAAGGTAAAGTCTTGTGTGACAAATTTGATTGGATATTATGATGTTACAAAGGAACTGGATCCAAAAAATAATTTTGATATCATATACTTGCATTTCAGGAAAACTTTTGACACTCTTGTGCATGGAAGACTACTGTACAAATTGGAGCAGAATGGTATTAAGGGTAAGTTGCTATAATGGATAAAAGGATGGTTGAGCGGGAGAAGAGAGAGGGAGATAATCAATGGGCGCTGCTCTTCGTGGATTAATGTTATCAGTGGAGTGCCACAGGGTTCGGTGTTGGGTCCACTGTTGTTTTCAATATTTATCATTGATTAGCATTAGCATTAGCATTAGTAGAGGCATATGATGCAAGAAAGCAAGCTTATGCAGCATCAGCCAAAAAAAAAAAAAAAAACACTCCCATTCAAAACTCCATTCCTTCGAAATACCTGTCCAGCTGAGCCTTAAATTTATTTAGGCTATCACAACAAGGGATGGAAGTCTGTTCCACCAATCAACTACCCGCTGGCTGAAGGCAAATTTCCGCACATCTATCGTACATCTGTCTTTCCTCAATTTGAATTTATGCCATCTCAGGTGATTATTCTGAGCAAGAGGAAGAATCCCATCAACATTGAGCATGCTCAAAACCATTCAAGGCTTTATACACATCTATCAGACCACCACGCCGGTGACTAGTCTCCAGACACTCTAATTTGCAAAACTTAAGCCTTTCTTCGTAAGAGCAACCCTTTGTTCCATTCACTAATCTTGTTGCCCTTCTCTGTACTCGTTCCAGCAGCTCTACATCCTTCTTGAAATGAGGCCTCCAGACTTCTATACAGTACTCAAGGTGTGGCCTGATCATTGCATTATACAAGGGAATAATCACTTCCCTGCTAGAAAAATTCTTTATACAAGGGAATAATCATCACTGCTAGAAACATTCCTGTATATCATTGACAAGACACCATGAGCTACTCTTGCAGCCCGTCTGCACTTCTCAGAAAACTTCATATCTGTCTGCACAATTACTCCCAGGTCCTTTTCATTCTCTACCATTGTCAATGTAGTACTACAGAGTTGATACGTTGATCTGGGGTTACTGTTTCCCATATGTAGTACTTTACATTTGTCAATGTTAAACTTAATTTGCCACCTCTCAACCCATCTGCTCAACCTTTCAAGATCCTGTTCCAGCAGCATACTGTAAGTAGTGTCCTTAACAACCCTGCCAAGCTTTGTATCGTCTGCAAACTTGGACATTAAGCTTGATATACCATCATGAATATCATTTATAAATACAGGAAACAAAAATGGACCCAGCACTGAACCCTGAGGGACCCCACTAATAACATTATTCCACGATGAGCAGTGTCCATTGATTACCACTCTCTGTCTTCTCCCCCTCAACCATCGCTTTATCCATAGAAGCATTTTTCCTCCAATGCCACACTGCTCCAATTTTTGCAACAGTCTTCCATGTGCAACAATATAAAAAGCCTTTCTAAGATCCAAATATGTAATATCAAAGTTATTCCCTGCAACCAGTTCTTTTGTGACTGCATTATAGTATCCAATCAAATTGGTCAGGCAAGGCTTCCCCTTAACAAAACCATGCTGTGTCCGAGCCAGTGGCGGATTTAGCACTTGTGAGGCCCCAGGCGCAATTCAATTTTGAGGCCCCCTCTAAATATTTTCGGTACCACTACGCGTTGTGCATTCTACGTGCACCTTTTTACTGTAGCACGCGCTCTAGATTTGGTGTTTCGGTTTTAATCATTTTGATTGCGCAATTCTTTCATACATATTTTATTAATTGGGAATTAAAAAATTAATTCCCAATTATCACTTGCTATAAATGTCACTCTTCCTCAAACAATTCAGTTTTGATAAATACATAAACAATACAAACATAAGAAATTACAGATACTTTCTTGATAACAAAACAAAAATACTCCTACACTAAAACACCAACCACACCACACTAGTAATTTGTAACAGATTCGCGAGTGATATGTTAGTTCCGAAAGCTATTAAAAAAGATGATGCTCCGTTACATGTGAACCAGCGCAGTAGTGATATCAGAGGCTTTAAAAGACTTCTGCGCTTGCTTATTGGTTCCCAATTAGCTGCGAGTAGTTTTGAACTGCCTCCGAGAACAAATCTAATATCGTTTCTTGAGCAATATCGTCACAGGGTTCTTCACTCGTGGAATTACCTCCAGTAGGAAAAAACTAAAAGTGTTTAATTTAAGCATTAATGATACAGTAATATGTATTCTACATCAGATTCACTTAGTTCGCATAGATATTTCATATAATATGTAGGGATATTCGCATAAGAGTTTACTAGCTTCTCATCTTAAATTATAGTTTTATTCAGTAACGGACAGGCGCACCTCGTGCGCCTGTGCGGAAATCAGTCACTGATCCGAGCTATAACTGAAGTCTTGTCTAGATGATCCTGCAGTGCTTCTTAAACCAGTGCCTCCATTAATTGTTCTAGAACAGAAGTTAAACTCACAAATCTATAATTACTTGTGTCAGCCTTTGATCCGCGTTTGTGAATTGAGGTCACATTTGTACAACTCCAGTCTATGGGTACCTCCTCTGAGTCCAAAGAAGCGCTCATAATTTGGCTAAGGGTTTGCTTACTTCCTTTGCTGCCTCCTTCAATATACCTGGTTAGATAGATCCCATCCACTCCAGGTGCCTTTTTTATGTTTAATTTCAACAATTTCTCCTCCACTTTCCTCTCTGTTATTACAAAATCATCTAGCTCACTGCCAGAGTTTACATCACCTCTGGCATTCCCCTTCCTGAATAACTCCTCATGTGTGAATGTAGATGCAAAATACTCGTTTAGTTTGTTAGCCACCTGAGCAGGTTCATCAACAGTTGAACCATTAATATCAAGTGGACCAACCTGATTCATCCCCTTCCTTTTAGAGTTTACATAGGTGAAGAACTCTTTTCTATTTTTCTTTGCATCCTTTGCCAAGGATTTCTCATAATCTGCCTTTACCTGCCTAATGCTTTGTGACTTGGTTACAGACCAACTTATATCTATCATAGGCTACCATGTCTCCCATTAATTTATGTGTCCCATGCATTTTTCTTCTCTGCCATATGTCTCTTTAATTCATCTTACATCCATTTAGGCCTAAACCTTGAACAATATTTCTTAGTTGGTATGTAAAGCCTAGTAGCTTCCAAGATAAATTCTTTGAATGCTTCCCATTTTGAATTTGCTGTTGGTAACATCAACAGTTCGTCCCTTTGTATAGAATTTAAATACTGTTTCAGACCATCATAGTCGCCTTTACGAAAGCAAACACCCTTCCCTTTACCCCTGATTGTAGTTACCTGTTTGATTAAATCCCACTTTAGCACACTGTGATCACTGCCACCTAGTGGTTCCTTTATCTGCAGATTCTTAATACATGAAGAATCACTACTGATAATCAGATCAAGAGTATTACTCCCTCTAGTTGCATCCCAAACATGCTTATGTAGAACACAATCATCCAATAAATCCACAAAATCCTTGCTAGTGTGTAAGTGCCCAACACACAAATTCCAGTCAATATCTGGGAAATTAAAAATCCCCATTATAAGACTCTCTGATTTACTGGTCCAAGCTATTTCCCTGTACAGTTTGTTATTATACTCATCAGAGTCATTAGTCCTATAGCGCAATCTTACTCTCAATTTTATTCTCCCAATGCTTATGTTACACCAAACTGACTCAACACTGCACTGTCCAGCGATGTCGACTGGCTTCACTTCCTTGGTTTTTAAGTGTTTCTTAACTAATAGCATAACCCCTCCCCCCTTCCTATCCTGTCTATCCTTTCTGTAGACGTTGTACTCCCCAAATTGCATTTCTGCATCCCTTATATCTGTGTGACACCACGTCTCTGATATCCCAACAATATCTGCCTTTGATGTTTTGAGCAATACCTCAAATTCATCAAATTTATTTACTAAACTCCTAGCATTGGTGTACACGCAAGTATACCTGCACCTGTTTCTATTCTTAGCTACCCTAACACAACCCATGTGTTTACTTGTACCGCAATGGCTCCCAGCAGTCTCTGAAATACCATGCATCTTGTTTTTCAGGCTTCTGCTCATTCTAATAGAAGCAGTGCAAGAATCTCTTTCACCTCTGCCAGTGGCTACTGTCAATCTATTGGTCTTTGTCTCCCCCCAAGCTAGCTGTTTTCCGACCCACCTAACACTGCCTCGATAGCATC
This sequence comes from Mastigoproctus giganteus, assembly GCF_048544385.1. Lineage (NCBI taxonomy): Eukaryota > Metazoa > Arthropoda > Arachnida > Uropygi > Thelyphonidae > Mastigoproctus > Mastigoproctus giganteus. The sequence continues at coordinate 67,013,262 of NC_143587.1, forward strand.
AGCAAAAATTCTTCTACCCTTTCTATTTAAGTGTATCCCATCCCTGTAGAAGCAGTCTCTCCTGTTAACAAGTACAGTCCAGGCTGAAAAAAATTCTACCCCTTGAGCCTTGCACAATCTTTCCAGGGCCGAATTGATCGACAAGGCTCTCATCATATACTCCCTCCTATTGTGTCTGGGCAGAATTGCAGACACTTTCAAATTCAACCCTAATTCACGGCTTTTTTTCAACAGTGACTTGTACTTGTTAAATAATTCCGCCGGTCTCCTACTCTTAATATCGTTAGTGCCAACGTGTACAATAATATTGATGATATTGATGAGGGTATATTAGGCTTAGTATCGAAGTTTGCAGATGATACAAAGATTGGCAGGGTTGTTAATAACACTAATGGGAGTGTGCTACTGCAACAGGATCTAGAAAATTTGGGAAGATGGGCTGAGAAGTGGACACTGAAGTTTAACATTCACAAATGCAAAGTACTGCATATGGATATAAGTAACCCCAGAGGAATGTACCAACTGTGTGGTACTACACTTAAGGTGGTAGAAAATGAAAAAGACTTGGGAGTAATTGTGCAGTCAGATATGAAATTTTCTGAGCAATGCAGCCAGGCTGCCACATCAGGTCATGAGGTTTTGTCAATGATATACAGGAATTTTGCTAGCAGGGAAAAGAAGGTGATTGTCCCTCTGTATAAGGCAATGGTCAGGCCACATCTTGAGTACTGCGTACAGGTTTGGAGGCCTCATTTTAGGAAGGATGTAGATTTACTTGAGTGTGTACAGAGAAGGGCAACAAGATTGGTGAGGGGAATGAAGGGATCCTCTTATCAAGAGAGGCTTAAGTTCGGCAAATTGCAGCGGCTGGAGACCAGACACCTACGAGGTGATCTGATTGAATATTATATTATGTGTATATTAAGCGCGCTCAACCTTGAATGGGTCGAGCATACTGAATTCTGATGGGATTCTTCCACTTGTTCAAATTACGAACCTAAGGGGCATAAATTGAAATTGAGTAAAGCCATATGTAGAATAGATGGGCGGAAATTTATCTTTAGCCAGCGGGTGGTTAATTGCTGGAACAAACATCCACCTGTCGTTCTAGAATTTGATAGATTAAAAAAATTCAAGGAGGAACTGGAGAATCATTCAGAGGGAATTGTTGTGTAATTTTTTTTTTTTTTTTTGTCTGATGCTGCATAAGCTCATACGCTTGCTTTCTTACATCACGTGCCACTATTACTACTACTACAATGGAAAATGAAAAAGAGCTGAGATAATAATTGTGCGGACAGATATGAAGTTTTCTGAGCAGACCAGAGAGGCTGCAAAGGCAGCTTAAGGGGATTTGTCAATGACATATATGAATTTTGCTAGCAGGGCAAGGGTCTACGAGTATAGCACAGTGGTAACGTCACCGTCCTCCCCACACCGGGTGGAAAAGGCCCGGGTTCGCAATTCGTTGATGATGGGAAGAACTTTAATGGTTTTTTTTTTTCACTCCGAGATTGAGTTAATCGGTTTCAGGCTTAGATAGCAAGGTTTTTCCCCAGAAACTGGAGTTTTTCGTCCAGCAAACAGTCAAATCCACCAAAGAACACTCGCCATTAACAGACATAACACACAGCACGGCAGATGAATTTAATTATTCGGTGGCCTAAATATAATAGTTTGGTTTTTTTTTTAGCATAGACAAGGAGACGATTGTCCCATTGTACAAGAAAATGATTAGGCTGAATCTTGAGTAGTTGTCGTCATTATCAACAATATGGTGAAAGGAAACCTGAGGCTTTTGCTGCACCAGCCAAAAAAAAATTGTGAGTTACCCTGTGTGTGTGAGAGAAAGAGAGATCAGAAGTAGAAGTGAATCACCAAGAAAGAGATGAATGATGATATCCGGCTCAGATCCTGGGTGTGCCAAGCCCATACTCCCCTGATGTGAGCCCCTGGGGTAAATGGGTTTTATCCATGTATGACTTTTCCAAATTATACTTGATGGATCCAGCAAGCTCCTTATTAAAAAAAGTGGACTGCCACGTTTTTCCCCCTTCTATGAACACCATGCTCAAGCCTCTTTATAAGGAGAAAAGTTACTTTTTCCAATATTACCTTCACAGTAGATAATAAATCAACCTTATTATTATTATTATTATTATTATTATTATTATTATTATTATTATTATTATTATTATTAAGCTATATGATGCAAGGAAACCTGACGCCTCCGTAGCCAGGAGCAGCAGTGCGTAGCACACGCTTCTTGATTAGACCGGAGTTCAGGGAGGATGCGGAAAGGTCAGGGAATGACCACCGTATATCCCCGGAGCAATGTGGCCTTAGTTGCTAATGCTCCAAAAACCAAGTAACAACAACAACAACAGCAAGAAAGCCTGAGGCTTATGCTGCACCAGCCAAAAAAAAAAAAAAAAAATTCTGAATTACCCTGAGAGAGAGAGAGAGAGAGAGAGAGAGAGAGAGAGAGAGAGAGAGAGAGAGAGAGAGAGAGAGAGAGAGAGAGAGAGAGTCAAAAGTAGAAGGGAATCATCAAGAAAGAGAAAAATAATGATATCCAGCTCAATACCCTGGGATCATACTCACCAGATGTGAGCCCCTGGTAAGGTAGTTGATAAACGACTGTGATGCAGAAAACTTGAGATAGAGCTATCAGGTACTCATCTACCTTTGGTGTTTCACTATTATAGCGAGACTGTCATCATCTACTGATTTTTTAACTGAGGCTCTTTAGATGTACATCGAGTGCTTTTACCAAGATTTACGCCTAGTATGGCATTAATCCCAGGGGCTCACATCTGGTGGTATGGGCTTGGCACACCCAGGGTCCTTAGTTGGATTCATCATTCTTCTCTTTCTTGGTGATTCCCTTCTACTTCCGACTCTCTCTCTCTCTCTCTCTCTCTCTCTCTCTCTCTCTCTCTCTCTCTCTCTCTCTCTCTCTCTCTCTCTCTCTCTCAGGGTAATTCTGAAAATTCTTTTGGCTGGTGCAGCATAAGCCTCAGGCTTCCTTGCACCATATAGCTAATAATAATAATAATAATAATATGATTACCTGATATGGTGCTGCCGAAAAAACCTGGAATAATAACACATGGAAGAAACGTTGGTACCTCCAAGTGAGATTGACTAATTACAACCCCGATCGAAGCCAAAAGAATTCTTCCGGAGAATCGGATTTAGACCTCACCGAATGAATAGTAGGCGGCGATCTATCGTGATCACTAAACTTCCACAAAGGACAGTAGTGTGAAGATTTTGTTATTTAAAAATTTTTTTTTTTTTTTTTTTTTTGTTTGTTTGTTTTTGTTTTTAAGAATTAAACAGTGCAAATTTTATAAACTAGAGGGCAGTATAATTTCGGTTAGGGAGGAAGTGTGGGACGAATAGTGACGTAGAAAAATGTGTCGATTCCGATAAGTTGTCTTCGTAGTTTTGTGTTGTATAGATCGCGTGGGTCGGAGCTGAACGAACTTATCAGCATGTTAGACTTATTTGCGATATTTAGCAAAAGTGGAATAGTGTTATGGTGCTTCCAAGGTACTACTCAGATATTTACTCATTCTGTTAATGCACTTATCCGCTCAGTGCTGTTGCAGGTAATTATTTCTACTTTTTATACACCTTGAACATGTGATTGCACGCATCCATATGGATGATCGTGTGAATGCGCACAGTGACAACCAGGTGTTCTGTTTGTGCATTTTGTTATGAGAATTGCGGCTTCTTTCTCCAGTCATGATGTCTATCATGAAAATAATTATATGGTTATAATTTATAAATTTAACTAGAAATTTTTATTTCTAGTTAAACAAATAACATTCCGACTTAACTAATTAAAATATAATGCTGTATTATTCTGTGCGCGTGTCTATACAGTGTATATATATATATATGTTCGACCGGAGTTCAAAAAATGATTTGTATTCACCCAGAAGTAGTTGTACTAGAAGGTTGAAACAAACACCATGCATTACACTTTTTCAACATAGTCATCAGACAAAATGATACATTTTTGGCACCTCTCAATACACTTCTGGGTAAAATCCAGTACACGGTGCCCCTTTGAAAATCAAGTGCCTAACCTGCTATGGTTAGCGTTAGTTAGGGTGTTTATCCCACCCTTGCCGCTGTTTTAAAATCGGGAACTCGTTTTCCTATTTTAAAACAGCTGGAAGAGGGGGAATAAACACCCCAAGACCATGGCAGGCTGAAGGTGCACCATGTTCTGAAGTATAGTGCACTTCTGCAGGCCAGTTTTGTAGAATCCCTCTGACTGTCCTTCAAACTAGCACTCGGCAGCAGAAATCACATCATCAGCAGTGAAATCTTTTCTACAAAGAAAGGACTTCAGGGCAGGAAAGAGAAAGAAATCCGATTGTGCAAGATTGGGGAATAAGTGGGATGCATCAATATTTCAAACCCACATTCATGGGTACACCTCACTGAAGAATGCGTAAGAGCATTATTGGATCAGTGCACACCTTTTGAGAGCTTTCCCCATCTTTTGTCTTTTTAACACATCACAATACAGCCCTTTTACAGGTAATCTGTTAGTATTACACCATGCTGACCCCAAAAAACTGACAGCATCACCTTGCCAGCAGTAGGTTGCACCTTTGCCTCTTTGGGTGGTGGTGATTCTGCATGATTCCATTGTTTTGACATTTGTTTAGTTTTGGGATCTTAGTGGGATCCATTTTGGGATCCAAGTTTCATCAGTGGTGACTTGTCGCGAAGAAAACTTTTCTTGTTTTTCCTGACATATCGACAACATTTCATTTGTGCACTGTGCCCTTTCCTTCTTCTGGTAAGGGTTCAGAGGGATGGGAAAGTTGCATATGAGTAAAGTGGCTAGCAGACACTTTACTCATATGCAACTGTTGATGGATGATGACTTCCACAGACACTACACTAATTTGGAGCTCTGCAGCTAGTTCTTTGATGCTAATAGTAGTAGTAGTAGTGGTGGTGGCATGTGATGCAAGAAAGCAAGTGTATGAGCTTATGCAGCATCAGCCAATTTAGCCGACCAGGCTAGCCGAGTGGGTAAAGTACCTGCCCGGCAACCTTTGGGTTGCCGGGCAGGTTCGATTCCCGCCTCGGGCTTGGATCAAAGTACTGCAAAAACCTTGGGAGGTGCAATATGGCCACAGAAGCCGATGCGCCAACAACTACCAAATCAAAAAAAAAAAAAAAAAATCACACCATTCCCTCCAAATGCTTGTCCAGTTCCTCCTTATATTCTACATCTGTCTTTTCTTAATTTGAATTTATGCCCCCTTAGGTTCGTAATCTGAACAAGTGGAAGGATCCCATCAGAATTCAGTGTGCTCAACCCATTCAAGTGGTCTTCCAGGATTAATGATTCTTATGAGGTTCTTCCAAATTTGAATTGTTTATACTAATGTGCAACAACACTGTAACCTGGGCTGTCTTCTTCATAAACAGCAACTAGTTCTTCATGGATTTTTTTGGTGTTTTTCCTTGCAAAGAGAACTGAATCACTGATCTGTATTCCACTTTATCCATTGTGACACATCGCTGCAGCACTACAAAGAAAAATGAATTGACAGATTGAAAAAAAAAAAAAAAAAAATGTGTGATTGCTATAAAGATTTCAAGGTATCAAACAAAAAAAAAAAAAAAAAAAAATTCATCTTTCTATCACAACTACTTCTGGGTGAATACAAATCTTTTTGACCCCCCCCTTGTGTGTGTGTGTGTGTGTGTGTGTGTGTGTGTGTGTGTGTGTAGATATATATACATATTTATTTTATTTATTTAATCTATTATGAAATATTGGAATGTATGTAAAAGGTATGTCGTGTCAGATTAATGCCATCAATTGTAGATTGAACATTACATCAGTCTGTAATGTTTTAATACACTTTGAATACCTATATAGTACCAGTTATACTTTTACAATAGTAATTATATATATATATCCATTTTTTTCCCTCACTTTATATGTATATATGCATGCATACACTCATTTTGTGTACATATAGACAACCATTCACCATAAATACTTTTTTTTGACAAACACTTAGGGTGAATGACTGTAAACATGAGAGCAAGTTAAGGGGTGCGAGAAGTTTTACGTAGTCTGCACTACAAAATTCACATATTAATTTGAACATTCAATAGCATATTTATCAACATGTGAAAGGTTTAAAGAGTGACTAATGCAGCAGCAGTCTTCTTAATTACTTAGGGTAAAGACCTTTTTGCTTCGTAGTGAGATCAGAATATCATGGGCAAATATTAGTGTGGCACGAATTATCTGCATTTTGTTATGGGTTTTAAATACAACCATATAATGCTTACAGAAAACCGAAAAAGTAATCACTTGGGAAAATATAATATTTACAGATTGAAACAAAGAAAGGCTTAAACTTATTCTACACACCTATTTACACCCTAGTACGAATGTCCTGTTGTGCCGCAAGAATTGTGTAAGCACATCATCATAAAATGAATCTTTTCTTGAGTTATGTCAGCAAATCCATTTTACTGGCAAGTAAACTTAGGCTTTACATTCTTCTATAACATGTATGTACCCCCCTTCATAGCAGGAAAAGAGTGGTCATCTGTAGCGACAGAACTCGGAATCATCATGATCAGTTCTACTAATTTATAAATTTCCTTAGGTGCACTCTGAAGCTGATTTTCTTAGATGAATTTTACAAGGTGGTGTACCGGTTTCTTTGCAAATTCACTAGAAGAAAAGAGCACTTTAGTTCGTGTTTCGAGTGAATACAGTCAAAAACGTCCTTAGAAATCCTTTAATTTTTCGAATACCATCAGGAAAAGTTTTTGCATACTGATCATATCTTTTGCTACAAAGTAGTAAAAAAAATTCAAATTTCATAAGTGAAAAGTCTTTCCATCTCCAGGCACAATGCAGTCAATTATTCTCTGGTAAAATAGCAACTTATGACATAAAACTGAATTGGATTAAAGGAACATGCTTTCAGATTGTTCAGATTTTAGTCTGGTCAGTACAATGCATTCAGGAAGAGCATGGACATGGCATGTATAGTATCTTATACAACTTGTGCTTACAGGAAGGATATATAGGACACTAGGGAGTAGATGAGTTATACTCCTGCTTAAGAAGCACATAAAAGCAATGGCAGTGCATCCAGTTCACATATAGTGGTTAGTGCAATATTAGTGTGGTGATGTAAGCTGTGAACTGGGAAAACAATGGAAGTAGTTTATAGACCAAATGACTGTGATGAGTAAAATGTAAAACTACACAGCAAATGAATGGGCCAGTAAATGAGAATGTTTTATAATGGGGGACTTTAACTTTCCAGATATTGTCTGTAACTTGTAGGTTGGCCACTTACACAGAAGAAGCAGAAATTTTCTTGATTTACTGGATAACATGCTTTCTACAGAAGCATGAATTAGAGAAGCAAAAAAAGAAAGTGGTACTCTTGACCTGATTATCAGCACTTCCTAATTCATTTCACAAATATACGTGGTTTCAATTCTAATCTCAATGATATCCATTTCCACTTGCGGTCTGACAAACCCCATGTACTTTTTCTCACAGAATCTCAGTTATCGGTTGATTCAACAACTGCTCATCTCAGATGCCCAAATTATTCGCTGTATGATTCCTTTCACTTCAAAGGTGGTACATGTGCATATGTCCGTTCTGATATTCTCTGTCAGAGACTTGGCAATTTGGAATCTCCTCTCTTTGATCTTCTCCGGCTTAAAATCTCTCTACCTCATTGTGTCAAATTCATCTGTTGTCTCTACCATTCTCCCAACTTCACTAATCACTTGGAGCTCTTTGACTTCCTCTCTTTGCAACTTGACTTCCTCTCTTTGCAACTTTCCTAACAGTGAGGTAATTTTCCTTGGTGATTTTAATGTTCACAACTCCAGCTGGCTTCCATTTTATAGTCACATTGACCCCAGCTGGTCAAGATGCTGAAGCTTTTGCAATTACTAATGACCTTGCACAGATTGTTCATTTACCTACAAGAATACCGGACAATCCTAATCATACAGCCAACACGCTTGATCTTTTTTTCACAGACAACCCTTATAAGTATATGGTCGAAGTGAGAGGTCCTTTAGGCACTTCAGATCACAACTTGGTGATTGTCTCTTCTCCAATGCAGCCTTTATCTCATGGCTATTCCCAGCCTTGTGTTGTTTGGCATTACAAGAATGCAAAATGGGATGGCCTGCGAGATTTCTTTTCTTCTTTTCCTTGGTCGGATTACTGTTTCAAAACTTCTGATGTCAATTTTGCTCAGATCGTATCAGTGAAATTATTCTTGCAGGAATCGAATCCTTTATCCCACACTCCACTTTAAAATCCCGTCCTTTATAAACCTTGGTTTTCCAATAAATGTGCTAAGGCTGTTCAAGGCAAGAATGTTGCATATTGTAAGTGGCTTGTTTCTAATTCTTCAGTTTCATTTTCTGCCTACACCAAAGCTCACAACAATTGTAAAGCAGTTATTAATCAGTCCAAACTAGAGTTTGAACAGGCTAGAATAGAAAACTTGCTTCTTGCCCTAATGGTAGCTGAGCATTCTGGTCTCTTGCCAAAGCTATTGGCTGCAATTTTTTCCCATCTCTGCTCTCACCTCTTTCAAAAGCAGATGGTTCTGTTGTCACTTCAGCCAAGGATAAAGTTGACCTGCTAGCATCTCATTTTTCTTCCAATTCATGTATTAATGAACTTGGTAAAACACCTCCCACCATTCCCAACACGCCCCATTCAATGCCTCCTGTGGTCTTCCGTCAAAAGGATTTTGACGAATCTTGATGCTAAGAAAGCTCCAGGTCCCGATGGTATTTCTCCACTTGTTCTCAAAACCTGTGCTCCTGAACTTACACAATTTTATTAATTAGACACATTTTAATTGACTGTCCAGTTTTTAGCAATATACGTCTTACCGCTTTTAACCATCTGACTGACCCATATACACTCATATTTTATCCAACAATGATCATGTCTGCTATTTTTAGCTTTTTGAAATCAGTAAACCTTTTTACTGATATTTAAAAAATTGTTACTTGTTTATTGATATTTGTCTTTTACAGTTTATACTTGTTTTTATACCTTGACTTAGTGACCTAATTCATTAGGCCAATGAAAGTTTTAATTTTTAATGACCAGGTTTTGGCACATTATAGCCTTAGTTGCTAATGCGCCAATAAAACCCAACCAACCAACCATCCTGAACTTACTCCTATTCTTTGCCTTGCCGCCTTTTTTCACTTTCTTATTCCAAAGGTGTTTTTCCTTCTGCTTGGAAATTTCCTCATGTCCAGCCAGTTCCTAAAAAGGGTGACAAATCCCTCCCATCCAATTATCGTCCCATTGCAATTACTTCTACTCTTTCTAAAGTAATGGAGAAATCAATTAACAGCCAACTCTTAAACTACCTAGAAACCTTCCGTCCGATCAACAATCACCAGTATGGATTCCTTCAGTGTCGATCCACTGGTGATATTCTGGCTTATGTTACCCATTTATGGACTAATTCAATGGAATGGTTCGGTGAAACACAAGTAGTTACTCTTGACATCTCAAAGGCTTTTGATCGTGTTTGGCATAAAGGTCTTCCAAACAAGCTTCCATCTTATGGTTTGCCAACTGTTTTTAGTAATTGGTCATCCAGTTTTCTCTCTGATTGCTCACTGAGGGTGATGGTAGATAGATCTCTGTCTTCTAACTTCTCCACTAATGCCAGTGTCCCCAAGGTTCAGTTCTTTCCCCCACTCTTTTCCTCTTGTATATTAATGACCTTCTTCCATTGACTGGAAATCCTATCCATAGTTTTGCCGATGATAGCACTTTGCATTCCACTTTCCATTTTGAGAAACCTTGCCCTGCTCAATCAGCTTCAACTTCTCAAAAATCTGCTACCAATTCCTTAAATGCCAATCTTCAGGTAATTCTCCAGTGGGGCAAAGACAACTTAGTTGATTTCAACCCTTCTAAAACTCAGTCTTGTCTTATATCTCACAAAAAGGATTCTTTTGCTCCTATGCTTATCTTTAGTGACACTCAGATTTCTAGGAAAAATGATATATCTGTTTTGGGAATTACCCTGACTTGTAATCTCTCTTGGCACAAGCACATTACAAATATTGCTTCCTCTGCATCTAAAAAACTTGGTTTTCTCTTTTACTCTCAGCGTTACGTTTCTTCTAAACCGCTGCTCAATCTGTATAAATCGCAAATCTGCCCTGCCATGGAATATTGTTCCCACATCTGGGGTGGTGCCCCCAAAACCTCTCTCAGGCTTCTTGATTCCAATCAGAAGAGGGCAGTTAGGTTAATTAATGATTCATCTCTAACAGTCTCTCCACTCGCTGTCTCATAGACATACTGTTTCTGCTGCATGCCTTTTCTACAGATACTTCCACGGGCACTGTTCTTCTGAATTGGCTTCTATAATTCCCGCTCTCTCTTTCAAAACAGTCCGAACACATGCCGCCAACATCCATTTACTGTCCAACTTCAAACTCACAGAACCAACTTTTCATCTTCTTCGTTTATTCATTCAACTGTCATTTTCTGGAACAACCTTCCTTCATATGTATTTCCTGAAAATTACAGTCTACAGAAGTTCAAGTCCACTGTCAACAAATATCTTCTTTCGTCTTCTCAACCTCCAACCCAAGCACGGTACTAAGTACTATATGTTCTGATACCTCTCGTGTTTGTGGTTTACATAAAAAAAAAAAAAAAAAAAAAACTCTTCATGCATTAAGAATCTCCATATAGGAGCCATTAGGCAGTGATGATCATAATATAGTGATGTGGGATTTACTTTAAAAATATAACTACTGTCAAGAATAAATGGAAAGTTTGTTTGTTTGTTATTTGGTTTTTAGGAGCATTAGCAACTAAGGCCATATTGCTCCGGGGATATGCAGTGGTCATTCCCTGATCTTTCCGCATCCTCCATATTTGGTGGTCACGGGATCGAACCCTGGTCTAATCAAGAAGCGTGTTCTACGCACTGCTGCTCCTGCCCACCTGGCTACAGAGGTGCCATAATGGAAGGAATTTTTCTTTTAAATGCAACTACAAAATGGTCTTAGGCAGTTTTTAAATTCCTTTCAGTGGGACCAACCAATAATGTTACCAATTGCAAATTCTAAATCAGAATCATTCAGAGAAGTAATCATAGAAGCTACTAAGTTAGTAGTCTCTCTGGGTTCAGTACTAGCTTTTTCCAGCTGATGCTGTATAAGCTTGCTTCCCTTTGCCATTCTGCCACTATAATATTAAGTATATACTTTTCCCTAGCCTGATTATCATGTAACCTTCTAAATTGAACCAATTTAAAAGCTATTTAAAAGCAAACTATTACAGAAACATGCTTGAGATGTCCACATTGTACATATGAACAACACAGCATTTCTTCTTTTTAGTGCAGTAGTTTGTACCTAATAAATTATTATACTAGGATGGGGTAACAACACTCAGTCATCAATGAAGCCATGGGAATCCTGTGATTTCAAACCAGCTACATGATCCTGTGAAAAAATTGTCACTTAATGTTGATAATTCCTCTGTTATGGTAGACTTAAAAACTGGTATTAGAAGAGAAGACTGAGGTAATAGGCTGTCCTTGTAATTTCATTATTTTTTTTATTTTATTTATTTATTATTATTATTATTTTTTTTTTTTTGTTGAAAATGGGCTATATCTCTGAAGTTGGATAACTATTTGTAGTAAATTTATTATTGTCTATAAATTGTACTAAAGAGATTTAAACAATTTCAGCTGATACATGCCAGTGAACTAAAAAAGATATTGAAGCATGTGTGTACTCATTGCCTGTCTTCAGTTAATGTGTAACTAGACTGGTAGAACAGCACCTCTGACAACTCTAAAGAAGAGGCTAGAAAAAATGGTGACAAAAGACATGAGTGCTTTTTAGAGTTCTAAATTGGAAAGTACAACAACCAATTGCTAGTGAGTGGTGGTACTAACTCATGTCCAAATCCAAAAGAAATTTTGAAAGAAGACAAATTAGCAAACTCTTCTAAAAAAACCTTCTGGTGAAAGCAATCCTAAACAGGCCAGTCGGGTTTAAGAACTAGGCATTTTATACTCATCCATGTGGAAAATGCCCTTCTAGTGTCTGAGATAACATAGATTTCATCTTTTTGGAGGGGGGGGGTGCATCATTTTCAAATTTAAATTTTTTTGTGGACAAGTTTCCAATTCTTCTTGATATTATATTGAGATTACCATCATATTAACAATACATCAGCTCATCCAAACAGGTCAGCACTCTGAACAGAATTTATTTTTTTATTTATTTATTATTATTTCTTAATGGTTCCTGGGCGTTGCTCAAATTTATGTGTGTGTTGTATCTGTGTTCATAGCCTGAATTTGCATGTGATGTGGAATATAAAAAAAATTATAATACAAAAAAACAGAATAAGTAATGAGGAACTCTATTCCCTCTACCTGAGATTCACTGACTATAGCCTCAATTGAAGAGGCCTTTAGAAATTTCCTCCAGTTATTGAATGTATTTGAACCTGCACCTCTCTAAACAAGTGAAAATGGCTGGAGAACTCCTGAACAGACAGTGGACAAATATTTGATCATTATCTACCACTAAAAGTCACTGCTTTAATCCAACCTATGGACCAAGGAGTGATTGAAAATTTAAATTGCTCATAGTGTAAACATTTTATTTGTTTCATTATAAAAGAGAACTAGAAAGTGAAGCAATTTTTAAAGGCATTGACTCTGAAAGATGCCATATTTTGTGTTGTAGAGGCACGGACTGAAATTCTGTCAACTACAGTTCGGTGGTCATGGAGGAAGATTATCCAACAATGTGCATCAGAACATTTAATGAAAACACATCAGTAACTTACCTTCAAGTTTTGAAAAATATTGAGTTTTAAGATGTGGATGAAGTAGATTTGGAAGATTAGCTTGGTATCAACCATGTGGAACTGGGCTATGAAACCAAAGCTGATCATGGAAAGTATTAAAAACCAAGAAACTCATGAAGTAATTGAATAGAGTGAATTATTGATTTAAAAGGAAACTTTACATTTACTAAATGTCTGGAAGCAAAAAATATGGTAAATGTCTAATATATGGGAGTTTGACCACCCAAGTATGCATCCATCCTCTACAGAATAATGACTGAGATTCTGCAGTACATCGCAAAAATATGATTTCTCTTTGCAATGTTCAGTACATTGCATGATGACAGCTTGGGGTGAACAAAACCGTGTTTGGCCTTTACAGAAATCTTCACCCCCCCCATGTCTTTTAAGGTTACGATGTACCTTATGGTGAGAACTAGCATTGCTTAATTTGTATGTACATCTTTGACCTTTTTGTTTGCTGGCATTACCAGTGACTTTTATGAACTGAATTCAAAAATTATTGAATTGGGTCAATCTGAATTGAAGAGGGGAGAAACATTTTGGGCTTTCTTCACCCTATGACTGAATTAATCAGTCATAGGGTGAGGAAAATCGTACCTTTTTACTTCTGCTTTGTTAGCTGCGGCATTGATTAGCTTTAAATCTGATCTGGCTTGTTTTGATTATCAATGCTGTAAAATATCAATGTGTACATGGAACTTCAAAGTTATAATATAACTAATGCTGAAATCTCTGCATTTTAAGCATTTAATTTAAACTATTATCTTTGTTATACTTGTGTTATTTTTCCAGGAAAGAGGAAGTAGTTCAGCATTCTATCATGAAGGCCTCACTCTTAAGTATAAACTCGATAATGAATTTGAGCTTGTTTTTGTTGTAAGTATTCATTTGGCATTGATTTATTTAGTGGGTTTGCTGTTAACTTACTTTAGCATATAGAAATACAAAAATTCTACTGTATGCCATATAGATGCAACAAATGTAAATAGTAATTTACGTTTATTTTGCCCACATCACATTATATATATATATATAGTCAGGTCTCCATATTTGCAGGGGTTACATGTCAACACTTCCTGCGAAAACATAAAATTCCACAAAAATCTGTACTCATGCCCAAATAGCCCCAGATGTTTTCTACATATGCCTAAACACTTACACAACCATTTATAATTAACAGAAAAATGTTTAAATGTGTTTAAAAGGTTTTAATTGTTATACAATAATGAGTAACATTTTAGACCCATGTTTCGAAATACTGTATCAAAATTTTATTACATAATTAGGATCAAAGCATGCACCAGGGTATTCACCATGGTTCAGTACTCCTCAGTAGTAGGGGTCTCAGATGCTGGAGAAGAAGCAGGGTTGGCCGATGCTGAAACTTCAGCCAACCTGAAGGCCCAGGATTCTGCCATGAATCCTGGGCCTTCTTCTCTTCAACGGCTATATAGGTGCACTGAGGCATCTTCTAGAATAATTCTGTCTCATTGGTATTGAAAACCTGTTCAATCAAGTTTATATCCCTTTTCCTCGATGAGCTTCTTGAGTTGTGCAGGGTAGGCCTTAGCAGCCTTGTAATCAGCTGAAGCAGACTTGCCCACAATCTTTACATTATGGAGTAAATAATGTCTCATGAATTTCTGGAACCAGCCTTTGCTGGTTCCAGAAATTCATGAAACATTCACTCCAGAAAATCATCTCCTGTACCTGGTACTGCGGGTACAGGAGGTTAAATCTGTTGTAAAGAACGAGGGCCTTAGCAAAAATCATACCAATGTTCACAGACAAGTTGTTTTTCTTTGGCTGACTCAGTCATGTTGAGTGGAAAACAGGCCTTGGCCTAGCAGGCTCCCACCAGAGAATCACTCCTAACCCCTTAGAGGGTAGGATATCAAACACTCCGGGGACCCACTACTAGATGCACTTTCTGATCCCTTTCCATTTTGAATTGACTCACTGTCCATCACTACAATCAGTATTCTTTTACTACTTTACTCACTTAGTTTTCTAGGGAATACCTTCTGCCATTCCCAACTATCCTCTTATCCCCCCACACAAACATCCCAAACTTCTCCCACTATCACCAGCTCCTTACTACTTGGGCCCACCAGCTACCCTGGGACTCCAGTAAAGAGTCATCGATAGTAGAACCTGGCGTGCCTCCATGCGGTTAGGGGCGTGGGGGTCAGGGGATGCTACACGTGGTTTGCCCTGGCTGCTATACATCTTTTGGGTCTGGCCAATGGCAGAACACATTCTGTTGTTGGCTGAAAGTATCGGCTTGAGCTGTGCCCAGTACTGAGGACTCAGCGGAGAATGGAGGAAACCCTGGAGCCCGCAACAATGATACTAGACATCTGAATCTGTGCTGGTCATCAATCCAAATGAACAGTGCATTCTCCATTTTTAACATCACTTTATCACATACATAAAATGTGCATTTACCAGTATGCATTCCACCACTCTGCACTGCCTCTCTGATCTCAGTTTCTTGTTTCCTTATGTATTGTACGGTACATTCATTGATATGTGGCCTATGACTTTTTATGTGAGCCCTTCTTGACATTTATCTAGAATTCGGACTTTCTCGTTCAAAGTCATAATTTTCTTGGCCCTTTTAGACTTTTGTCCATCACTGGATGCACTTCGTTTAGAACCCGTGGGTATTCACATAATCACAGTAATATTTTAAGCACAAGTAGCCTAACGCAGATGCACACAAAGGTCCCAAGCCATCCTACTCGAATGTCGCTCACTAGGTGAATGCAGCAAGCATCAGCCAGATTTTTAGTATGATAAATTTCATGACATGCGGCCTAAATTTTAGCATCGGCCAAATTTTTAGTATGATAAATTTTGTGACCGCCAACGCAAAAACATGAATCTGTGAATACAGATCCCGCAAATATGGAGACCTGACTATACTGTATTATGAAAAGTTACTGGACATATGCATTTTTCTAAGAACCTTTTACTGATATGAATTTAATAACTTTTTGGCTGTCTTTATTCATAATTATACACCATAACTTTTTTGGTAGACTTTAAATTAATTTTTGATGACAGGAAGGTGGTATTTTGATCCATTCCTCCTTCATCTCAGCAGTCAGTTCAGCTACTAATTGTCCTGGCCCAAAGGCAACATTTGAGTTTATCCCAAAGGTGTTCAGTGCAGTTAAGGTTGGGACTCTGGAGAAGCCAGTAAACCTTTTTCTTGCCCATATCTTCAAACCAAGTCACTGCAGGCTGTGCAGTATAACGTGGAACCCTCCCCATATTTCTGTCATAGTGCAGGAAGATTTGAATCATAATCACAGTAAAGTGATGTTAAAAATTGCCCAGAGTGTCAGTGTGCCACATGGCATTTGTTTTGTTTCAGAAGTGACAACCCAAGGGTCCAAGCCCAAACTGTGAGAAACAACACCTAGACAGTCTCAACACCTTGACCAAACCTCACCACTGGGTGCATTCTGATAAATAATGCTCTCCAGGTGTCTGCCACACCCAAACACAGTCATCAGAATGGGAAGCTATGTATTGTGATTCATTACATCATAACAGCTTTCGAATGATGGGTTATGCACCAGGAAAGTCAACTCTGTGCATTTCATTCTGTGGTATTTGGTTTATGTGCTGCAGCTTTTCCATAAAATATGATTTCATACAGCTTGCTATGCATCATCGTGGTACTGATATCAGTTCCTGCAATCTCAACGAGCTTGTGGTTGATAGTATTTGACGAGGATTAATGGGATTTGTAGATGACACTTGAGTCACTCTCTCTCTCATACACACAGTTTCTGCAGTTAAATGTTTTTAGTAGCGTTATGGCATTCATTTCCATTTGGTGATTATGTAGGTACTGTTACTCTAGGATGTCAATGGCACAAACATATTAATTATTAATGTAGCATTCTGTGATGACTCTGTTGGAAGTAGCTAAGTTCATCACCTCAACCCATCTGTTATATATTGTTGATATGCTTGCGTCTAGATAAATGCAGTTGCTTTTATACTTATTCCTTATTTGTAGATGGTAGATATGGTCCTTTTTCCCAAACCTCAAGAGTAGTCAGATGCTCTTGCCAATACAGTGTGTTATACTTTGCTGAGAATTAAATTTCAATTCATGGGATAAAAAAAAAAAGGGGATAGTAGTATATTTTATAAAAGACAGGAATGTAATTTGCATATACACCTATGATGTGGTACAGTGTACAACACCTAAACACAGTGACTAAATGATTGACAATTAATGTTATTTTCAGTTGGTAATGAAATCACAGTAGAAACTCTATTGTCTGGACCTTTATCTGGATTTTCAATTAGCCAGATTGCACAGGAGAAATATATAATAATAATATACAGGGTGTCCCTTTTGAATGTCCCTGATTTTAAATGTCTCAAGAAAGAAAACCCATGCACTAGGAAAAGTTAATAACTTTCATTGGGAAAGGAAACTCAAATTCGTTTCCTGTTTTTTATCGCCTGCTCCAGTGTTTTCAAGTTTTTTTTCACTGTTGTAGATAAGGTAGGTAAAGGTATGTCATATCTTTTTGCGATGTCCATTTTGTTCCATCCTATCAGCCTCTTAGTTTCAGTTTTATTCCCAGACTTAAATCTCTGTTTATGTTTTGTTGCCATAACACTGCTAGATTTAACAGAAGCAAACTTTCAATTGATTTTTAAAAAACAAGTTCCAAAAAGACAGCCCCAATAAAAATAGCACAAAATAGATAAGTGTAACAAAAGGCTCTTTGAACCTGGCTTAACAGTCGTAACTGATTCTAATGATGTTTTTCAGAGCATACTTATGTTGTAGCTGCCATAAACTAGTTTTTTTTTTGCAGAAAAGTAAATTCTAACAAGTCAGTACTGTATTTTGGGAAACAAGCAGCTATGTGATCATAGGCAATAATAGAAGCAGTAATATGACAGCTGTGTGGAGTGTTGGAATAAACATACAACCTACAAAATACAGTTTCTCTACTTCCAAACATGGAAGTAGAGAAACAGGACCAAAAAAATGTCAAGGAGGAAAATATTTGTCCTTAGCATTCTGAAGCTTTTCAATATTTTGAGGTTGCTATGAAGTGTGTTTTGAGAAACAAGAAGAATGTAACACGAGATAACTTATGTTTAAAAAGTGTACATGATTTGGCAACTATAAAAAGGAGAGCAACATTTTAAACAAATGTCAATAAGTGACTTTTACAAGAAACGATAATTTTCTTTATGTACATCTATTACTTAATTGTAATGTATTGTATGTATTACTATTACATAATTATTTATTTATTTTAATATGTAGTTTGAGTATATTTTTAATAAAATATTATGTACTGTATTAAAATTACATGTAAAATGATTTTTTTTTCTTTGTTTGATTATACGGGTTTTTTTGTTATCTGGATATTTTACATTCCCACTTAATTTGGATAATCTACTATATTCAATTAATTTCACAAATGTCTAGTCTCAGTTCTGATCTTACTGATGTCCATTTCCACATGTAAGCTTCTAAGCCCTACTTACCTTTTTAGGCAAATGGAGGAAGATTATCCAACAATGTGCATCAGAACATTTAATGAAAACACATCAGTAACTTACCTTCAAGTTTTGAAAAATATTGAGTTATTTATGAATCAGTTATTTATGACCTAAGCTACCACTTGTATCACTTGTCCTGATTGTTCTTAAATATTTTCAAGGATAAATGGGGAAAATTATAAGTGGTAACTTTTTTGATTCCTTCAGTTTTAAAGGTGGTATTGTGCCTATGTATTTTCTGATTTTAGTATTAGAAGTGGTAAACAATGCAAGAAAGCAAGCTTATAGAGCATCAGCCAAAAAAAAAAAAAAAAACTGTCAGATGCCTCTGTAATCTGGAATCTTCTCTTATTTGATCTTCTTTGGCTCAAAATCTATTTATTTTATTCTATAGAACTTATTTCTCATTCCTGTTGGCATATGTTTTTTTTTTTTTTTTTTTTGTGAACTTAATATTCATAACTAAGGTTTTTCATTTCCAATTGGTACAGGTGTTGAGGCTTTTGCAATTACTAATGCCCTTAATACAACTTGTGTATTTACTTACTACAATACAAGATAGTTTATTGTTATTGTTATTTTGGTTTTTAGGAGCATTAGCAACTAAGGCCATATTGCTCCGGGATATGCGGTGGTCATTTCCTAACCTTTCCGCATCCTCCGTATTTGGTGGTGACGGGCTCGAACCCCGGTCTAATCAAGTAGCATGTGCTACGCACTGCTGCTCCTTCCCACCTGGCTACGGAGGCGCCAAGATAGTTTATAACCACATACTTAACACTATTGGTCTTTTCCTTACTTATATACTTAACACTATTGATCTTTTCTTCACCAACAACCCTTTAATGTACACTGTTAACATTCCCTAGGCACCTCAGGTTACAACTTGTTGATGGCCTCTTCTTTAATGGAGCCTCTGTTGCATGGCCATTCTCAGCCTCATATCATTTGGCAGTATAACAATGCAAAATGGTATGTTCTGTATCAATTTTTGTTCCACTTTTTGTTGGTTAGACTGGTTTTAAATCCTGTCATATAAATGTTTGCATAGATTGTGTTACTGAAATTATTCCTTTTAAAGACAAAATCCTTATTCCTCATTTAAGTCTAAATTCTTGACTTTTATCTAAATAATTATTTTACAAAAAAAAAATACCAAGACTTCAGGATATTAATATTTCAAATTTGGGTTAAAACTTTATTGGTAAACAAAGTTTTAACCCAAATCTGAAATTTCATTCTCAGCCTATATCAAAGCTCTCAACAGTTAGTATTAATGGTGGCAAATGATGCAAGAAAGCAAGCTTATACAGAATCAGCCAAAAAAAAAAAAAAAATCCCATTTCACCTATCCATCTCACCCAATAGTTTGTTTAGTTCTTCCTTAAATTTATTCAAACTATCTACCTCCATACCAATGGATGAAACTATTCCAGCAATCAACCACCCATTGGCTGAAGGCAAACTTCCACATACCTATTCTGCAACCATCCTTCCTCAATTTGAATTTGTCCTCTCATTTGTATAGTCTGAAGAAGAATCCCATCAGAATTGAGTTTACTCAAGCCATTCAAAGTGTTAAACACTTCAATCAGATCACCTCATAGGTACCTAGTCTCCAGATGCTGCAATTTGCAGAACTGAAACTTTTCTTGAAAGAGCACCCCTTTGTTCCCCTCACCAATCTGGTTACCCTTCTCTGTACTCATTCCACCAGCTCTACATCCTTCCTAAAATGAAGTCTCCAGACCTGTATGCAGTACTCAAGATATGGACTGACCATTGCCTTATATAATGGGATAATCACCTCCTTATCCCTGCTAGTAAAATTCTTGTATATCATTGAAAAAACCCCACAAGCTGTATTGGCAACCTGTCTGTACTGGTTGGTTATAAACGAATTATTGATAAATCCAAGAAAAATTGATTTTCAAAAGAGTATAGGAAACTTGCCTCTTGGTTCAAGTTGGTAGTCAAGCCCTCAGATCTCTTGCCAAAGGTTTCTGTTGCATATTTTTCTAAAGCAGAAGCTGACTTATTACTTTAACTCTTTCTTCGATGATGTTTTTAAAATTTCCTCCTATTATATCAAACCCATTATATTTAGTGCCTCCTGTAATTTACCACTAGAAAGATATTAGCAGAATTTTGAACAATCATGATGCAAAAAATTTCCAAGTCCTGGTGACACTTCTCCATATGCCCCTAAAAGTTTTTTATGCATTTTGTATTTTGGGAAGAATGTCTTGTGGTTGCTAGTTGGAAACAATTATGAAAAAAAAAAAAAGCCCACTCATATCATGTGGGGTTCTGTGCTAGTTTATATTGGACTTTTAGTGGTAAACACAATGCCCAGTGCTTTAACACGAAATGTTGTGTTTATTGCTGTGGGGTAATTGGAAAAATTAATGGGCAATGTGGGAGAAGCACAGAAAAGAAATGTTTTCGGTTTAACCACTGCACACATGAATGCCATTGCTCTTTGAAGAGCTCATGTTTTTTTTTTTTGTTTTTTTTTGTTATCAGTTTACTAAACATATGAATTATTAGGTGTGTTCACACATATGTATGTGCTAAGTGCCTATTGTCTTTACTGTCCATCTGTTTGCATGTAACAGAGGGATTCCCTGCAGATGGATTTTCATAAAATTTTGAATTTGAAAACAGAAATTCATAGATTAAATATTAGTCTTAATGTAGTATCATTAGTCTGTGTACACTTTACATTTATTGTTGTGCAAGACTTGTGAACATGATGTTACTTGTGCAGAGAAACATATATACAGAAAGAAAAGAATAATGTAGGAAGAGAGTAATAAATATTATACAGCTAAACTAATTTTAGAGAATGTAAATCTATATAGTTTTATTAAATGTTCTATGAAGTTATAGCCTTAGTAATTAACTAATTGGACATAATTATATTTACTTTTCTCAATTAATCACAGAAAATGAAAAAAAAAAGTCATTCAATTTAAGAAAAAATTGAACACATCTGAAATGTAATGTACTGCATATATTAACTAACTTATTTGTTTATTAAATTTTATTAGTTATTAAGATTGTTATTTATTAGTGAGTTTCAGGATTCTGGTTAAATCTTGTTTTCAAACTATAAAGGAAACTGTAATTAGTTAAACAATTAAAATTAGAGATTATATATATATATAATCTCTAATATATATATATATATATATATATATTTATATAATTATATATATAGGCGCCTCCGTAGCCAGGTGGGAAGAAGCAGCAGTGCGTAGCACACGCTTCTTGATTAGACCGGGGTTCGAGCCCGTCACCACCAAATATGGAGGATGCGGAAAGGTCAGGGAATGACCACCGCATATCCCGGAGCAATATGGCCTTAGTTGCTAATGCTCCTAAAAAAAAAAAAAACCAAACCAAACCAATTATATATATATATATATATATATATATATATATTTTAGTTTGATTGCTTAGATGAATTAAACTTTAGTGTCTATTTTCCATTGGGTATTAGGGTGTATCCTGAACAGGAGATTTTGTTAGCATTTCAAGTCTAACATATTCCTAGGGGTCTGTGGTGGCGTTCAAATTATATAATAAACAATAATAAAAAGTTAGTTCTAATACTAATTATTTAATTTTAATTAATGTTATTAATCAATACTAAACAATACTAAATAACATTCCCTTATCTGGTCATCTATCCGCTACTTCTTCAGGGGCTTTGAGCGGATCGATAGCCAGTTTTAAAGGAATGTCTCATAATTACCCGTTTCTGTTAACTCCTTATCAGTTTTGCCTTTTTAGTGAGATTTTTTATCTCCTTTAGATTATTTAATTTATTAAATAATGATATTTTATGCTAATTTGTCTTTAAATTTTTGAATATTTTTAATACTTAATTTAGGAATTCAGCAAACTGGTATAGGAGAAACAAAGCCCAACGGGTAATTATCGGAATAAGAGAGTGGAGCTATACTTATCTGTCCGGTGGTGGTGGTGGTCCTTCAGTAAAAGAGGGGTTAGCTCTTGTTCACTGTTTGTTTCATTCTTGGTTTGGTTTTTATTGCGCAGTCGCGTCTATTGTTGCTTGATGTTGTTGTAAGGTGATATTTTAGCAAGTCTTCCGATAAGTGGGTTGGTTCCTACGTCAGCCGGGGTGCGGCCTGGGTGGGGGGGGTTTTGTTTCCGTTTTTAAACTCCGTGGTGAACATTAATTTGAATAAAATGTGATATGTTTGTATTATATTTACAAGCGTTATTTATTGTTATTTACATAAGTTGGTTTGCTATCTCTTTGGACTGGGCCGGTATAGCTTTTCTAAGGCATAACAGCCCGTTTTATTTAACGTAGGCATTAACGTAGCAAGGGATAAAATATTAGAACAATCAATAAAACAATCAAATTTAATTCGTTTAAGCAATCAAAAATATATCCAGCACGTATAATTGTCGAATTGCCTATGGCAATGGCATTAACGTAGCAAGGGACAAAATATTAAAACAATCAATTAGAAACTAACTAAAATAATAAAAACACAAAACTATATTAACCTGATAGCACCCAGCATTACTAAACGGCTACTGGGACTACAGCCAATAGTAAATTTTACCAATAAAGATGGTAATAAGACAAAGGGTATTACGGAGTAACCACAAGGAACCGGGGCCTACAATTACAAAATAAATTGAAAACTATTTAAACATGAACGAACATACAAATAAAAGTAAAATGCTGTACGGGTATCACAGCATAAATTGCACACATGACCACGCAGGACCCGACAATTCCTGAAAACGGTCATTTAGCATGCAATGCCGCCACACCAAAAGTGATTAACAAAAAACCGAGCGGACCCGATTACCTTAAAAACCCACACAAAGAAAGCTACGGAGAAATCTATCAACACCAGGAAAAACTAGCATTCAGTAAATGTAAAAATAAACTATGCAAAACATGCCCACAAATGCACAGAGTACACCAACAAAACGACGACAACGCACCAAAATTTTGTCACACCAAAAATGTAGTCTACTTAATTACTTGTAAAACATGCGGAATACAATACATAGGACAAACCAGCACAGAACTGCACATAAGAATAAATCTACATCGGTCACAAATAAAGAAACACGGAGAAAACCCAACAAAAGCCAATACCACAGAAAAATACACCAATGAAATAGAATACAAACACTTTCAAAAACACAAATTCACCAATATAACTATTGCGATCTTAGCCATAATAGAAAATACCACTAAAAGAGAAAACATGGAGGACATGTTAATAATAATGTACAAAACACTATACCCATACGGACTCAATAACAGATTCAATGGAAGAAACTTCACATATACAAACCCCGGACAATGTACATATACTATTTTTCAGCTCTACAAAGACTGGCAAAAAAATGGTTTAAAACTCAACAAAATCAAACAAGAAATAGACAAAGATAATAAAAGCAAAGCACAAAGCCTAAACAATTTCGATAAGCTCATCACAGAATGGGACACGGAACCTATTAACGTTAGAAGCATACACAACATCCTATTTTCACTTAAAATCAGCAAACTTAAAGCACTAAGCAGAATTCACCAGAAACTGAAGATTAAGAACATACACCTCAACCATACACTAGAAGATGTATTCAAATTCAGAATCGGCGATGATCACAAAGACATTGACACTAAAGAATACTGCATCATTAAATTCCTGAACCGAACATTCGACTACGTCAACTTCCGTGACATTATGGAAAACACAAAAGGGTTTTTACCTATTCAAAACATTAATATTAAAGTCAGATATAGTTTCACAAAACCAATAGGCATAACCATGTGTAACTATAAAAACACAATCGAAAATATGTACAGTACGGAACAACTTTGCCACTGCAATGATAACAAATATAGAAAATACATAGATCCACATCACAAACACATCATAACAGGCGACCTCAGCATTATAGAAGATCAAACACTAAAAGAAGTAATGGAAAAAGGAACAAAATTCAGACTCAATAGCCCAACTAATTTATTTAACACACGTAAATCCATATACAAGGATTTACTGCAATTCGCATTCAAAACTGCAAACAAATTTAACACACCCATAGAGGCATTCCAAATATGGATAAACATTACCACGGAAAAAATCATGAAAATAATCCAAGATGTCTTAACAGTTAAAAATCAAGTCAAACAATACAATCTGAAAGTCATTAGATATAAGACCAAAGAACTGCAGAAGAAATTCGTTATAACGAACACAGACAAGGCAAGCAACAACTTTAGTATAATATGCAAAAAGTTTTACAATAGAGACTATTAAAGAAAAAATGGATAACAGTGAAACATACAAACAAATAATATCCACACCTAACAGCGTCAATAAGAAGATGATAGCACTACACAAAAAACTAAAACTGAAAATAGAAATCACAAAATACCCATTCATTTACTGGATCCCAAAATTCCACAAAATACCCACCGGCAAAAGGTTCATAACAGCAGGGAAAAACAGTTATACAAAAGTTTCCAGTAACCTATTTAAAGACAAACTTAAAATTATATTAAATGAAATAACCAGTACCAAAATAATCACCAGCAACAAAACATATCTAGACTACATCCAAAACAAAAGCAATAAGATAAGTAGCCTATACACCTACGACTTCCAAAACCTATTCACCAGCATATCACATGACAATTTAATCAAAGTCCTTTCAGTCTATTTTCAAAACCACCAAATTAGTTTAAACTGTAAAAAACAATACTGGAACGATTTAGTCAATCTCATCGTCAAAAATAACTACGTAATGATGGGAAACAGAATCTATTTACAGACCAGAGGAATAGCCATGGGATCTTGCTGCTCCAGTGCAATTGCCAACCTATATTTACATCACTTCGAAAATAACATAACAGAAGAAATTAACATGTTCAGATATATTGATGACGTCCTAATCATCAACCACGACGGTTTTGAAACACTAGCCCAAGCAATATATCCTACCGACCTCAGCATAGAACGTACCAACCAAAACAGCAAATTACAAGCATATTACCTAGACAGCCAGATTACTATCAAAAATAACAAAATCGAAACTAAACATTATGACAAAAGAGACCACTTCAAATTCCCAGCTATAAAACTCATCCACTGGGATAGCAACATTGCAAAACACATATACGGAAACACAATTAGGAACCAAACGACCAGAATAATAAAAATATGCAGTAATGCAGAAAACACAACAAAAGCAATTAACAAACTGATAAAAACACTCACAAAAAACAATATACCCTACAATTACAGCAAACACCACATAAAAGCGGCCACACTTATTAATAACAAAAATCTAATATCTAAATCGCAAAGCAATACCAAAACCTAAATTAAGGTCTGGATCTCTTACGCTCAGAGGAGGCTCGTCCTCTGACCGCACTATAATCCGGTTTCCTATATTAACCCACCCTTCAAAATCAGAATAAAAAATAAAAATAAAAAATTAATCTATGGGTAACCATTCGCAAGGTAAAATTCACTTTACAGGAGGCTGTAAATATGTAAATAGCTATCCCCGAGGACAAAACGGGCTGTTATGCCTTAGAAAAGCTATACCGGCCCAGTCCAAAGGGATAGCAAACCAACTTATGTAAATAACAATAAATAACGCTTGTAAATATAATACAAACATATCACATTTTACTCAAATTAATGTTCACCACGGAGTTTAAAAACGGAAACAAAAACCCCCCCCACCCAGGCCGCACCCCGGCTGACGTAGGAACCAACCCACTTATCGGAAGACTTGCTAAAATATCACCTTACAACAATATCAAGCAACAATAGACGCGACTGCGCAATAAAAACCAAACCAAGAATGAAACAAACAGTGAACAAGAGCTAACCCCTCTTTTACTGAAGGACCACCACCACCACCGGACAGATAAGTATAGCTCCACTCTCTTATTCCGATAATTACCCGTTGGGCTTTGTTTCTCCTATACCAGTTTGCTGAATTCCTAAATTAAGTATTAAAAATATTCAAAAATTTAAAGACAAATTAGCATAAAATATCATTATTTAATAAATTAAATAATCTATAGGAGATAAAAAATCTCACTATAAAGGCAAAACTGATAAGGAGTTAACAGAAACAGGTAATTATGAGACATTCCTTTAAAACTGGCTATCGATCCGCTCAAAGCCCCTGAAGAAGTAGCGGATAGATGACCAGATAAGGGAATGTTATTTAGTATTGTTTAGTATTGATTAATAACATTAATTAAAATTAAATAATTAGTATTAGAACTAACTTTTTATTATTGTTTATTATATAATTTGAACGCCACCACAGACCCCTAGGAATATGTTAGACTTGAAATGCTAACAAAATCTCCTGTTCAGGATACACCCTAATACCCAATGGAAAATAGACACTAAAGTTTAATTCATCTAAGCAATCAAACTAAAATATATCAAGCACGTATAATTGTCGAATTGCCAACGGCAATGGCATTAACGTAGCAAGGGATAAAATATTAGAACAATCAATAAAACAATCAAATTTAATTTAATTCTCCATCTATGCCCCATCACCCAGTTGGCACAGTTTTACCAGGTACAGTGTTACCAGGTACCCTGGTAACGATGTGTGTTACGATGATGTGTTACCAGGGTAAGGTTTGTTTGTTTGGTAACACCGATGTGTTACCAAACAAACAAACATTAAGTTGTGAACTTAATTCCACAATATGAGAGATGCCAAATGGTGTAGGTAATAATAATATTTAGAAGACTAAATGCACAAGGCATAATATGTTATGGGTTGAAATTAACTATATAATATTGGTGTAAATACACCATAGTTTACCCATAAATTTAACTAAATAAGTAGTGTTAAGGCATCATTTAATTTTATCTCATATGTATACAGAGCTAGTAAAAAGATTAGTTTTTTTTTAAAATCAGTGTTTTTTACTGTTTTAGACAAAATTATAATACAAATTAAAAGTTGTTTTAAAAGTATGAAGTTAGTAAAAAATTATTTTGCAATACTAGAACCGAAAAAAATATGTCAAATGCTGATATATTAAGTGAGTGTGAAAATCTCATAAAAAAAAAGTATTCATCTTTACTCTCTCTCCTCAACTGCCGATTCAACATTGTAATTTAATCACACATATTAAACAAGATTTATCAGTATACATGTCTATCAGACAATTTTTTTTATTTGACTTTTCAGAAATTTTTACTTTATGTTATTTTTTACCCTGCCAACTGCCTCTGCCGAAAGATCATTTAGTAAATTATGAATAATAAAAGATTATAAAAGAAATGCTATTGGTCAAAGTAGACTGTGCAATGATGGCTATTGAGCATAAATATGCCAGTAAAATGGATTTTATTAATGATTTTGCAAATGGAAAAGTACTAAAAGTAACATTTTAACTTTTTTTGTAAATTTATTAGCTATAGTATAATTTTTTGTTTGTCAAATTGTATTTAATAAGTAATACATATTGTAATATTAATTTTCATGTTTTTAATGTTTGTAAAATTATAAAGAAATTGTAAATACAATACATTTAAGTTATTAAAATGATTCAACATTGTTTTTTTATATTATACCTAATTCAAATTCATTTTAATAAAAATAAAGGGCCCAAAATGATTTCTTACCTAAGGGCCCAAAAAACTTAGCTATGCCATTGGGTCTGACCACTGCCTTATACAAGGGAATAATAGCCTTATCTTTGCTCGCAAAATTCCTGTATGTCACTGACGAAACACCATGACTACTCTGGCAGCCTGTTTGCACTGCTGAGAACACTTCATATCTGACTGCACAATTACTCCCAGGTCTCTTTCATTCTCCACTACCCTGAGTGTAACACCACCCAGTTATGTTACTCTGGGGTTACTGCTACCCATATGCAGTACTTTGCATTTTTCAATGTTAAACTTCAGTTTCCACTTCTCAGCCTATCTGCCCAACTTTTCCAGATCCTGTTGCAGCAGCATACTGTCAATACTGTTATTAACAACCCTGCCAACCTTTGTATCATCTGCAAACGTTGACATTAAGCTTGATGTACCTTCATAAATATCATTGATAAATATACAGAACAACAATGGGTCCAACACGGAACCATGGGTGACACCACTAATAACATCATTCCATGAAGAACTGTGTCCATTGATTACTACTCTGTATTCTCCCACTCAACCATCCTTTTATTCATGTGCAACAGTATCAAAAGCGTTCCTGAAATCCAAGTATCAAAATTATTTTTTGCATCCAGCTCCTTTGTGACCACATCATAGTATCCAATCAGATTGGTCAGACAAGACTTCCCCTTAACAAATTATTACTGCAGTAATAATTTATTAAGGAGAAGACTGCAGTAATAATTTATTAAGGAGAAGACTGCAGTAATAATCTGAATTATTACTGCAGTCTTGTATAGATGCTCATGCAATGCTTCTTTAACCAGTGACTCCATTACTTTCCCTGGAACAGAAGTCAAACTAACAGGTCTGTAATTACTTGTGTCACCCTTTGATTCCCCCTTTGTGAATTACAGATACATTTGCACATCTCCAGTCTGTGGGGACTGAAGAAGCATAAAGTGCTTGTTGTCTGCACTATGTCCATCCAGCCCCAGGGGCTCACATCCTGGATATCATCATCCTTTTCTTTCTTGATGACCCCTTCTACTTTCTCTCTCTCTCTCCATCTCAAGGTAACTCAATTTTTTTTGGCTGGTGCAGCATAAGCTTCAGGCTTCCTTGCATCATATGGCTAATAATAATAATAGTAATAATCTACATGTAACAGCTAGATTCCTAGTGAACAGATTTTCATGAAATTCTGTTTAGATTTTTGGAAAGATTTGTCATGCCATCCCAGAGTTCATTAAAATTGTACAAATAAAAATCTGATTATTATTATTACTATTTCTTTCCTGTTTTTTTTTTTTTTTTTCTGTTGCTCCATGGTGAGTGGAAGAATGAATAGATGATAAGGCAGAAAACAGAACAGAAAAGAAATGTTTTCAGTTAAAAACACTGCATACATGAAAGCCATTGCCTTTTGAAGAGCTTATGAATTTTTTTAATTTGTTATCAGTTAATAAGCATATATTATAAATTATTAGGCATGTTTGCATATATATTAAATATTAAAATTTTAAATATTTATGGTGTTCAATATGTTAAGATAAGTTGTAATATCCCTATTACTGTTCTTCACAATTACTGTTCTTCATCAATATCATTTATCAATGATATTGATGAAATGAAAAAGACCTGGGAGTAATTGCGCAGTCAGATATGAAGTTTTCTGAGCAGTACAGACAGGCTGCCAGGGCAGGTCATGGGGTTTTGTCAATGATATATAGGAATTTTGCTAGCGGGGAAAAGGAGGTGATTGTCGCTCTGTATAAGGCAATGGTCAGGCCACATCTTGAGTACTGCGTACAGGTTTGGAGGCCTCATTTTAGGAAGGATGTAGATTTACTTGAGTGTGTACAGAGAAGGGCAACAAGATTGGTGAGGGGAATGAAGGGATCTTCTTACCAAGAGAGGCTTAAGTTCTGCAAATTGCAGTGGCTGGAGACTAGGCACCTGCGCGGTTATCTGGTTGAGGTGTATAAGGCCTTGATTGGGTTGAGCACGCTGAATTCTGATGGGATCCTTCCACTTGTTCAGATTACGAACCTAAGGGGGTATAAATTCAAATTAAGAAAAGACAGATGTAGAATAGATGTGCGGAAATTTGCCTTTAGCCAGCAGGTGGTTAATTGCTGGAACAAACTTCCATCTGTCGTTGTGGAAGTTGATAGGTTAAATAAATTTAAGGAGGAACTGGACAGGCATTTGGAGGGAATGGTGTGGTTTTTTTTTTTTTTGGCTAATGCTGCATAAGCTCATACACTTGCTTTCTTGCATCACATGCTACTACTATTACCCTTAGTTGTACATAAGTAATTGATACATTAGAAATTCTAGTACATGAACACAATGTATAGTTTAATTATGACTTGTATTATAGGTTATAACTCATAAAATTTTAGCTGCATAATAGATTTAATTGTATGTGCATGTGCATCCGTGCACTAAGTGCCTAATGTCTGCATGTTACAGGGGGACTCCCAGAGGATGGATTTTCACAAAATTTTGTATTTGTAAAAAGAAATTCATAGATTAAATATCTAATATAGCATTGTTAGACAATCTGTATTGTTATGCAAGATTCGTGAACATGTTACTTGTGAAGAGATACATACAGAGAGAAAGACTTAAAAGAAAAAAAAAAAAAAAAAAAAAAAAGAGAGTAATATGCAAGGTGAGCAATAAATGTTATATAGTTGTAATTCAACTATTTTTTTTTTTTAGCTTAATTACTGCCAAACTAAGTTTAGATAATGTAAACCTGTATAGTTTATTAAGTATTCTGTGAAATTGTAATCTTAATGATTAACTGATGGAAGAAAATTCTGCTATCGAGGCAGTGTTAGGTGGGTCGGAAAACTGCTAGCTTGGGGGGAGACAAAGACCAATAGATTGACAGTAGCCACTGGCAGAGGTGAAAGAGATTCTTGCACTGCTTCTATTAGAATGAGCAGAAGCCTGAAAAACAAGATGCATGGTATTTCAGAGACTGCTGGGAGCCATTGTGGTACAAGTAAACACATGGGTTGTGTTAGGGTAGCTAAGAATAGAAACAGGTGCAGGTATACTTGCGTGTACACCAATGCTAGGAGTTTAGTAAATAAATTTGATGAATTTGAGGTATTGCTCAAAACATCGAAGGCAGATATTGTTGGGATATCAGAGACGTGGTGTCACACAGATATAAGGGATGCAGAACTGCAATTTGGGGAGTACAACGTCTACAGAAAGGATAGACAGGATAGGAAGGGGGGAGGGGTTATGCTATTAGTTAAGAAACACATAAAAACCAAGGAAGTGAAGCCAGTCGACATCGCTGGACAGTGCAGTGTGGAGTCAGTTTGGTGTGACATAAGCATTGGGAGATCAAAATTGAGAGTAGGAGTGTGCTATAGGCCTAATGACTCTGATGAGTATAATAAGGAACTGTACAGGGAAATAGAGTGGGCCAGTAAATCAGAGTGTCTTATAATGGGAGATTTTAATTTCCCAGATATTGAATGGAATTTGGGGGCTGGATACTCACACACTAGCAGGGCTTTTGTGGATTTATTGGATGATTGTTTTCTACATCAGCATGTTCGGGAGGCAACTAGAGGGAGTAATACTCTTGATTTGATTATCAGCAGTGATTCTTCATGCATTAAGAATCTGCAGATAAACGAACCACTAGGTGGCAGTGATCACAGTGTGCTGAAGTGGGATTTACTCAAAGAGGTAACTACCATTAGGGGTAAAGGGAAGGGTTATTGCTTCCGTAAAGGCGACTACGATGGACTGAGACAGTATTTAAATTCTATACAGTGGGACCAACTGATGATGTTACCAACAGCAAATTCAAAATGGGAAGCATTCAAAGAACTTATCTTGGAAGCTACTAGGCTTTACATACCAACTAAGAAATATTGTTCAAGGTTTAGGCCAAAATGGATGTCAGATGAACTAATGAGGCATATGGCAGAGAAGAAAAATGCATGGGATACTTACAAATTAACACATGACACAGAAGCCTATGATAGATACAAGTTGATATGCAACCAAGTTACAAAGGAGGTTAGGCAGGCGAAGGCAGAAAATAACGAGAAATCCTTGGCAAGGGATGCAAAGAAAAACAGCAAAGAGTTCTTTACTTATGTAAACTCTAGAAGGAAAGGGATGAATCAGATTGGTCCACTTGATATTGATGGGTCAAGTGTTGATGATCCTGCTCAGGTGGCTAACAAACTAAATGAATATTTTGCATCGACATTCACACATGAGGAGTTATTCAGCGAGGGGAATGCCAGAGGTGTATTCAACTCTAGCAGTAAGTTACAGAATCTTGAAATAACTGGGAGTAAAGTGGAGGAGAAACTGTTGAAGATAAACACAAGAAAGGCACCCGGGGTTGATGGGATCTATCCAGTTATATTAAAGGAGGCAGCAAAGGAAGTAAGCAAACCCTTAGCCATAATTATGAGAGCTTCCTTGGACTCAGGGGAGGTACCCATAGACTGGAAATGTGCAAATGTGACCCCAATTCACAAAGGAGGATCAAAGGCTGACACAAGTAATTATAGACCTGTGAGCTTGACTTCTATTCCAGGAAAATTAATGGAGGCACTGGTTAAAGACGCACTGCAGGATCATTTAGACAAGACTTCAGTTATAGCTCAGACACAGCATGGTTTTGTTAAGGGGAAGTCTTGCCTGACCAACTTGATTGGATACTATGATGCAGTCACAAAAGAACTGGATGCAGGGAATAACTTTGATATTATATACTTGGATCTTAGAAAGGCTTTTGATACTGTTGCACATGGAAGACTGCTACACAAATTGGAGCAGTGTGACATTGGAGGCAAATTGCTGCTATGGATAAAGGGGTGGTTGAGGGGGAGAAGACAGAGAGTGGTAATCAATGGACACTGCTCATCGTGGACTGATGTTATTAGTGGAGTCCCTCAGGGCTCAGTGTTGGGTCCATTATTGTTTTCTGTATTTATAAATGATATTGATGATGGTATATCGGGATTAATGTCCAAGTTTGCAGACGATACAAAGGTTGGCAGGGTTGTCAAGGACACTACTGACACTATGCTTCTGCAACAGGATCTGGAAAGGTTGAGCAGATGGGTTGAGAGGTGGCAAATGAAGTTTAACATTGACAAATGTAAAGTACTACACATGGGAAACAGCAACACCAGAGCAACGTATCAACTCTATGGTACAACACTGACAGTGGTAGAGAATGAAAGGGACTTGGGGGTGGTTGTGCAGGCAGATATGAAGTTCTCTGAGCAGTGCAGACGGGCTGCAAGAGTAGCTCATGGAGTATTGTCAATGATATACAGGAATTTTTCCAGCAGGGATAAGGAGGTGATTATTCCATTGTATAAGGCGATGGTCAGGCCACACCTAGAGTACTGTATACAGGTCTGGAGGCCTCATTTCAAGAAGGATGTAGAGCTGCTGGAACGAGTACAGAGAAGGGCAACAAGATTAGTGAATGGAACAAAGGGGTGCTCTTACGAAGAAAGGCTTAAGTTTTGCAAATTACAGTGTCTGGAGACTAGGCACCAGCGAGGTGATCTGATAGAGGTGTATAAAGCCTTGAATGGTTTAAGCATGCTCAATGCTGATGGGATTCTTCCTCTAGCTCAGAATAATCACCTGAGAGGGCATAAATTCAAATTGAGGAAAGACAGATGTAGCATAGACGTGCGGAAATTTGCCTTTAGCCAGCGGGTGGTTGGTTGGTGGAACAGACTTCCATCCCTTGTGGTGGAGGTTGATAGCCTAAATAAGTTTAAGGCTCAGCTGGACAGGTATTTTGAACGAACAGAGGGGTGAAGTGGAAGTGGTTTTTTTTTTTTTTTTGGCTGATGCTGCATAAGCTTGCTTTCTTGCATCAAATGCCTCTACTAATGCTAATGCTAATTATATTTACATTTTCATTTCTATTAATCACAGAAAATGAAAAAAAAAAAATTAATTTAAGAAAAAGTCGAACGCACTTAAAATGCAGTGCGCTGCATACATTCGCTAACTCATTATTTGCTTATTAGAATTTTGTTATTAAAATCCAGGAAGAAATAAAAATATATTACAAAAGTGTCAACGGCATACTATGAGCTTGAGGTATGTGTTACTATTTGTTTATTTTATTAAATCACAGAACATGAATACATGGTGCCTTTCAATTTTTATTAAAATCCAGAAGGAATAAATAAAGTTTATTACAAAAAGTTCAGTGAATATTATGTGCAGTGATGAAAAACTATTTTTACTTCTATATATTATTAGTTATTTATTTTTCACTTCAATTAACCCCAGAAGATAAATTCAGTTAAGTGAAAAAAATTTTTAATAATGTGCCTGAAATTAATGCACTAGATACTTACTTAACTTGTTAATTTTGAGATGGGAACCCATAAATAATGAACTCAAATTTGGTTTTAGTTAATGATGCTTCTGTAGAACTATCTGTGGTTGTTCCTAGGCTGGTTGGACATTGGCCATTAATCCTTGCTGTTTGTTCATTATTCTTTGTGGATATGCTATCCTTGTTCAGATTTGATGCTGGTTCTTAGAAATTATTATGGACTTGCTGAAAAAAAAAAAAATCATATATTCTAATGCAGAATTTTTTAAATTCCTTTTGTCTTGTTCTTGAAGTACCAACTGTCTTCTGCATTTCTGCCTTTTATAGCTTAATTCTCCTTTTGTCTTTCACTCATTGTATATTTTGAGATGGTTGCTTCTCACACAATGATTTCCTTTGTTTTCCCAGTTCTGAAAATCAGAAAGATCACCTGTCTTCTCCATGACTGGATTGACTAAGCAGCCCCGGGAAAGCTTATAATAGTTATCTGGTACCAAGGAACTTGTGATGATACTGTGGGACAATTTACATTATCATGCCATATACATTTAGTTATCTGTTGATGCCACTTACATGAGGTTTCTGAGTTTTTGGCCAGTGAGTGTATATAACATCCAAAGAAATTATGTATTGCTAACTTTCCATTTTGAAACATTGCAGTTAATTCAAATTGAATAATTTTATTTTAAAAAATTATGTTTATAATCACTTTCATTCATTGTTGTTACTTATTAATAATATGCAGCATGTTTAAAGTGTTCTTCTTTATACTCTGGCATGACCAACAGGTAAGAGCAATTTATAGTAAGTCAGGAATACAATAATTAATCATATTAGCAATCACGTGAATTTGAACAATGGTCAACACAGAGAGCATGTGCTACTGCATTGTTGCTCCTGACACTCAGCTACATCAGTCTTGATATTAAGTGTTTAGTTTTACTTGAAGTTCTTTCCTGTAAAATTTTGATACTGAGTGAATACAGCAAAACAGCATATGATGCACTTTAAATTATTTACATTTTAATCTCATATGAACCTTAACACATTAAACTATTTTGAATATACTTTTTAATTATGTCTATCATTTAATGGGATGATTATATTAGATAAATCTTAATTCATAAAAATTACCATTTGTGTTGAGTGGAAGACATAATGAGCATTAATCAGCGCTGAATTAAATAGACTTAGCTCTCTGTTTATGAACAAAACTCTCATTTATATTGTATTGTTTTCCAACTTCTGATACTACTCTGTGGTGGAAAAGTTTTGCCAGTATGCAAAACTTTTATTTCCCATATTTCTCGTGTTAATAGCCAGTCTAAATTCTAAGTGCAGTATTGATGTTCATCAGTCTGTGATACATTTTGAGTTTGGACTCTAACTATTGGAAAGAAAATTTTTGTATGCCATGCATATTCAGTGAATTATATGACCTTGATACAGAATGTTTTTGCTCCACTTTGGAAACCATCATTTACTTTAAGATTTGGATAGCTAAGATTGCTTTGTCAATTACTAAATACCAAATAAACTGGCCTAGAGAATCAACAACAATATCAAATTTACTGATGTTTATTTAATGTTTTGTACAAACAGATAACCTCAGCTTTCCATATCTTAGAGCAGGCCTGCGGGCACATGCAGCCTTCCAAATTTTTTGTAGCCCGACAGATGATTTTTATGCTACTGACTACATCAGCGGGAAACCATTCACTAGCTGCACTAGGCACAATAAATAATGAGAAATACTAGAACAACTGTACTTTTCGAATCCCCACTACTCATTCCCTGCTTCAAACCAGAAACTCTGCAGACGGAAGTGATTGATTTACAGTGCAACAATGAATTAAAACACATTCATGCCACAACATCAAAAATGAACTTTTACAACATGTATGTGACAGCGGAAAGATATCACAAATTAAGATTTTTGCACAAAAAATTGTGAGCACCTTCGGATCCACATAAATTTGTGAAACTTTCTTTTCAAAATTGAAATTCATTAAAAGTAAATCTCAAGCTTCAATAACAAATCAATTAAAATGTGCAACTACCGATATTGATATTGAAGTAGATTTTAAAAAAAAAGTTGATCACAAAGAAAAGCAAATATCTCATTGATGTAGATATGTAATAAAAATGAATGAATAAAATAAATTTTTATGGCATTTAATATTTTATTTTAAAAAAAGATTGTTTTATTTTATTGTGAGGCCTGTGGAAAATTTGTAGTTCAAGGTGGCCTGCAGAATGATTTGGGTTAGCCAGACCTGTCTTAGAGGATAATGGTTCTCCAAGTAAGTATGAAACCTGAACTTTTAAACACTGCCTTGCTGTGACAGATGAGAAATTGCTTGGTACAGCAGATTTCAAGTAAGGTTTCATGCTTTCCATTCCATAGGGCTTGTCTAGTGACACAATTGCTTATGTCACATTTTCCATTGGCCACATAATTTCCTTCTATTTCTCTAATTGCATGGCCACCTTAATCTTGACCTCAGTCCATATGACTTCTAATTTATCAGGGACACATTTAAACTCTACATGACAGAGTCATGTTGTGGACATTGCACAGTAAATTCTGTGAGCAGCAATGGACAATGCAGTTCTGTGCTTTCAGGATACTGTTGGCATTGATGAACTTGACATTGCACAACTTGATAAACTTGTGAGAGATGTACTGTGCCAAATTGTGATTTAATTAGACTTATTGTGTAGTAGCTGTGATCTTAGTAAAATTGTTTTGTGTAACAATCTCAATCTGTAATTTTTGACACATTTTTTCCATGTGTCTATCTAATTTTAGCTGTAGAGTAAACAGTTTTCTGGTGCAGCATAATTTTAACTACCATACATGGTGATGTTGCAATTTAAAGCTAAATGAATGATGGAGAACAAAAAAGGAATTGATTACACAAATTTTTGTATTCAATCAATTCTCTTATAGGAGGGGTGCCCATTCCTTCATGCTATGTAGCCTGTGGCTATGTAGGTAGCTCTGATTGTCCCCTCCTTCCCAAAGTTAAAACTAACATATCACAAAATATAGTTTCATATTGACTTTTGAAAATATATCGTTTTTTTTTTTTTTGTGATATTTGACTTTTCTCTACTGCTTTCTTATGACATTTTATGTATTTTTCTCAATATTTAACAATAGTTTTATGACATGTAATAAGAATTTTGTCCAGTGTCAATATGACACTGGACAACATTCTTATTATTGCAACAGTATTAATGATACTGTTGCATTTTTGTATTTAATTATTATATATACAAATTTAAACTGTAACTACAAATGTTGATCTACTGTCCAGAACCCGTGCAGCCTGCAACCTTCAAAGTTTTATCTCTTTTGGTCCCTAGCCACAAAATGTTGGACAGCCCTATTCTATACTCAGCAGTTGTATAGGTTACTATGGTAGTACAGAATCATTCCTTCTGCATTATCAGCCTTCAAAATTTTAAAGTACAGGAATTGTAAAATTTAATCGGCAATATTTACTCTAGTTTTAGCATCAAATTCAAAAATCTCTCTCTCTTGGACAATCCTGGTTAATATATTATAAAATGTAAATGATGATGTAGATGAATAGTATTTTATTATATGTACTCTATATAAATTTGTGTGTTTTTTTTTTGACTGAAGTTTATGTACTCTTTTGAATATTTTAGGTTGCCTATCAAAAGATTCTGCAGTTGGCATATATAGATAAATTTCTAGATGATGTTCATTTAGAATTTAGGGATAAATATAAAGAAGATCTTCAAAATGGCAATTTTTTTTCAAATTATGATTTTAATACAGAGTTCCAGAAAGTAAGTACATCTAGTTATTAGCTTTATGTCGTAAATAAAAAAGCATTTTTTATATATCTGGAACACCTACCTGTATAAATAATTGGCGAAGGTAAAGAAAGCCAACACGAGAACCACAGGAAACTTTGGTAAACTTACCGGGCAAACTCATTTCATACTACCACAGTTTCTCCCTGCATTCTCGGTAAACAGATGTTACAAATATTTAGCTTTTTCTGTTTATGATAGTGCATCTTATCGATAGTGGCAGTAGAAGTCGATAACAATGTATTAGTTTTTCCTCGTTATTAGAAGCAGATTATTGGAGTGCATGAGTGTAATGCCTTCGAGGTTAAAATTTACTTACAGGTACGCCCTCCTGACTGTCTCAGTCTTATGGTGTTTATCCCCCCCTTCCTGCTGTTTTAAAATAGGAAAATGACTTCTACAGATGGTGCAGGTTATCAGTAGTGGTGGTAGAAGTCATTTTCCTATCGAGTTAAAACAGTGGGAAGGGGGAGATAATCACCCCAAGATTGAGGCAGTCTGGAGGGTGTACCCGTAAGTAAATTTCACTCCAATAATTTGCTTTTAATAATGAGAAAAAACTAATCAGTATATCGTTATCAACTTCTACTGACACTACCGATGACACACACCATCTGTTTACCAAGAATGCAGGGTGAAACTGCAGTAGCAGTTTACCTTAGCCAAATAATTTTCCGTGTTCAGAAGGTCTGCATCTTCTATGAATCTAGACTATTCTTGTAGTCAGTATCTTATTTGTATAGGATTATGTGTATTGAAATAAACTAGTGGAGGGTATTAATGAACAGTCACTGGCTATGGTTTCAGAAACTTAAGTTGTTCATCTAAACAGGGTAGTGGATACTTTTTGTTTCCAAATTGAAAGTTTCCATGAGAATAAAAAATTTTGTGCTTTGCATCATATGATTGGTGTTGTATATTTATTATTGTAGGAAATAACATCACAAAAGTATTTTTTTTCTAAGGGCATTGCATTTGTATTTGTGTTGGGGGAGTGTCTTTATTGCGACATATAAATTATACAGCTATATTATTGCAAGTCAGCCTATCACAACAAGGGAGTCAGCAATTTACAAAATAGAAAATACTAGATTGACAATATAAAGTAAAATTAAATTAAAATAAATAATCAAATAAAATAATAAAAATAAATAAAAATAATTAAATGTAATATAAATTAATATATAAAATTCAAAACCTATTAAAATTTATTTTAGCTGCTAAATTAAAGAGGATATGAAAAAAAATATATGAGGCTGAATAGAGCTGACCAGATGGAGCAGAACATTTAAGTAATATGCTTGTCCTGAGCCCTTTAAGTGATGGTATACATGTCATTTTGACAAGAATATTATGATTAACCATATTTAGCAGTCATGTGGTCTCAAACCATTATCAATGCATGTACTACTGCAGTCTTGCATTACTTCTTGTCTTTGTCAAATTGAAGTTGTACAGAATGTGCTGTCTATACATCAGATCAATAGTAAACTTGTTGATGTCAGTATCTAATTCTTGGGCACATGGCAGCATTTGAAAAGGCAAAAAGCAATTCAAGAAATGCAGATGTGCTTTATTAAGGGTTCAGAAATCAATTTGTGAGCAGTTGGGAGAATTCTCAGGCAGTAGGATTTTTTGAGCAGGTGTTGATATCAGGCCTACAAATTATTTTATGCTTTCAGCAATTCTTCATGAATCTATAAGAGTTGGGGAGGGGAGTCTTTAGATGTGAAGGGAGTTAGCAAGTGGTGGGTGAACCTTGTTTGTTGCATGCTTATTTGAAGGGCTAGTACTCGGGATACTGCATAGATTGACCTGATTGTGGTGGGGACAGCTGATGTCGCACCAACTGTGTAGAGCAGTGAAGGACACAGTATGCTATAGCTCTGATGTATTTCATTGTCATCAGTTTGTTACTGACATATAAGTACTCTTTTGTAGTTCCCCTGAGATGTAAACTTGAGTGAGAACTTTTCTCTATGGAGATAAAATTGAAGCTTGTGAACAAATATTATCCTGAGGCAGTCTGTGGAGTGGGACATAGTTGAAGTGAGGATCTCAAAAAGTGTAGGCTGAATGCCAGATGAAGCCTGTTTAAGTGAGACCATTAACTGACTGTGGATGCTTAATTATGTAAAATTACCTGTAATTTATTCCAAGGTACCATGAATGCAGCTAATAACATTACAACCATAAGCATATTTAAAGTTAGGTTTATACTAGTGTTAACAAGTTATAGTTGTTAGAATTCATGTCATCTCTTGAAAAATAAAATGCGGTATTCAATAAAACATATTCCAGAAGCAATTTAGCATGGATTTCAATGATGTAACAATAACTCTAAAAAAATTTCACCACAAAGAAACTGTAAAAATAAAAACATGAAACCCTTCCCAAAGCTGGATGTGAGTTTTTTTGAAGACTTTATCTTTTAGCCTTCCCATTCTGCATATAACCTGTTTATTTTATATCAAAGGACATCCCAGTCAGTGGCATTTCCTGCAACACTGGGGTTGATGGATGTAGAAAGTTGGCATATTCTTGAAAAGTTCCATAAATCAGAAATGGCATTAGATGGTGATGGAATTTTGACAGATGTCTCAGAAATTAACAATTTACAGTAGTTTGGTTTATGTTACACATGAGGGCCTATCAAAATTCCAACAACATCTACAATGCCAATGAAATATGGAATTTCCTTTTCTTTCCAATGATGATTTATAAGTTAAGGTCATATCATAAACTGCTCTTTATCTTATGTGCATTCTTTATTGGCCACTTACTTGGCTGACAAAGATGAAAAGTGAAAACTTGAGAATTTGAACTTACTAATGGCTGAAACATTTTTTGTCCCTTTTACATTTAAGACTTGAAAGACTTTGGTTCTCTTATCACTACTACAAATGTTGCCTTTATTAAGCTAAGATTTTATTAAGAAGAATCAGATAGGAGTGTACTGTCTCTTTCTTGTTAAATGTGCTTTCTATATCATGCAATAGATATTATCTGTTTATTTTGTTATTGATTTATTCATATTATCTGTTTCCCATTTTCTCATAACTTCTACATTGGCACCTTGTTCATTACCAACACTGTTTTCCAACAGATTCCATGCTTTTCTTAAAAATCTGTGCAGGGAACCAATGTTAGCTTCATAATCCACATTGTTAAGAACTTTGCAAAATGTAAGTGATGAACAAGTGGTTCAGGTCTGTCCAATATTAAATATTTTTGCTATGGACATCCTAATTGTTCATAGTTATAGTTTCAGTTTCTCACAGTTCTTTATGTTGTTTTATTGGGTATTGGAACATCCAGTTACAACCAGTTCCTGGTTATTTAGCACTGATCATTTGCTTCTTACTCTTCTGTTTATCTCCTTTTAAATATTCCCTTTCTCACTCACTGAAACGTTTTTTCTTTTTTTTTTTTTTTTTTCATATGTTCTATTCCTTATTGTTAAAAATAAATGAATGAGTAAATAAACCAACAACAAAAAATAATAATAAATAAATAAAATAGCCAGCAATATTTGTGAGGCTTGAATTCCAATAGCTCACATCTTTTTTTTTTTTTTTTTTTTGCTAGGCCAGAATTATCAGATTAAACCAGTCTGGTCTAGATAATATATTTTATTCTGACTTCATGACCAATAAAGTGTGACTAAATAGTTTCTGGACTAGCTGTAAGATGATATTACTGTATTTAGTATAAAATTGATCTCCACTAGGCAGCAGTTGAGTGTGCAGTCTGCTGATTCATTTGATGCTTATTTCAAAATGGTTGGATTTGCCATGCAGAAGTGACATGTTGTTAAGTGAGGTCTTGTGTATTGCTGTCTTCAATTTGTGATATTATTTTTCCAAAAGTGACTGACTTTAAAGAACAACATATTGGTATGAAATTATTTTTAAAACTACACAAAACTGCTGCAGAAACCTATGATGCATTAAACTTTATTTTGAGAAGAAACAATGAGCAGCATGCATACTAAATGCAAATTTGAGTCAAGTGATTTTAAAGTTCAAATGTGGAGTGATTTCTTTTGATGATGCTTCACCATTCAGGTTGTTCATTTTCTAGCAAAAAAAAGATGGACATACGAAAGGAATAAAGAAATTTTTTCACAAAAACAGGTGCCACACTGTCTGTAATTTGAATCATGCCAAAGCATTTTATGCAAAATTGGAATATGTGATGGGTTGCTGTCAAGTTTTTCTTCATTTGCTGACCAATGAACAAAAGTGAAATCAGGTCAGTGTGTAGGATGTCCAGAATTCACTTCCAAGAGATTCTGAAATCACTTTGCACAATTCCTTTTAAAGTTCATTGCAGATAATGAAACTGGGTTTGTGCTTACTCTTCCAATTTAATTGGAAGTTTTCCAGTAATCGGGCATTTTCTGGTTTTCCAATAAGTTTAGTTTTCTTCTGATTTGTAGTGAAGTTTATTATTTTTCAAATATGCAAATTTATTATTTTTATTTATTATTATTATTTTTTTTTTTCCATTTAAGAACCTATCAAATTTAATGATATACACTTAAAAGCTGACATTGGATGGCTTTTGGAATAGCCAGTACAGATGCAACAGCCAAATCCATCTTCCTAAAAATCAGTTTGGGATGATGGATTAGTCCTTCACAAAGAATAAGTTTTATGCCAAAAATAAATTTGATGCAAAACTGGTCTTTGAGTAGAACTATTTGATGATAAATTTGTTTCTCAAAATACAATTATATTTAGGCTAAATATTAAAAAAATATATAAAAGTATAACTCATTTGGCAGCATGACTATATTAATTCTGTTTTGTATCCAGCAGACTTTTGTCTTCTGTAGGTCAACATGCTGTAGCATTCTGAATTCACAATATAAAGTCTGCTGGCTGTATAATAAGTTCATAGTTTACTAAATTTATTTCTGTTTCCTTTATTTCATTCAATCAGATCAGTGCATAATTGCCTTTTGTGACTGATGCAACCGCTTTTCCCCTCCCACTGTACTTAGAAACATTTATGGTAAACTTTTCCATGAAGTTGTCAATGTTTTACCTCTAATCAGTTCATCATCCATCAACATCATGATGCACCTCTGTAT
Source organism: Mastigoproctus giganteus (assembly GCF_048544385.1). Taxonomy (NCBI): domain Eukaryota; kingdom Metazoa; phylum Arthropoda; class Arachnida; order Uropygi; family Thelyphonidae; genus Mastigoproctus; species Mastigoproctus giganteus. The sequence continues at coordinate 67,056,746 of NC_143587.1, forward strand.
TTATTTCTTATAGGTATTTAACAACTGTGATTGATAGAGAACTCAGTCTTTACTAATTTATTCACGGGAGGGCAGTGTTTTATTCATGGGAGGGCAGCCTCTTATTTCTACACTTCCTACTAGAAGAAACACAAGTTCGAACAGTTGCCATTCCACACATTTATTTTATTTAGAAATAGATATTTATTGATATTAGTTTTTATTAATCTTTATTTTTGTTAAATCTTTATTGCTTTCTAAATTGTGAAAGAGGGTATCTATCGTCCTATACCATATTGCATGCAGTTCATTATTTCTATTATCTGGAATCCTTTATTTTTATTCTTCATGCAGATCCTCAGACTGTTGATGAAATATCATGTGCAGTATTTATACTTTTGTGTATTTTTTAAGTGGAACATTACCAAAATGACTTTATAGTCAATTACTTTGGTAACTTAACTGTGCCTGAGTTTCTTTTTTCCAAATTTTTACCAGTAATCCAAGTGGTTAAAAGAATAAATAAAAGTATATATATATAATAAAAAATTAGTAAATTATGTAGAGAAATTGGCAAAAGTAAGCTGCCAATGAATTCTCCATTTTTCTGCACTTGGATTTGGCCATTTGTTTTGACAATTTGTGTATGGTTAGAATTATTTATTGTTGAAAAAGTGGCAATTGCCTGATCCCAAGGTTGCAAGATTTCAGACATTGTACCTGTTCTTTGTAATTGAAAAGAAAAAAAAAAATTAAAAGAATTAAAATAAATAAAGCAAAGAACTTGAAAATACATGTTAAGTTTTTTTGATGGTGACATGCATTGTTTTCCTACAGTGGCATATGAAATACATTAATTTAGGCGAAAAGTCTGGAAAAACCATTTGGACAATACTGAAATGCAGTTATGGAGCATTCCAGCCAAAACTGGACCTCTATTAAAAGTGAATAAATAATGGTCTCCCCAAAGATCAGATAAATTTGTTCCAGTATGAAGCTGATTGAATTTTTTTGACACCGATGCAATTGTGCATTAGGAATTCATCTTACAGGGACAGACTGTGAATCAGCATACACAGTACCTAGCTTCTCTAAAAGGTTCAGCAACAGGCAATACCTTTGGTGAGATTGGCAAAAAGGATGTCCATGTGAAGAATGACTAGAAATATATAGGCTGCGGAGCCTGGTAACTAGGCATCTTAGGGGGGACCTGATTGAGGTTGCTAGGTTCTGAGAGAAGAAAGTAAAATGAATGTAGGGGAAATTTTCACTGTTATAAATGATTCCTGAACTAGGGGCCATAAATTCAAATTATAGGGGTTGAGAGGTTTAGAATAGATTTTGGGAAGTTTTCTTTAAGCCAGTGAGTTGTTAATTACTGTAATTAGCTGAGGCATTGACAGCTTAGGGAAATTGAAAGGTCAGCTTCCTACATGAGGCAGGAATCACATTGGTGGTTTTATTTATTTATTATTTTATTTCTTTATTTTTATTTATTTATTTATTTATTTTTATTATTATTTTTTTTTGGGTTGGTGCAGCAAAAGCCTAGAGTCTCCTTGCACCATATGGCTAATACTAACATTCTGTGAATATGCCTGGAAATGGCACATTGGAAATTGGTTGCTCCATCACAGTAATGCTCCTACTCACTCTGCTTTGACTATGTGGAAATTTCTGTCCAAAAAATTGTGCACATGTGTGTGTGTGCGTGTTGCTTCCCATCTGTTGGCTTCTTCAGAACTATTACTATTTATTATTATTTTATTTTTATTTTTTTATTTTTCCAAAGCTGAAGTTTGTGTGGAGAGGAAATTTGACAATATGGTGCAAGGAAACGCTAGGCTAAATCCAGAATTTGAATTTAGGTTAAATCCCTAGGCTAAAGAATTTAGCTAAATCCTAAATACTTTAAGTCGAAATCCAGAATTTGAGAAAATTCTGGATTTTGACCTCCAAAAACACAAACTATACTGTTAGAGGTCAAAATACAATTTCTATAGATGCTTTCAACAACGTAAATATTGCTGGACTTGTTTCAGGACATAAGGAATTTTGAAGGTGATCGTATGGAAGAATTGCTAAATGTGGAAGAGCCAAAAAAAAAAAAAAAAAAAACCAGAAACTTTTGATTGCACCTCATTTAAATAAATGTAGTCTACCACATTGTGGGGGGGGGGGGATTGAAATGTTCAGATATGTTAGGTCTTTCATTGATCTTTCCATACCTCTTAAATTAATTCCACAGGTGTTATTAATTTTATTTGTGTAATTATTTGTTCACTCACGCATACCACAAAAATGAATACAGGCAGCTTCTGTTTTACAAGTTCCCGGGTTTATGAGGTGTTTTTTTTTTGTTTTTTTTTCCCAAGTCTCAAGTATCAACAAAATCAAGAAAATGAGAAAATTAATTGCAAAAAATGAATGTTAAACATTCATAAATACCGAATTTCAAACCACGTGCATGGCTATACAATTAAGTGTACCCTGCTTTATGATATTAATCCGTTACCATCATATCGTGAAAATATCGTAATGTGAACCCAGTAACACATTGTTTTTTGGTAATTCGTTCCACGACCTCCGAAGGTAAAATTTTTGCTATATAACTGTCTAAAATGTCATTTTTATAGTGTAAATTGTATTAGTTACCAATTCAAATCATTAAAATGTACTACACTTTCATCATTATCACGTGCTCTGTTATAAGAACCAATTTTGAATGCCTTTGTGATATTTTTCTAAAGCACATTTCTGGAGGTTACGACCATAAAACAATAAAAACAATTTGCACTTTCCGGTTTATTGGACTTTTCTGTTACTGCAAGCAATTATAAACAGGTAGTAAACTCGATCTTGCATTTGTGAAAATACTGATAGCTGGAATTGTGTGGTTTTTTACTTTATTACGGTGAAATGTGTTTCCCCCTTTACTGAAATCTTCAATCGTATAAAAATTGTAAATAAATTTTCAGAATCTTCTCTTCATTCCTTTTTTTTTTTAAGCTTTGTAAACTTGTTACTCCACACAAATCGTGTTAGTTGCAATTTGTGGGTTTTGTTAAAAAATGCTTATGCATGCTATTGAAATTTATAAAGAAAAGAGAAGATTATCTTGGAAATAAATGCCTCTTGAAGCATTTCTGAAGAAGACTATTACTTGTGCAACAAACCAACAAGTGTCAAGCCAATAATGAGTGATCGAGTATGCATTTAGTCAATGATGATGAAGGATAAACATTCTTTAACATTTGTAAGTCATAAATAATTTCTCTATTATTATAATTTGCTTGATTTTACAGGCTACATTTTCATTTCTTTGGATAAATCAATCATTGTTTAAACATAAATTAATTAGCTAACTAATTTCATTGTTCATAACGTAACCCCTATTTTTAACATTATGTCTATGGGAAATAAATTCCCGCTTTACAAGCGCATGCTAGGAACAGATTAACTTGTAAAGTCGGGAACTACGTGTAAACAGTTATTTCATAACTTCATTTTATTTTGCAAGGCAAAATAACTCCATTGATTCCTTTTGCATCTTTGTTTTATCTTACTTGTAGAATTCTAACTTTATTAACATTCTCTTGTCTTCTTGTCTGAAAACTCACGGATCTTGTCTGATCTGTGAGTTTTCTATTGGTAGCGTGCTCTGTGGAGTGAGTTTCTTCATGAAATTTGTAAAATGTTAATTTTTTCTTATTTCAAAGTCCCATAAAAATTAAAAAAAAATCATTAAAAAACGTTACTTCTTTGTTGATGTGATATTTATGTATTCCCCTTTTTTTTTCTCTTTTTTTTTTTTTTTTTTATGAAAACCCCAAACACGATAGATATTAGAACCTATAGTACTTAGTACTGTGCTTGGGTTGGAGGATGAGAAGACGAAAGAAGATATTTGTTGACATTAGACTTGAACTTCTGTAGACTGTAATTTTCAGGAAATACATACGAAGGAAGATTGTTCCAGAAAATGGCAGTTGAATGAATAAACAAGGAAGATGAAAAGTTGGTTCTGTGAGTTTGAAGTTGGACAGTAAATGGATGTTGACTGGTGGTGGCACGTGCTAGGACTGTTTTGAAAGAGAGAGCGGGAATTATAGAAGCCAATTCAGAAGAACAGTGCCCATGGAAGTATCTGTAAAAAAGACATGCAGCAGAAACAGCATGTCTATGAGACAGTGAGTGGAGAGACTCTCTGTTAGAGAGGAGTCATTAATTAACCTAACTGCCCACTTCTGAATGGAATCTAGAAGCCTGAGAAAGGTTTTGGGGGCACCGCCCCAAATGTGGGAACAATATTCCATGGTAGGGCGGATTTGCGATTTGTACGGAGTGAACAGCTGTTTGGAAGAAAAGTAACGCCGAGAGCAAAAGGGAAAACCAAGTTTTTTAGATGCAGAGGAAGAAATATTTATAATGTGCTTGTGCCAAGGGAGATTAGAAGTCAGGGTAATCCCTAAAAGAGATGCCATTTTGCCTAGAAATTGGAGTGTCATCAAAGATAAGCATAGGAGCAGAAGAATCCTTTTTGCGAGATATAAGACAAGACTGACTTTTAGAAGGATTGAAATCAATTAAGTTGTCTTTGCCCCATTGGAGAATTACCTGGAGATCGGCATTTAAAGAATTGGTAGCGGATGTTTGAGAAGTTTTAGCTGATTGAGTAGGGTAAGGTTTCTCAAACTGGAAAGTGCAATGCAATGTGCTGTCATCGGCAAAACTATGGATAGGATTTCCAGTCAATGGAAGAAGGTCATTAATATATAAGAGGAAAAGAGTGAGAGAAAGAACTCAAACTTGGGGGGGGGGAACCAGCATTAGTGGAGAAGTTAGAAGACAGAGAGCCATCTACCATCACCCTCAGTGAGCAATCAGAGTAAACTGGATAACCAATTGCAAAAAACAGTTGGCAAACCATAAGATGGAAGCTTGTTTAGGAGACCTTTATGCCAAACATGATCGAAAGCCTTTGCCGACCGGGCTAGCCGAGTGGGTCAAGTACCTGCCCGGCAACCCAAAAGGTCGCGGGTTCGATTCCCGCCTCGGGCTTGGATCAAAGTACTGCAAAAACCTTGGGAGGTGCAATATGGCCACAGAAGTCGATGCGCCAACAACTACCAAAATCAATCAAATCATCGAAAGCCTTTGAGATGTCAAGAGCAACTGCTTGTGTTTCACTGAACTTTTCCATTGAATTTGTCCGTAAATGGGTAACATAGGCCAGAATATCACCAGTGGATCGACACTGACTGAATCCATACTGATGATCATTGATCAGTCGGAAGGTTTCTAGGTAGTTTAAGAGTTGGCTGTTAATTGATTTCTCCATTACTTTAGAAAGAGTAGAAGTAATTGCAATGGGACGATAATTGGATGGGAAGGACTTGTCACCCTTTTTAGGAACTGGCTGGATATGAGCAAATTTCCAAGCAGAAGCAAAAACACATTTGGAATAAGAAAGTGAAAGAAGGCAGCAAAGAACAGGAGTAAGTTCAGGAGCACAGGTTTTGAGAACAAGTGGAGAAATACCATCAGGACCTGGAGCTTTCTTAGCATCAAGATTCGTCAAAATCCTTCTGACATCCTTTTGACGGAAGACCACAGGAGGCATTGAATGGAGCGTGTTGGGAATGGTGGGAGGTGTTTACCAAGATCATTGATACAGGAGCTGGAAGAAATGAAAAAAAAAATGGGGTGCTTAGCAGGTCAGCTTTATCCTTGGCTGAAGTAACAACAGATCCATCTGGTTTTGACAGAGGTGGGAGCAGAGAAGGGCAAAAGTTGCGGCCAATAGTTTTGTCAAGAGACCAGAATCCTCAGCTACCATTAGGGCAAGAAGCAAGTTTTCTACTCTTAGCCTATTCAAAATCTAGTTTGGACTGATTAATGACTGCTTTGCAATTGTTGTGAGCTTTGGTGTAGGTAGAAAATGTATCTGAAGATTTCAAAACAAGCCAATTACAATATGCAACATTCTTCACTTGAACAGCCTTAACACATTTATTGAAAAACCAAGGTTTAGATATTTTAGAAAAATATCTAAACCTAAGAAAACCTTGGTTTAGAAAACCAAGGTTTAGATAAAGGACAAGATTTTAAAGTGGAGTGTGGAATAAAGGATTCCATTCCTACAAGAATAATTTCACTGACACGATCCGAGGAAACGTTGACATCAGAATTTTTGAAACAGTAATCCGACCACAGAAAAGAAGAAAAGAAATCTTGCAGGTCATCCCATTTTGCATTCTTGTAATGCCAAACAATACAAGGTTGGGAATAGCCATGTGATAAATGTTCCATTGGAGAAGAGACAATCTCCAAGTTGCGATCTGAGGTGCCTAAAGGACCACTCACTTCGACTGTGTACTTAGAAGGGTTGTTTGTGAGAAAAAGATCAAGCGTGTTGACCACATGGTTAGGATTGTCCAGTATTCTTGTAGGTAAGTGAACAATCTGTGCAAGGTCATTAGTAATTGCAAAAGCTTCAGCATCTCGACCAGCTGGGTCGGTGTGACTAGAAAACGGAAGCCAGTGGAGTTGGGAATATTAAAATCGGCAAGAAAAATTACCTTACTGTTAGGAAAGTTGGACTAGAGAAAGTCAAGTTGCAAAGAGAGGAAGTCAAAGAGCTTCAAGTGATTAATGGAGTTGGGAGAATGGTAGAGACAACAGATGAATTTGGCACAATGAGGTAGAGAGATTTTAAGCCAGAGAAGATCGAAACAAAGAGATTCCAAATTACCAAGTCTCTGACAGGGAATATCGGAACAAACAGATGCACAAGTACCACCTTTGAGGCAAAAGGAATCATACAACAAATAATTTGGGAAACTGAGATGAGCAGTGGTCGAATCAACCGATAACTGAAATTCTGTCAGAAAAAAGTACATGGAGTCTGGCAGACTGCAAGTGGAAATGGACATCGTTGAGATTAGAATTGAGACCGTGTATATTTGTGAAATGAACTAGGAAGTGGTTGGGGGGTTTAGCTCTTTTCGCAGATAAGCTTACTCTATTAGTTTGACAATTCATGGTGTATTCGATAATAAGAAAAAGTGGGGGGGGACATGCTGTATGAAGGAATGAAATTTTTGGATATGGCATACACATGGTAAGAATATACCCAGATCCTTGACATAATGTGGCCTCGACAATGCCCGACAATACTCGGATTCCCTCCAGTCACTATCTGGCAAAGTAGAGGTAGCAAGATTATACACTAGCTGATCCGGAAGCCTCCTTAAAGAGTTACCAATAGGTTCAGTCCGGGTACTAACTAGCAGCTGGCCTGCAAATACTGTTTTAGACCTGTACCCTCAAAATGTAAGGAAGATTGAATCTCGCTATGATGTTCATCATAACCTGAAAAGTCATCAGTCATACTGCATGACGGAAGAGATGGGGACGGGTTGACTGGAACTTAGCTCTGGAGACTAAACATGGGTTCCACCACTTCAAGCCTCCAATAAGCAAAGTGGTGGTATTGCACCGGTTGATAAGAGTCATCTACCACCTAGTATTGCTTGGTAACACATCATCATCATCATAATCAGCCATTTTCAATCCACTGCAGGATGAAGGCCTATCCAAGAACTTTCCAGTTCCTTCTTTTTTGAGCACTGGCCATCCATTTACTACCCACGAACTCATGAATTTGATTTATCCCTCTCCGCCTTTGTCTTCCAGGTTTTCTTCTAGCTCATCTTGGGTACCATTCTGTTATTTTCTTAGTCCATCTGTCATCATGTCTTCGAGCTATGTGTCCTGCCCAAGGCCATTTCAGTTCTTTAGTTTTGTTTAGAGGAAATGATTTGGCTGACACTGCAGCCAAAACGGCATCCCTGACGGATAATTTTGACCTGCTAGTCCCCTATACAGACTACAGGCAAGTGATCTGTAATAATTTACAATCTCAGTGGCAAGATTCGTGGCATCGACTGATTGCTACAAACAAACTATGTCGAATTAAGCCTGTGATCCATCCTTGGCGGTCCAGCTTACGCAGGGATCGCAAAGAGGAAGTTGTTCTTGCTCGGCTCCGCATAGGACACTGTCATATTACACACTCCTTTTTGCTGAGGGCTGATGACCCTCCTATGTGCGAGCAGTGCGACACCATTTTATCGGTTCAGCATATTTTATGTGACTGTACCAATTTTATAAATGCTCGTTTTACCGCTTTTAACCATCTGACTGAGCCGTATACACTCAGTCAGATTTTATCCGACAGTGACCATGTGTCTGCTATTTTTAGTTTCCTAAAATCAGTAAACCTTTTTACTCATATTTAAAAAAATCTTATTATTTTAAGATTTACTATTGTTACTTGTTTACTGATACAAGTTTTTATATCCTGACTTGGTGACCTAATTCATTAGGTCACTGAAAGTTTTACTTATTTTTCTGACAAGGTTTTGGCGCATTATAGCCTAAGTTGCTGATGCACCAATAAAACTCAACCAACCAGTCTTTAGTTTTGATAAGAATGTCCTTTACTTGAGTTTGCTGCCTAATCCATGTGTTTCTCTTCTTATCTAACAGTGTGATTCCCAATATAATTCGTTCCGTTCTTCGCTTTGTAGTTCTCAGCTTCTTTTCCATTCTTTTGGTGAGTGCCCAAGTTTCACTTCCATAAGTCATGGTGTGGAGTATACATTGGTTCATTATTTTACGTTTCAGACAAACTGGGATATTGCTCTTCAGTATGTGACTATATTTCCTGAATGCTATCCATCTAAAATTTATTCTTCTCTTGACTTCCAGCCATTTATCATTATTACAGCTAATAACTTGTCCCAGATAAGTATATGACTCCTCCTTTTCAATTACTGTTCCTTCAATCATTATTTCCCTTTCCGTGGCATACTTGTTCATCATTACTTTTGTTTTAGCTATATTCAACTTTAGTCCAAAATCCTTACTAACTGTGCATAACTGATTAAGATTTTCCTCTAATTCTTTGGGATTGTGGCTTATGACCACAAAGTCATCTGCAAATCGTAAATGGTTTAGATACTCTCCGTTCACATTGACTCCTTTCTGCGACCAGTCTAATCTTCTGAAAGCTTCCTCAAGGGCAGCAGTATACAGCTTTGGAGATATTGTCTCCTTGTCGAACTCCTTTCTCGATTTTAAATTTCGTACTGTCTTTGTCTAGTCTAATAAAGAAGGTAGCATTCTCATATATTTTCTTCAAAATCATAATATGTGCGGTATCTATGCCTTGTCTTTCCAGTGCCCGAAACATTGCCTTATGCTGTATGGAGTCAAATGCCTTTTCATAATCCACAAATGCCAGGCATAATGGTGTTTTATATTCATTTGCTTTCTCCATTAGCTGTGATATTACATGAAGGTGATCCATAGTTGAGAATCCTGTCCTAAAGCCAGCTTGCTCTTTCGGTTGATTCTCATCAAGTATTCTTTCTAATCTGTTAGTAATGACCCTTGTGAACAACTTGTAGATGTGGGATAACAAGCTAATTGGTCTATAATTTCCAATTTCTGATTTATCTCCTTTCTTATGCAGCAAAACTATGATTGCATTATTCCACTGCTTAGACGTCACACCTTTTCTAATGTACTTTGTGAAGAGCCTTGCCAGTTTTTGTGTTGTGTCTCTTCTTCCCAATTTTAACAACTCTACAGTAACTTCATCTTCCCCGGGGCTTTCTGATTCTTCATTTTCTTCAATGCATGTTCTACCTCATCAGGAAGAATATCAGGTATGTCGTATGTGTTGCTAATTTGCAATCCATTTTCCCCATTGCTGGCATAATTCCCTCGCTCCTTGTATAATTCTCTATAGTAGTCTTATGCTATTTGAATTATGCCTTCTCTGCTGTTTATAAGTACACCATCGCTATTCTTCAGTTTTAGTATCATTTGTTTTTCTGTATTACTGCTCATGGCTGCTGATTTAAATCCTTTGTTTTCCCTTAATGCTTGTTCTACTTTTCTTGTGTTAAATCTTCTTATGTCCTCTCTGAGTCTCTTTCTAATGGCTTTGTATAACTCAGTATACTCAATTTTTCCCTTGTCAGTGTTTATCTTCCTCTTCATTTTTCACCTTCAGTTCATCATAACAAGTGTTTCTTGACTAATTTTTTCTTCTTTGGATTTCTTTTTCTCTATAGGTTTCTTGGGCTTTATGACTTTCAGAAAGTTGTAATATTCCTCGTCGATATCTTGGTCCTGAGCAGTCTGCAGAAGCTCAAACTTGTTCTTAAGTTCCAGTACATACTGCTTTTTCTCCTCTTCTGTTATCTCAAAGACCTTTGTATTATTTACTCGAGTCAGTTTTTTCCTTTCCTACATCTATATCAAGTGCACATCTTACCATTCTGTGATCACTTCCAACATTTACCTTATTCAGGATGGTAACATCATTCACAATATATCTTCTGTTAGTGAGGATGAAGTCGATTTCATTAGTTGTTAATCCATTTGGACTCTTTCATGTTCACCCTTTTCTTGAAAAAAAAAGTGTTCATTACTGACAATCCTTGAGATTCTGCAAATTCCACAAGTCTTTCGCCTCTTTCATTTCTTTCACCAATTCCAAAATTTCCTATAGTTCCCCTTTCTGCGCTGTTTTGTCTTTTTCCAACCTTAGCATTGAAGTCCCCCATAATAATAGTGTAGTGAGTTTTCTGCTCATCTAGAAGGCTCTCAATTTCGGTGTACATTTCTTCAACCTCTTCATCATCATGGCTTGAAGTTGGTGCATAAATCATTATAACCTTTAGCTTTACCTCTTAGAAATCTTGAGTATTAGTCTTGACACCCTTGGTGATGTACTTTTGAATTCCAAAATGTTGTTTTTTAAATCTTTATGGACCAGAAACCCAACTCCACCTTCACTCCTTTCACTGTTTCCATTGGTGTACAGCAGATTTCCACTTGATAAACTTATAAGTGATTCATTTCTTCTTCTTGTTTCAGCCAAACCGATGATATTCCAATTCACATTTTCTAATTGCTTTTCCAGCTCTAAAATCCTGTCTTCACCAATGAGTGATCTTATGTTGTAACAGGCCAAGTTCAGTTTCCGTGCATGGCAGCCTGGTCGTACTCAGAGATTCTTAGCACCCTCTGCTTCCACTCTGATCCTCTCGCTGCTGTAAGAGGGGGAGTGAAAGCCGCTGGGGACTGAGGGCCATTTGTTTTGTCATGCTGTCATATGCTGGAGGGTTTGGTCTTTTCCTCTTCACGCTGACCAGGCGTCTTGAAGAGAACCACTCTACATGTTCGTTGCCACCTAATTGACGTAACAGGGCTTACCATCGAGAAGGTGTGTATGAGTGGATTTTAGGGAGGCAGGCCAACCGGACTTCTCCTAAATCTTCTGTAATAGAAAGATATTGGATCCATCAGTGTTTTAGACTGAGTGTCTGATAACGCACAGGATACCTGTTTCCCTCTAAGCCCCTCTGGTAACACAGAGAGGGGTGTTATTCCTCCATGTGGTGTGTGCGCCACAACTCGACCCCTGCTTACGTTGATTCACACCTGAGTGGTCACCCACAGTGTGCATGTGCATGGAGGTTACACCCAGGATCCCTTAAGCAGGATCTTAGTTTTTGAGAGGTTATGGCATTTGTAAGCCAAACTGAACAACAGTGGTGGAGACAGGTACAATCTATTCTTCCACTTTTAAAATCTATTTTCATTCTGTATCTGTTATAAGCTGTCTACAATTACTTTAAAAGATAAAAGATTGCTGCACTTACTGGATGATTTGAAGGCAATTCATAAATAAAATGACACAATATTTGATATTACTTGAAACTACCTTGAAAAACATGTACAGTGGATGCTGCTGATTGTGATCATTTTGGGACAGCTTAATTAATAACAATAACTGACGAAACAAGAATGCAACTGTTTAGTCCTTTTTTTTTTTTTTTTGATGCAGAGCAGAAATGTGCACAGAAACAAAACTTTAAAATCAAGCAATATAAAATACTTTAATTTGACTGTCCACTACATTCACTATTTCTTCAAGCATGTCATCAATTAAAATATTAAAATCAAGAATTAGCAAAGGGTAATGTTGTAGAATAGTCAGAGTGGTAGGAGTACAAATAAATTACTTTCTTTCACACAGTAATGCCACCAACAACCATATAAACTGCATGCAAAAATAGCAGTAACTAGACATGCAATATCAGTTCAAGAAAAAACTCAAATGTTACATTTCATTACTGTCTGGGAGCTTTTACTTGTTTCTTTTTAATATGGTAATACTTTCTTTTATATCAAATTTTCATATTTGCTTATCACTGTTAACCCTATCCTTGTTTTGTTTTGCTGTTTATTGTTTTTTCTGTATATTTTAGTGGCTGTGTTTTGTACCCATTTATCTCAAACAGTGCATAAATGACAGTAGTTTCTAATTGTATTGTGGCCATTGCCTATAATAGTTCCATTTCCATTGATCTATTTTGTTTTGAATCTTTCTGAGAAAACGTACTGAATCTTTCTCAGAATTTCTTTTCATGGTATGATTTTGAATTCCCCAAGCAACAGTGCAAACTCGATTACTATTAGGCCTGACATAGCCCAGTGGTCAGGAGCGAGAGTGCATAGCACGCGTTCTTTGAGTGGACCGGGGTTCAAGTCCGTGACTACTAAATACAATAAATATTTGTATTGATGATTTATTGTAAACTCTACTGACTTGGTTGTCGTGCTGGAGTATAAACAGAAAATTTATTTTATTTATTTACTGATCTGGAGTGCAGTTTTTTTTTTTTACAAGTTATTTATTATCCTGATTCACTTTAAGAAAACTTTTTATTTAAAAATAAAGAAGTTATTGAAACTATGGCCTTTTTTTAAAAATAAAGAAGTTATTGAAACTATGGCATTTTTTTAAAAAAAACAATCTCATTTGAAAATCTTGAGGTAAAACTTTTGAGTGACTCTTGTAATGCAGCCATTTCAAGGGTTACTGCTTTTTATTTGTGATTGCCTTATTAGCTTCCTTGAAAATAAGTATACAAGTACTCTAATTTTAGTGAAGAAAACTGGATTGAAAATGGAGCTTGCAGAAATTCTGTATATTTATGTTAATGTGTACATTCCAGATTTTAAAATTAGCTGAAGAATATGGACGAATACTTGCTAATCAGCCGAAACAAATGAGAACTTTTGAACAATCTATGAAATCAAAGAAAACAGTAGCATCAATGATAGAAAGTAGAAATGATATCAATGCGCCTTCAAAGGGAAAAGAAAATAAAGCTATTTCTAAACCAAAAAATGGTAAGTTTTATTAGCTTAAAGTGTCTCATGTGCAAAGATTTATGAATGTCAATTTAGTTTATTATTATTATTTTTTTTAATTATGAAGAATTGTATTGGAATTAATAGGATTTTTCTCAAAATACTAGCATATAAGACAAAAAGCATATTTAAATAAGGGTCATTCCATGTCAAGTGCCTAGGGGTCCCTGCTCGACCATCTTCAGTTTTGTTGAAACTTGGTGTGGATGTTTAAACAGGTTTCAAATGAAGCTGTGAAAAATTTCCGTTCAAAATATAGTATGCTTGAGGCACCAGCACCTTTTTTGTGGAGGTCACTTGTGTTATGCGGAATAAATCACAAAAAAAATTTCAAAGTTTTAAGTGTTACTGTTGCACGGTGGTGAGAGGTAGTGCTCTGAAACTTGGTATACCTAGTTAACTTTTGGCAGAGAATGCAAAACTTTTGGTGTCCAGACTCAAAAACCTTCACATTTTTTACAATGAGGTCTTAAAACTGGCACCAAAAATTTGTCACGACAAATTTAAGCAAGACTTCTGAAAGTCATAACTTTGAAATAAAACCTTTGGTACCTTCTTCTTTGGACATTCCACTTACCAACTACGTGAATTTAGCCTAACTGAATATGAGCTCTTATACTTGTTTTCTGGCTAGATATTTTCCTTCAAAGATTGACTCAAAATTTGAAAGTAAATTTGACCTATCTTAAAAGACAAATATCTTAATGTGGAACACCTTCAGTTCTCTTGTTTTTGCCACCACTGGAAAGAGCATAGTTTCAGGTACAAGGATCATGGTTTATCTGTTTTGTGTCTTTGCACTTAAGGCCTTATAATTAAGCCTAAACATCAAGTAGTTTTATGTGCCGTATTGTTATTTTGCGAGATCTTTTTTGTTGCAGAACATTTCCTTAATCCTGCCTAACGTTTAGAATAATCTAGAAATAAAGTATCTTCTAGAATTCTGGAATATTCTAGAAGAACACCCAAGAATTATAGAATATTCTTGAATTCCAAAAAAACCGATGACCATTCTAGAACTCTGGAATATTCTAGAATCATACAAAAAAAAAAAGTATAAATAGCTGATATTTAAACCATGCTGTTATTAATGTGTTTTATCTTCATGATGAATAGTTTTTGTTTTCATTTTGTTCCTCTATTTTTTTTTGTTTGACTGTAATAAAGTTAATTGAAGTTTCATTGCTTGTAGAAACTTCCACTTATTAGTCAGCATGAAAGCCATGGAATCAGATTTTGCTGGAAATAAGCTGCACCATCAGTCATATGGATAATTGTAAATGTCATGTGCTATCCTATACACGCAAAACTGGGTTAAAATTATTTAAAGAATTTAAATTTGAAGAACAGCTGATAGGTCAACGTTGTGGATTAAAACTGGGTGAAGACACGATTTGTCTACATCGTGAAGCTTTGCTTTTGACAAAATTTGAATTTTTGCAGTGTTCATGTTGCAATCCTTTCCAGAAGAAAACTCATATGGTGAAAAAAGGTTTACAACCAATTGGTCAATGGCAGACTACCTGAAAGACCTAACAAAGGTAGACATAAAACCAAGCCAGAAGCTGTGCCCATCATGACGAAAAGAGTCTAACAGTTGAAAAGCAGTAATAGGAACATCAGCTTCATCTGGATTAGACCATGATGACAAAATACAGGTGACTGAAATCTTGAACACAAGTTTGATGGCTATTGGTATTTCTCTTCTGAAATTTCAGCGAATGGCTAAGAGAGACTCACAAGCTATGTCAAAAAGGAAGGCAAGTCAAGTAGAAGATGTAATTGCCAGTAAAATTGCATCTATTGGTGGCTTGGATCCAAATCACATCATGAAGCTAAGCACAAGTCATCAGTGTGGAAATTGCTTAGATTACAATGAGCTGCTGAAAGAATTGAAAGAAAAGTTGATGGTATCAAGTCATTCAGAAGTACTTCAAATATTAACACTAGCTCCAGTTAGTTGGTCCATAGAGAAAACAATGGAAGAGTTTAGTGTCTCGGAACGAATGGTCAAGAAAGCTAGAAAACTTAAAGCAGAAGAAGGAATCGTGGCCATACCTGGAAAAAAGCTTTCTGAGCAAGTAAAGCAAAGGATGATGGAATTTAGTCGGATATGGCCTGGAAAGAAAGATTACATTTGTACATTTCCATTAGAAATGCAGATGGAATAAAAATGCAAATGCAAAAGCGACTACTGCTCAGCAACTTGAAGGAAATGTTTATAACTTTTCAAGATAGAAATGGATCTGGCATTGGATTTTCTAAATTTTGTGAACTTCGACCCAAGTGGTGTGTCACAGTTGGTGCACAAGGAACACATTCTGTATGTGTATGCACAATCCATCAAAATGTCAAGTTAATGCTAGCAGCAAGTCCTGTTGAATGTGATCACAAGGTTCTCATTGGTAAAACAGTCTGTGATTTGGAGTCAAAAGATTGTATGCTTCATCGGTGTGAAATATGTCCAGGAATAGATGAATTAAAAAAGTTTCTAGAGAATATTTTTGAAAACAAAAGAGAGAAGATATTATTGAACCTGTCATTACTACATTGCTAAACATCAAAGCTACCATTTGAAGTCAACAAAGGAAAGCCTAATGACAGGAGAATTGGTCATTTTGGTGGATTTTGCAGAAAATAATTCATTTGTTGTGCAAGATGCTGTTCAAGGGTTCCACTGGGAAAATAGCCAGGCTACATTGCATCCATTTGTCATTTATTACAAGGATGTTGAACTTCAGAATATAAGTTTCTGCATAATCAGTGACTCCCTTTGACATGACACAGTTGCATTGCATGTTTTACTAACCGACTTAATTGAATATTTGAAGAGTTTCATGACAGAAATCAGGCACATTTACTACTTCAGTGATGGTTCTGTAGCTCAATACAAGAATTTTATTAACGTGTCATCATCAGAAGGATTTTGATATCAGTGCTGAATGAAATTTCTTTGGCACTAGCCATGGTAAGTCACCATGTGATGGAATTGGTGGAACAATAAAACGATTGACAACACGTGCAAGTCTCCAATGCCCAATTGAAAACCAAATCCTGACACCAAGAAACGTGTTTGAATTTTGTGACAAGCATATGACTGGAATAAAATTCTGTTTTGTTTCTAAAGAGGAAATTGAGCAAGTAAGGCTATTTCAAGAGAAAAGATTCATAGACGATCATACTATTTCTGGAACAAGAGAAAATCATCACTTCATTCCTATTGATGAAAAACAGATTTGTGTTTGCAGAGTATCAAATGACACCATCATCATTTGTAGCTCATGTAGATCAGACTAATGAAACCAATATTCAATATGTGCCAGTTGTTAATTTACAACCTGACCAATGCATTGTCTGTATTTATGACAATAATTGATGGATTGGAAATATTTGTGAAATTTCATTTGAAGGACATGATGTATTGGTAAATTTCATGCATCTTCATGGAGCAGCTTGCTCATTTCACTGGCCTGAAAAACATTTTCATTTCATTTTCTCGCTCATTTCACTAGCCATTTCACAGATATGAAGTTTTCTGAGCAGTGCAGATGGGCTGCAAGAGTAGCTCATGGTGTATTGTCATGATGATATATAGGAATTTTTCTAGCAGGGATAAGGAGGTGATTATTTCCTTGTATAAGGCAATGGTCAGGCCACACCTAGAGTACTGTATACACGTCTGGAGGCCTCATTTCAAGAAGGATGTAGAGATGCTGGAACAAGCACAGAGAAGGGCAACAAGATTGGTGAATGGAACAAAGGGGTGCTCTTACAAAGAAAGACTTAAGTTTTGCAAATTACAGTGTCTGGAGACTAGGCACCAGCGAGGTGATCTGATAGAGGTGTATAAAACCTTGAATGATTTGAGCATGCTCAATGCTGATGGGATTCTTCCTCTTGCTCAGAATAATCACCTGAGAGGGCATAAATTAAAATTGAGGAAAGACAGATGTAGGATAGATGTGAGGAAATATGCCTTTAGCCAGCGGGTGGTTGGTTGGTGGAACAGACTTCCATCCCTTGTCGTGGAAGTTGATAGCCTAAATAAGTTTAAGGCTCAGCTGGACAGGTATTTCGAACAAACAGAGGGGTGAAGTGGAAGTGGTATTTTTTTTTTATTTATTTATTTATTTTATTTATTTAATTTTTTGGCTGATGCTGCATAAGCTTGCTTCCTTGCATCAAATGCCTCTACTAATGCTAATGCCTGCTAGACAAGATGTCTGCTGGATTCCTGAACAACAAATTATTGCCAATCTTCCAGCTCCAAAAACAACAACAACAACAATGGGACAACAATATAGCTTGCCTGAAGTAGAAAAAATAAAAAAATATCAACCATCAATGAAAAATTCCAGTCCATTACAAAGCAGTGATTCAATATCTTCACACTCACTTGCTTATTTCAAATTGTATTCTGTTTTAAATAAATTTTCTTGCAGTTATAACTTCTTTCAAGCTTAGAAACCAATAGAACATCACATCATCTTTATGCTTGGAATCCTGAATAAAGACCACTTTTTAGGCTTGGGAACTTGCACTAAAAAAGAAACCCATGCAGTTTCTTTTCTTGCCATTTTCACCCCCATTGTAAAAAATATATCTTTTTGTGCATTGGAAATATATCCTTTCTCCTTAAACCAAAGGGCAGAGTAATTGCAGAAAATTTCATTCTTGTAAATGCAATATTCTGTCCTTATTGAGTAATTGAGATGTGAAACTTCACCATCAAATAAGTATGCAAATATTATGTGGAAAATATAAAATGTTTAAGGCCATTTTTTTATGCCTCAAGTGGCAAGACACAAAACTGAAAAACCATAATTCTTGTTGCTTAAAACCTGCTCTTTCCAATGGTGACAAAAACAAGAGAATTGAAGGTGTCCCACATTAAGATATTTGCCCCTAAAGATAGGTCAAATTTTGATTTTCAAATTTTGAGTCAATCTTTGAAGGAAAATATCTCAGCCAGCAAACAAATATAAGAGCTCATATTTAGTTTGGCTGAATTCATACAGATGTTAAATGGAATGCCCAAAGAAGAAGGTACCAAAGGTCAAAGGTTTTTATTTCAAAGTCATGACTTTCAAAAGTCTTGCTTAAATTTGTTTCGACAAATTTTTGGTGCCAATTTTAGACCACATTATCAAAAATGTGAAGGCTTTTGAGCCTGGACACCAAAAGTTTTGCATTCTCTGCCAAAAGTTAACCAGGTATACCAAGTTTCAGAGCACTACCTCTCAATGTTGTGCAACAATAACACTCAAAACTTTGAAAATTTTTTGTGATTTGTTCCGCATAACACGTGACCTCCACAAAAAAGGTGCTGATGCCTCAAGCATACTATATTTTGAACTGAATTTTTGCACAGCTTCTTTGGAAACCTGTTTAAACATCTACACCAAGTTTCAACAAAATTGAAGGTGGTCAAGTAGTGACCATCTTCAAAATTAGGACACTTGACATGGAATCACCATAAGTGTTCAAATGTTGTATTTTGTATATGTTAATTTTAGAATTGGAAATGGTAACTAATTAAATTATTACCAAAGCTTGTTTAGGTACTGTATTCATCTCATGTTACAAATTTTTTAATCAGTCGATTGAAGGCAAGAGATTTATGCATCATGTGGTTTAACAGTACAGGCATGAAAACTATTTCCATTTAAATTTGCAGTCAGTGTAACTACAGTCTTAAATTTGTTGTTATCAGTTCCTGTGGAGAGAGAGCTTAGGAAGCAGAGCTACCTCTTAGACTTGGTCCATATAATTGATAACAGAATGCTACATCCCAGAAGGTAGCTCTATCTTGAGTCCCTTTGGGGGGAGAGCCACTGTGCTTATTAGCATTTTGGAAAACTTCTTTTATGCTGTTAACTTTGCTACCATAATAACAGCATGATGTTTGGCTGCATTTAGTTCTTTTTAAAAATAAATGGCTCCATGGGAATTGTATGTTTCTGTTATTTTGCCACATTTAGATTCAGCTGAATTCATTTACTTGTACATTGCCATATATTTATTCTACCCGTTTTCCTTGAATAATTTCAAGGCAATCACTCTTCCTCAGTTACAATGTTATCTTGTTTGTTTACTGTCGATTTCAATGAAAGGTGCTAGATTAATATGTAATGCATTTGTGCATTTGATTTAATTGGACATTCAGAAGCTTGTTATGATAGATTGGTATTGTTATTTCTTTAATCTTTCCTTTTATATAATTCAGTAGAGTATATACTAATAATTATTGGTTTTGCTCTGTGCTGTATAGCAGAAGCCTCTCCCTTAAGAAAATTAATAATTTCCATGTTACTGGAATTCTTGTTTTCAGCATTCAACAACGTGCTATAAACTTTGAAAGGTTAATTTCTGCATTTACAAAAGACGGTTATCTTTCAAGCTCCCTTACAGCAAGGGAGCTCTTGCTCACACAAAAGAAAAATTATAGGACGAACTGGCAGTAAAGAGATTTGATCAGTTTTAAGTCTGCTTCCTAAATTCTTTTTCTGTGTTCCATGCAGTCAGTAGACTATTGAGTCTTGCAACATTATGCCTTTTTCATTTTAGTTCAGTGCAGAAATGAATGTCTTGAAAATTTGTTTTGGTTTGTATTCTAATTTCTAGATGTCAAGTATCAATTTCCTTAAGGAACAAATATCTTTAGAAGAATTTCTGCATTGTCTTTACTCAGTTAAGCATACTTTTTCTTGATGTTTTTTCTCATTAAGAAAAGTAAACTAGTATAAAGGTACAGCTAAGCAATTTTATAGCATAGACTTTAAGTCTCAAAGAGTTATAACATTAGATAAATCAGCAAATGCTTTTATATATATATTTATGAATAGAAAACTGAAAATGGGAGAAACCAGGGGTCCTATTCTTTATTCTTTATGTTTTCACATTTTAATTGTTATAATTATGAACCATTTGGAGGAAAGTGCGCTTTTATCCAGGGGATTCATAGTACGTTTCTAAGTTCTTTCAAATTTCTTTTAATTTCATCCCTTTCAGTTCATTTTATTTTAATTTTAATTTTCCAACACATTAACCTGTATGGTTAGGAGGTAAATTTTGTAAATATATTACAGAGGCATTTGCTAATTTATGTTTTGCTAATATGGCAGTTAAATATTGATTAAATTACATCCTCTTTTTGTGATGTATTCAATTAGAATTACTTCTATAAAATTATTTATTTTATTTATTATATTTTTTTATTCTTTATTTAAGCTGGTAAAAAAGACATGCCACAAAATTTACCTCCACAACCAAATAATAGAGTAATTGAAGAAGAAAATATTATTGAGCAAGATGACATCCTTCGCAATAGACAAAAAATGATAAAGAAAGCACAGGGCAGAGGAAAGAAACAAGAAAAAGTGTAAGGTGTCTTTTTTCTTTTTTTGCCATTATTTCTGTACAACATTAAATGATACTGTATGGATTAAAATAACATTCCTAAAATAAATTGTAATAACATGTTTTTCAAGATAGGCATGTTTTGTAAGCATAGTGTGAAGTTTTTATATAAGTGCTTATATATTTTTACTTTATATAATGTAAATTTTATTATAAATTTTAATAAACTATCTTTAAATTTGAACAGTAAACTGGAATTAGAATGCAGGAAGCTTTCTTTTAGCCAGTGAGTCATTGATTTCTGGAACAAGTTGCCCTCACGGGTAGTTAAGCCTGACAGTTTGAATAAATTCAAAGGTCAGCTGGATACTTACCTATGTGAGGAGGGAAGCATATAATTTGTATTTTCTTATCTACTTGCCGCCCCGCTCCCCCATTACAGCAAAAGCCTGTGGCTTCCTTGCACTATATGGCAAATACTATTACTAATTCATTGATAGGATCAAAATAATCATAAAAAATTGTGCCCCTTATAAATCAAGTTACATTCACATCCATAAGTCCAAAAATATAAACTGTAATTTTCACTGTATGTGTGATTTTTCTTGGAAAAGTAGCATAGTTCTGTTTGGCTAAATAAATACGCTGTAACATTAGCATATTTAACTTATTTAATTATATTAAACTCATTAACTTATTTGAAAAAAAAATTCAATCCAAGAAATATTAAATTCTGAGCTGTATGTGTTGTTTTGTCATTACTGCTATTAAGAAAATGTTGTGTATTAGTTGGAAAAATATAATTGGAAAAATTATGCAAGAAAGCAAACCTTTTTACCTACTTCATTTGCCCCTTCTGATAACACTAGCCAACAGAAAATATTTTTTGTCGTACCTCCACAGTGAAAATATGCGATTCTGGAGGAAATAAATGCACTGATTCCGAAAATCACCATCACGTCTACGTCAAAAGATGTACTAATGTTTAATGTTAAAATAAAGGGATATATAGTGAGTTGTGGGCTACATCCTCCTGCTCTCGAAGGGCTGTTAATGTTTGGAGGACAGATTTACAACCCTGAAAACATGTCAAGATTGGTTGGAAAACCTTGGCACAACCTACAAAAATCCTCACCAAAAATGCTACGTGCGCTCTCTTCAAATTGTAAATTGTTGCTTCAGAATTTGAACCTAAGAACCATAGGTAGAAGTCTGATTATGTTTATCACAAGAAAACAGGCCAGAATCGATTGCTGAAATTAAGAGAATTAGCTTATATCTGTTAAAATAAATCAGTATCATACATTACTGACTAGATTGTGCAAAATTGGCATATTTTGGTAAAACATAACTCCCTCTTTATTTAATAACTGTGCCGTGATGTGAAACTCTCATGATGATTTTCAAAATCTATGCATAAAAATTGGTTAAAAACAGAATTTAAATTCTTGAAGGTAAAAATCATGTTGGCTAATGTAATTTTTACCCCTTATAATTTTTCCAAATTTTGAATAAATTCAAAATACTCACTTCCACAACACTAGGTGGAAGTTTATTCACAATCACATTTTATTCCAGTTACTTTAATCAGAAGTCGTGTGAATAAGACAATATGAAGTTATCTAAATACCTGTTTCTTCAAACAAGCAATGGCTGTATTTTTTAAAGCAGAAACGGTAATCTTTTACACAAAAACAGATAACACCTGATCACTAAGCTACAGAAACCAAGAAAAATAAGAAAGATTCAAACTACAAGTACTAAAGTGAGCCCTCGCTATCTGAAGTATACAGTAGAAAGTATTTCTAAAATTAGAATCTGCTGTATTTAGTGAGGGGCGCCTCCGTAGCCAGGTGGGCAGGAACAGCAGTGCGTAGCACACGCTTCTTAATTAGACCGGGGTTCGAGCCCGTGACCACAAGATATGGAGGATGCGGAAAGGTCAGGGAATGATCACCGCATATCCCCGGAGCAATATGGCCTTAGTTGCTAATGCTCCTAAAAAAAAAAAAAAAATTTTGTGAGGGGTTCCCCTTCTAGGATGCAGGTCCAGAAATAATTAATTTCTGTCAATTCTGTTGACTGTTTAGACAAATAACAACACACAAATGACTCACAAAAGCACCTTTAATGAGGGATTAAATAGTAATATACAGCCACCCATGACTTACGTAAGGGTTGCTTTCCGCAACCCTTACGTTGTGTGCGCTGAATTTGATTGAAACAAAAAAGAAATGTTCGATGAACATATAAATAGAATTGTTTATTAAATTTTTTTATCTCATGCGCGCAAAAGATTACAAAAATTTTACTTTAACGTTGTGGAATCCAGTGCGATGCTTGAACCTATTAAAACCATCTGTTGCTTGCCACGACCTTGGCTTGGGGTTCGCCATATCCTTAATATCTTCATAAATACTTCTTGCTTTTGCTTGAATAGCCATTAGACTCAGGGGCATTCGCTTCTTAATCTGATTTTCCATCCATATTATTAATAGTTTTTCCATCTTTGATATAGTACCTGAATGCTGTTTTGTGATCACTGTTGATCTTAAATGCGTTGAGCCTTTAACATGTTCTTTTATACATGCACTGTCCTTTAAAATAGCATTCACTGTTGAAGCAGTGAGACCTAATTCCCATGCAATAGATGAAAAACTTTGTCCTGCTTCGTACTCCTTAATCATTTTCATCTTCATTTCTAAATCAATTTTGTTTCGTTTCCTAGCACTGCCACCACTTGCAGTGGTGGTCGATGGTCGCTTTCCTTTCATCATTGTAATAAGTAAATAGGAATGAAGAGAAGATTCTGAAGATTTGTTTTTTATATGATTGAAGATTTCAGTGAAGGGGGAAACACATTTCACCATAATAATATAAAAACCCACACGCAAATGCAATAAGATAAAGTTTACTACCCATTTATAATAAATTGCACTAACAGAAAAGCCAATAAACTGGAAAGTTCAAATTGTTTTTATTGTTTTATGATCGTGACCTCCAGAAATGCACTTCAGAAAAATATTACAAAGGCATTCAAAATTGGTTCTTATAACAGAACATACGATAACAATGAAAGTGTAGTGCATTTTCTGGCTGTACTGCATAGCCCTTCCTCAGTAGCAGCATTTGTAAATGCATTGCATTTACAAATGCGTATTTTGTTTTTGCATCCTTTAGTGATTTTTGTGTTGTGCTTATTTGACATAAATTTATATAAAACTAATACAATTTCCATTATAAAAATGACTTTAGAGAGATAAATAGGTTAGTTATAAAGCAAATTTCAAATTCCAAGGTCTTGGAATGAATTACCAAAAAAAAAAAAAACCAATGTGTTATTTGGTTAAACAGTGTGTTAATTCACATTACAATATTTTCACAATACCTCCATTTATTCCTACGGGATGCAAAATACGTTTCCATATATAATTTTCAGTTTTGCACTGGCTGACAAAAACTTACGTAAGTCAGGGAGTGCCTGTATTTCAAAGTTCATTAAGCAAAATTTTACAATGCTAAAGCAAATATACTCTATCTCCATTAGTATCAGCATGCATTTGTAATGAGCAGACTATGTCCAAATCTATTTATCTGAGTGGCTACAATAAACTTAACGATAACAGTAAGTTTTAGCTCAAGGTTAGGCAAAATATTGGCTATAACTTTGACAAATGAACTGATTCATAAATAAGAAATTTTCTACACCATTTTCGAAAACAAAAACATCATCCCTTCCACAATATATTGTCATTTTCTTTATGGTTTTTTTTTTTTTTTTTGTAAATAGTAGTCCACATTTATCTTGGCAAAGAATTATCTTTCGATAAAGATGAATCTGCTGTTTGTGTTTTTTTACTACAGATGTTCAAAGTGAGCACTGCTGTTTCTTAAAAATAATTTAAACTTTCTTACCTTTAAAAAGTAATGGGCCTTATTCAAAATAGTGATGGACATAATTGAATTAGTTGATTGGTTGAATTGATTAGTAATTGAGAGATTTCAATAATCAAAATAATCAGATAAATTGTTTGAACAATTTGCTATAATTGAAATAATCAATTATGACCTCTTGATTATGCCCGTCGCTAATTCAAACATTTAGAAATACCTGTTACAGTTTTAATCAGTGCAAATAAAGACTCATTATCCGGATTTGCTGGGCTAGTCATCTGCTTCTTCCAAAAGATATCGGCGCCTCCGTAGCCAGGTGGGAAGGAGCAGCAGTACATAGCACACGCTTCTTGATTAGACCGGGGTTTGAGCCCGTCACCACCAAATACGGAGGATGCGGAAAGGTCAGGGAATGACCACCGCATATCCTGGAGCAATATGGCCTTAGTTGCTAATGCTCCTAAAAACCAAAATAACAAACATAACAAACCAACAGATATCTTATTTTCTATGTGGAAACCTCATATACCTTTAAATAAATGTTAGTTTATGTTAAGCAGTGAACCTGCGGCTCTATTTTAACCCCTCTGGGAATATTTCTGCAAGCAGAATTGACTAAAAAAAAATGCACAAAGTTCTATCCATTTTTGTCATAGTAATAATGTGTTTGTGATTAAAGAAGCCTTTTATCTCTAAAGTTGCTCATTTTAGCAGGGAGCTTTAACAATTGTATGGCAAAAAACAATACACTTGTTAAAGCTCCATAATGTTCAGATTTACCCGTTAAGCCTTAGCAATCCCAAAAGACTAACAGTGAACAGCCTACCGGTTGTGCATGTGTGAATTTGCAATTCATGCACACACAACTGGTAGGCTGTTCACTGCCATTACAAATTATATGCCACGTGTATAAATTACTTAGCATTAGCATTAGTAGAGGCATACGATGCGAGAAAGCAAGCTTATGCATCACCAGCCAGAAAAAAAAAAAAAAACCCTCCATTTGTTCCAAATGCCTGTCCATCTCAGCCTTAAATTTATTAGGCTATCAACTTCCACAACAAAAAATGGAAGTCTGTTCCACCAATTAACTACCTGCTGGCTAAAGGCAAATTTCTGCACATCTATTTTACAACTGTCTTTCCTCAATTTGAATGTGTGCCCCCTCAGTTTTTAATCTGAGCAACAGAAAGAATCCCATCAGCATTCAGCTTGCTCAACCCATTCAAGGCCTTATACACCTCAATCAGATCACCTCGCAGGTGCCTACTCTCCAGGCATTGCGATTGCAGAACTTAAGCCTTTCTTCGTAAGAGTACCCCTTTGTTTCCCTCAACAATCTTGTTGCCCTTCTTTGTACTCGTTCTACCAACTCTACATTCTTCCTAAAGTGAGCCCTCCAGACCTGTACACAGTACCCTAGGTGTGTCCTGACCATTGCCTTCTACAACAGGATAATCACATCCCTGTCCCTGCTAGCAAAATTCTTATATATCATTGATGAGACTCCATGACCTGCCCTGGCAGTCCGTCTGCACTGCTCAGCAAACTTCATATTTGATTGCACAATTACTCCCAGGTCTTTTTCACTTTCCACTTCCCTGAGTGTAGTATCACACAGTTGGTATGTTTCTCTTCGGTTATTGCTACCCATATGCAGTACTTTGCAATTGTCAATGTTAAACTTCAGTTGCCACTTCTCAGCCCATTTGCCCAACTTATCTAGATCCAGTTGGAGTAGCATACTGTCGTTAACAACCCTGCCAACCTTTGTATCATCTACAAACTTGGACATTAAACCTGATATTCCTTCATCAATATTATTGACAAATATACAAAACAACAGTGGGCCCAACACCGAACCCTGGGGAACTCCACTAATAACATTTGTCCACAAAGAGCAGTGTCCCTTAATGCCGTACCTCTCCAATTTGTACAGCATCTTCCATGTGCAACAGTATCAAAAGCTTTCCTGATATCCAAGTATATGATATCAAAATTATTTTTGGCATTCAGTTCATTTGTGACTGCATCATAATGTCCAATTAAATTGGTCAGATAAGACCTCCCTTTAACAAACCCATGCTGTGTCTTAACTATTACTGCAGTCTTGTATAGATGATCCTGCAATGCTTAAACCAGTGATTCCATTATTTTCCCCAGAACACATGTTAAACTAACAGGTCTATAGTTACTTGTGTCACCTTTTGAACCACACTTTGTGAATTGGTGATACATTTGCACACCTCCAGTCCATGGGGACCTCCCCTGAGTCCAAGGAAGATTCATAATTATAGCTAAGAGTTTGCTTACTTCCTTCGCTGCCTCCTTTAATATAACTGTATAGATCCCATCCACCCCCAGGTACCTTTTTTATGTTTATCTTCAACAATTTCTCCTCCACTTTGCTCTCCGCTGTTACAAAATCACTTAGCTCCCTATTAAAGTTTGATAAAGTTCTGGCACTCCTCTCATTGAATAACTCCTCATGTGTGAATGTAGATGTAAAATACTAATTGTTTATCAGCTGCCTGAGCATGATCATCAATAGTCAACCCATCTATGCTAATTGGTCCAATCTGATTCATTCCTTTCCTTCTAGAGTTGCCATGGGTAAAGAACTATTTGCTGTTTTTCTTTGCATCCTTTGCCAAGGATTTCTCGTAATCTCCCTTCGCTTGCGTAACCTCCTTTGTGACTTGAATACAGACTAGTTTATATCTGCCATAGGCTTCTGTGTCACCTGATAATTTATATGCATCCCATACATTTTCCTTCTCTGCCACGAGCCTCATTAGTTTAGCTGACATCCATTTAGGCCTAAACCTTGAACAGTATTTCTTAGTTGTAATGAAAAGCCTAGTAGCCTCCAAAATTAAGTCCCATTTAGAATTTACCGTTTGTAACATCATCAGTTGATCCCACTGTATAGAATTTAAAAACTGTATGAGACACCTGTGGTCACCTTTATGAAAGCAATAACCCTTCCCTTTAGCCTTGACAGTAGTTACAACTTTAAGTAATTCCCATATCAGTACATTGTGATCACTGTCACCCAGTGGTTCCTTTATCTGCAAATTCTTAATGCATGAGTAATCGCTGCTGATAATCAGATCAAGTGTATTACTCCCTCTGGTTGCCTCTCGAACATGTTGCTGTAGAAAACGGTCATTCAATAAATTCACAAAAGTCTTGCTAGTGTGCGAGTAACCAACCGACAAGTTCCAGTTAAAATTTCCACCTTATAAGACATTCTGATTTACTGGCCCACTATTTCTCTGCACAATTGCTCATTTTACTCTATCAGATTCATTAGGCCTATAACACACACCTACTCTCATTTTTCCTTTCCCAGTGCTTATGTCACACCATACAGACTCAACATTGCATTGTCCACCAACATCTACTGGATGCACTTCCTGGGATTGTATGTGTTTCTTAACTAACAGCATAACCCCTCCTCCCTTCCTACCCTGTCTACCTTTTCTGTACACATTGTACTCCCCAAATTTCAATTCTGCACTGCTTATGTCTGTGTGACACCACATCTCTGATATCTCAACAATATCTGCCTTTGATGTCTTGACTAGCACTTCAAGCTCATAAAATTTATTAACTATACTCCTAGCGTTTGTGTACATGCAAGTATACATCCACCTGTTTCTACTCTTAATAATCCTAACACAGCCCATGTATTTATTTGTTCCACTATGACTCCCAGCAGTCCTTTAAATCTTCATTGCCTTGCTTTCTGGACTGCTGCTCATTCTAATAGAAGCAGTGCAAGAATCCCATTTGCCTCTGCCTGCAGCCACTGTTAACCTTTTAGTCTGTGTATCCCCACAAGCTAGCAGTTTTCCGACCCACCTAACACTGCCTCGATAGCATCAGCAAATATTCTTGCAACTTATATACTTAAGTTTATTACTTTTGTTACTTATAAATTAGTAACAAAACAAGGTAAGAATACTGCAAATTATAATTATTCTTCAAAGGGAATTACATTATTAATAGATATGATAGCGTTCAGAAATAAAATAATAATAAAAAAAACTTCATTTTTCTTTTTGCTCTTCTATATATCCAAAATATTATTATTTATTTTTTAAATAAACAAATTGTGTTATGACTGAAAAGAAAATTAGCCCAGCAAGTTCTTTTATAGACTTGGTCATAAGGACTTATTCACTTATTGAATATGAATTTCCACACATCTATTCTGTAACCATCCATTTTCAGTTAAATTTATATCCCTTGTCTGTCATCTGAGAAAGAGTAATTTTAAAGCCATTGGCACTTCAATTAGGTCACCACATGGATACCTAATTTCAGGAGGTTGCAATTTACAGAACCACATCCTTTCTTGGTAAGCTCCTTTTGCCCCCCCCCCCCCCCCATCTAATCTTATTAATCTTTCCTGCATCCTTTCCAACAAGTCTGTGTCCATCCTAAAATGAGGTTTATAAACATTTATGCAATATTCCAGATGTGGCCTAACCACTGCTTTATACAGTTGAATAATCACTTCCCTGACCAGATGGCAAAGCTCCTTTGTGTTTCTAGTATGTTCCAGAGAAGTTTTATGACAGACTGTACAGTTACCTCTAAGTCATTTTCCTTATCCTTCCTTCAGAACCTTGAGTTTTGTATTACTCAAATTGTACACTGGTGTTCAAAGTGCATCACCTAGAAATTCCACATTTCTAACCCTTTTTCGCGATGGTATGTTACATTAATGACTAGCATCACAAATTTTTTTTTTTTTTTTTTTTTATCACAAATAGAAATATAAACAAAGATATTTATTAATAGTTAAGGCAAAGCTAAGTAATATTTGAGAGGTGCTCTCAAAATATTTCAAAATGAGCATTTGCAACCTTTATACAACAGTTTTGGTAAACACGACAATTATGGCTGAAATGTTATAAGAAGCCCTTAATTTGCTTCAGTTTATCATTTTAAATGGAAAACAAAATTAAAAGGTCACCAGGTGCAAACTAATATTTAGTTGAACTGCCTCTGGCCCTGATGACAGCAGCACACCGTCAAGGCATTGACGAGATCAATTTCTGAAGATAATCAACTGATAGTTCATTGTTCCAAATATGAATTATGGCTTCCTGAAGTTCATGAAGGGTCTTTAGGGTTCTTTCTGGCAATCCACACGATGCCAACAGTCCTCTATAGGGTTCAGGTCCGGGCTGTTTCCTGGCCAGCTAAGAGTTTTAATGGACTGTTCTTCCAACCATTTTTTTCACCTGTAACAAATGTAAACACATTGCTGTCAAACCTCTAATGCAGAAATAAAGCTAAAGCAACCACAGAAGTGCCTACTTAAACTTTTTTGCCCGACGGCAAGGAGCAGAGTCGTCTTGAAAGATGCAGTTACTTGGCAGGTTGAAATGGTCTCTAATGGTTGACAGCAATTTGTCTTCCAATATAGCCAGGTATCCATTGGCATTTACGGAATTTTTTATAAACTGCATTTGACCTACTCCACGATACAAAATGCACCCCCATATCATTTGACTGGTGAGAAATTTCACTGTAGACACCATACAGTCTGAATGGTATTCTTCACCACATCTATGGCGAATTGTTTGTCTCCCATCAGAGCCATGCAAGTTGAATTTCTTCTCATCCGAGAAAATAACTGACTTCCACTGTTCAGGGGTCCATTTAACATGCTCCTTACACCAAATTAATCAGGTCTTTTTCATTTTTTGTGTGAGGAGGGAGCTTCTTCTTAGGACGACAGGCTACAAGTCCATTTTTGAAGAGGCATCTTCTGACTGTTACTGCACTTGCTTCCACTCCTGTATGTTCTTCAAAACACAGTACTGTTTTGGCTTAGAGACTCGTTTGCATCCAGTTCCTTTTTTCCTATCAGCAGAACCAGTATTCTTGAGTTTGGAAAGAAATCTACTCACTATCGACTGATTACAAGACACTCTATATGCAATATGACGAGAAGAACATCCTTTCTCACGTAAAGCAACAGTAGCACTCTTTCTTCATGGCATTAACTGCATGTAATTTGTCATTCTGACACAAGCAAGGAATGACTCCAACTCTTGCAGAATGTGCTTATATAGCTGAAAGTAACAGCTGATGCAATATTACGTCATCACCTATGCATGTCAATCTTATCTCGTGCAATCTGTAAGAAATATTGCCATATACTTACGTTATTCGGATGACAATTACAATTTTAAGGGGTGATGCACTTTCTTTGAACACCAGTCCATGTTATTCTGGGATTACTTCCCAAATGAAATGGAGTACCTTGCATTTATCAATGTAAAACCTCATTTGCCATTTTTCAACCTCTCTGTCTAGATCCTGTTGAAATAACATAACCTTATTAATGTCATTAACAACCCTTTGCACCATCAGCAAACTTTGACACTCAAATCTGAAATATCAATATCATTAATAATATCAAAAACAGTAAGGGACCCAACTCTGAACCCTATAAGATCCCACTATGAAGCATTTGTCTATGAAGAGCAGTGACTGTTAATAACTACTCTTTATCTTCCACAACTTAACCATTACTTTATCCATAGTAGTAACTTGCTGCTAATGCCACTTTCTCCAATTTATGCAACAGTTGTTTATATGTAACAATATCAAAGGCATTACCAATATCTAAATGTAAATTGGGACCCTCAACCAAAAATTTTCATTGTCTAAGGCTGCCTCAACCCCACTAATCTTGGATAATTAAGGCTCCACTGTTATATTTCAGTTTATATTTCACTATTTCAATGTTTATATTTCAGCTATTAAAATATCTTAATGTAATATTTCTTTATTTATATGCAGTAAGAAAAGTCCAAATGCTGCAAAAGACAAATCAAAGAAATCACCAAGGGTCTGGGATAATGGTGGGTGTACAAAGGATATACCTGTTTTAGATTTTAGCAAGAAAGGTGAAAGTGAATTTATGCAAAATGGAACAAATGCTGAAGATTTTCTTACTTCTGAAACAGTAAGTGTTTACTTTATTTTAATAATATTTTTCTCTTGGTTCATACTTGTAAAATTTTATTGATATTGTCAAATTATTAAAAGATGTAAATTTTAAAGCTGTTATTCATTTGATTGAATGTCCCTCAACACTGCAGCATTAATGGGCATTTCAAAATACATAGGTATTTGATCAACTTTCCAATTTGGAAAAGA
Organism: Mastigoproctus giganteus; assembly: GCF_048544385.1. Lineage (NCBI taxonomy): Eukaryota > Metazoa > Arthropoda > Arachnida > Uropygi > Thelyphonidae > Mastigoproctus > Mastigoproctus giganteus. The sequence continues at coordinate 67,088,468 of NC_143587.1, forward strand.
ATTTTTGAATGTAGCTGTTGCAGACCTTGGGGGGTAGGGATGGAAATGCTTTTCTTTATAGGCATCTGGAAGTTACTGGGAGACATTTGTTTTTCTTTTAATGCAATTGTTTCTTGAAAACACTTCAACCATCCCCAACTGGTTCAAGGACGTGAACTGTGCAGACAAAGAATTTTGAGCCCTTAGAAAAGGTTAAGTTTTTTGGAAATTTTTTTTTTTTAACTTATTAAATTGTGTTCAATACAATATTCAAAGTCATGTTTATTTTTTCAATTTAGCTAGATTTCAATTTAGCTATATTCATAGAGCTTTCGTATCAATGATTTTGTGCGAATATTATATCATGTAACTAGTAGTGTAGTGCATGGTTCTAGAATTGTAAGCTTTTAACTGTGGTAAATAAGGAGCTTGACAGTTCTAATTATGTAGGTTGGCATATTTTTTTTTAGCAAAATTTAATCTAATTTAAAACTCTATAAACATATTGATAGAGTTTAAAGTGCACTAGAAAGCTTAATATGTATCATTGCATTTAGGTATCTATTAGTTTAGTGTAGTATTCTCAAATTAAATGAAATTTAAACAGAAATCATGTTTCGGACTAAAGTAGCATAGCAAAGCAAAGCAATAGGGCTCAAAGTAGTCTAGTGGGAGTGCTGTGGCTTTGGGGGGGGGACTGAAGGGGCAATTCTCTAATGAATCATGGCCTTACAAAATTTGCTACTTGTGCAGTTTTTTCAAACCTATCTGGAATAATTCATGATACAAACAAGGGGCAATGTCGTTGTGTGTGTTCAGTGCAAAGAGTGTGAGAAATTAGGCACGAATTTAGTGTCACTGGGTATTTATAGGAGCTTGAAGAATATAGTCTATGCCATTTGAAGGAATTAAAATGGGGGGGCATCAGGCTACAGGTCCCACAGGAAGTAGTTATTGTTGGTGACTGTTTTGTCAGTTGAGTGGAAAATATACTGTGCAAAAAGGATAGATGAAATAGGACCAGGGTGTGTCTGCCAGGGGCAAAAGTAGACAGTGTTGTAGAGCAGATATATATTTTAAGGGCACAAAAGTTGATGTTGTTGTACACTTTGGCACTAATGACATTCAGAGTAGGAGATCTGAGGACTTACTCTACACGTACAGGGAAGTGTTAGGAAAACATTCATGTTAGGATTAAATTTAAAAGTGGCTGAAATTCTGCCCATACACTACAATAGGAGGCAGTACATGTTAAGAATCTTGTCAATCAATTCAGCCCTGAAAAGGCTGTGCAAAGCTCATGGGGTAGAATTTTTCTCAATGTGATCTGTGCTTAACAGGAGACACTATTTCTAGAGGAATAGGATAAAGTTAAATCGAAGAGGTGCAAGAATATTTACTGATGCTATCGAGGCATTGTTAGGTGGATCAGAAAACTGCTAGCTTGGGGGGGGTGAACACAGACTAACAGATTAACTAGAGCTGCAGTAGCAGTGAAAGCATTTCTTGCACTGCTTGTATTGGAACATGCAGTTGTAAAGCAAGGTGTCGGGGATTATAATCCCTGCTATGAGTCATGAGGTTCAAATAAATACATGGGCTGTATTAGAGTACCTGAGAGTAAGAATGGGTGCATGTATGTTTGCATGTACACCAATGCTAGGAGCCTAGTAAGTAAGTTTGATGAATTGGACATAATTATTAAATCATCAAATGCAGACATTGTGGGGATATTGGCAAAATGGTGTCACTCAGACATACAGGATGCAGAATTTGAATATGGGGATATAGATTAATTAAGAAGCATTTAAATGTAAGGCAGTGCATCCAGTTTACATGGATGGCCAATGCAATGTTGAGTCAGTTTGGTATGATATAAGAACTAGGAAGACGAAAATGAGAGTAGGAGTGTAGTATAGGCATAATAACTGTGATGAGTATAATAAACACCCATACATAGAAATATAGTGGGCCAGTAAATCAGAATGTCTTATAATGAGGGATTATAACATTCCAGATATTGATTGGAACTTGTGGGTTGCATGCCAAGTCTATAAACAAAAACCAACCATTACTCCAAACATTCAGTCAGAGTGCCAGTACTCACTCACACGCTAGCTAGACTTTTGTGGATTTATTGGATGACTGTTTTCTACAGCAGCATGTTACAGAGGCAACAAGAGGAAGTGGTACTCTTCATCTAGTCTTCAGCAGTGATTCTTCATGCATTAATTATCAGCTGGTAAAAGACCCACTGGGTGGCAGTGATCATGTTGTATTAATGTCGGATTTACTTAAAGGTATAACTATCAAGAGTAAAGGGAAGGGCTTTTGCTTTCATAAGGGTGGCTATAGTGATCTCAGATAGTTTTTGAATTCTATGCAGTAGCACCAACTGATGATGTTACCAACAGCAAATTCTAAATGGGAAGTATTCAGGGAAGTAATCATAGATGCTACTAGGCTTTTCATAATGGATTAAAATTGAATGTGGTGCATATAAATTATCAGGTGATAAGAAGCTTATGGCAGTTATAAACTAATCTGTAATCAAGTCACAAAGCAGATTAGGCAAGCTAAGGCAAATTACAAGAAGTCTCTGCCAAAGAAAAGTAGCAAGGATTTCTTTACTTATATTAACAGTTTAAGTCAAACTAAATGCAGCAAGGCATCATATGTTCAAGAGTATAAATTATTTATATAATATCAGTGTAAATAGTAGTAGTGGCATGTGATGCAAGAAAGCATGTGTATGAGCTTATGCAGCATCAGCCAAAAAAAAAAAAAAAAAAAAATCTCACCATTCCCTCCAAATACCTGTCCAGTTCCTCCTTAAATTTATTCAACCTATCAACTTCCACAACGACAGATGGAAGTTTGTTCCAGCAATTAACCACCCGCTGACTAAAGGCAAATTTCTGCACATCTATTCTACATCTATCTTTTCTTAATTTGAATTTATGCCCCCTTAGGTTCGTAATCTGAACAAGTGGAAGGATCCCATCAGAATTCAGCGTGCTCAACCCATTCAAGGCCTTATACACCTCAATCAGATCACCGCGCAGGTACCTAGTCTCCAGCCACTGCAATTTGCAGAACTTAAGCCTCTCTTGGTAAGAGGATCCCTTCATTCCCTTCACCAATCTTGTTGCCCTTCTCTGTACACGCTCAAGTAAATCTACATCCTTCCTAAAATGAGGCCTCCAGACCTGTACGCAGTACTCAAGGCGTGGCCTGACCAATGCCTTATACAGAGGGACAATCACCTCCTTCTCCCTGCTAGGAAAATTCCTATATATCATTGACAAAACCCCATGACCTGCCCTGGCAGCCTGTCTGCATTGCTCAGAAAACTTCGTATCTGACTGCACAATTACTCCCAGGTCTTTTTCATTTTCTACCACCTTAAGTGTAGTACCACACAGTTGGTACGTTTCTCTGGGGTTACTTCTACCCATATGCAGTACTTTGCATTTGTCAAGGTTAAACTTCAGTTGCCACTTCTTAGCCCATCTGCCCAAATTATCTAGAACCTGTTGCAGTAGCACACTGCCATTACTGTCATTAACAACCCTGCCAACCTTTGTATCATCTGCAAACTTCGACATTAAGCCTGATATACCTTCATCAATATCATTGATAAATATACAAAACAACAGTGGACCCAACACCGAACCCTGTGGGACTCCACTAATAACATTAGTTCACGAAGAGCAGCACTCATTGATTACCACCCTCTGTCTTCTCCCACTTAACTATGCTTTTATCCAATGTAGCAACTTACCCTTAATACCATTCTGCTCCAATTTGTACAATAGTCTTTCATGCGCAACAGTGTCAAAAGCTTTCCTGAAATCCAAATAGATGATATCAAAATTATTTTTTGCATACAGTTCCTTTGTAACCATATCATAATATCCTATCAAATTTGTCAGACAAGACTTTCCCTTAACAAACCCATGCTGTGTCTGAATTATTGCTTCAGTCTTGTCTAGATGATCCTGCAATGCATCTTTAACCAGTGACTCCATTATTTTACCTGGAACAGAAGTTAAACTAACTGGTCTCTAATTACTCGTGTCACCCTTCGATCCCCCTTTGTGAATTGGGGATACGTTTGCACAAATACATCATAGATAACTCTTAAACAAAAAAACTACGATAGTCGTGTAAAAAGAGCATCATTTTATCAATATGATATTGTGCACCTCCTTCACAACGCGTCGCCATAGAGCTTACAATACCAGTCAAAATCTTAGTAACAGTATTTCGGTATTTTTAATTTATGAAACCGGGATACCGGTATTCCAAAAACAAACGTTTTTCTCAATAAATTTTGATGACAGTTAATAAAGTAAGGAAAAAACAAGTACTGTAATTACTTGAATTCAAGTTTTAATTAAACATTTATTGCAATAATAAATATTCTGAAAAAAATCATTAAAAATACAGTTATTCTAAAAACAAAAAAAATACATATTGTTACTGCAGAGTTTAGTTATGTTTAAGCATCCACACTACCTGTCCGAATAAAGTGAGCTCTTAAGAAAAATAAGCAATAGTATGATCGTTTAAAATGGATCTAATTTTGGTACATACAGTATTTGATTAGCGGCAGAAAATGCCCTTTCGGATTCTATTCTGGTACTGAGATAATCATAGACGATCTCAGTCCATATTTTTTAGGCTTTGAACTTTTTTAGCAAAAATAGTTAAAAGTATTTCATTAATTTCCGACTCAAGTTTATCTTTTAAAATCTCATTGGAGTCGGGCAATTTTTTATTTTGGAAAGAATTTGCAGATCACTGATGTTCTGTTCCATGTTGGTCTTCCATGGTTGAATTATGTTCATTATTTTCTGAAGGAGAAAGACGTTTTATTCAGCGAAGTATAATTTTCACTATAGTATCTTTACTGAGTCTGGGAGAGAGCAAAGAGTGGCGATAAGGAATAAAGAAGAGAGTAAAGGAATTCTTCACATATATAAATGCAAAGAAGAGAAGGACAAATCAGATCGGACGCATATGTAATTGCGTGGGATAGTATTCGATAAGTGATGTTGCAGATGAATTCGACAGTTACTTTGCATCGATATTTACAGAAGGAAAACCCTTCACATCAATGAGAAATTATGGGAGTGAAGTTGAAAAAAATGTAATTAATGATGTTGAAATTTCACATGTTGATTTAATGAGAAAACTCTTGTGCCCACAAGCTAGTAAGGCTCCTGTGGTTGATGGCATATCCCTATAATCTTAAAGGAGGCTGCAAGTGAGTGCATTGAACCATTAAGGCTAGTTATGAGAGCATCACTGGACTCAAGAGAGATTCTGTTGGATTGGTCTAAATTGGAACACAAAGGTGGTACTAGGAGTGTAATGGGAAATTACTGACCAGCTATGTTGTTGTTGTCGTTGTATGTTTTACGGCACAATGGCAGCTATAGGCCATTATGCACCAACCGACCAGCTAGTCTAACTTCAGTAATAGGGAAAATCATGGAGGCAATGATCAAGGGTGGAATTCAGGATCATTTAGATGGAAATGGAATTCTGTAGGATACACAGCATGGTTTTGTAAAGGGAAAATCATGTTTAACAAAATGGTTAGCCATTTTGACAGGTCACTCGTGAGCCGTATTTAGAGAATAATTTTGACATTGTTTATTTAGATATCAGCAAAGCAGTTGACTCAGTCCCACGAGTGGTTACTTTATAAGTTTGAGCAGGCTGGAATCAGGGAAAATCCTTAGATGGCGAGCACAATGGCTTGAAGGCACCAGGCAGGGGGTTGTGATAAATGGTTATTCCTCAGATTGAGTTAATGTAAGAAGCGGGGTTCCCCAAGGATCAGTCTTGGGACCACTGTTGTTTTTGATTATCTTAAATGATGCCTATGAAGGGATATAGGGTGTGATGTCTAAACTTGCAGATGATGTAAAGATCAGTAGAGTAGTTAATGATCACCGCCAAGCAGAGCTTCTTCAGAGTGACCTAGATAGACTTCCAGGATGGTCAGAAAAGTGGCAGCTATATGCTTTAATTCAGACAAATGCAAGGTCTTACACCTTGGGAACAGCAACCCCAAAATAACTTATACACTTTGGTGAAGTTGAACTAAAGTCAGTAGTGGAGGAATGGGACATTTTTCTAGTAGAAATAAGGACATCATAAAGGCGATTTTATAACCTTTGTGATTAAATTATAAACTATTTTTTTTTAAAATTAGTACTGAAAAACCGGTATTTTTGTATCAATACCAGTATTTAAATACTGGAAAAAAATGACCGGGATCCTGGTATTCGGGTTCTCCATATTGTAAACCCTAGTTGTTCTCGGTATTGTAAGCCTCGAATAAGTAATGCTTCACTAAAAGAGAAGACTATTGTTACTTATTTTCAGTGGGCACCACCACCCAGATGGCACCATTTAAAGTCTAGTTGGCCTCTCCTTGGAGGGTACCTGCCCTCATATTTCAGACAAGACAATCCAGTTGTGAAGATAATTCCACAATATGAGAGATGTCAAAAGGTGTACTTGATAATGTCAACGTCAAACTAAATGCAGCAAGGCATATGTTCAAGAGTATAAATTATCTATATAATATCGGTGTAAATACACCATAGATAACTGTTAAATGAAAAAACTACGATAGTAGTGTAAAAAGGGCATAATTTTATCTGTATCCCATCTAACAGTAGAAGGAAGGGGCTGAATCACGTTGGTCCACTTGATATCAGCAGTTTAACTGTTGATAATTCTGCTCGGGTTGCTGACAAACTGAATCTACATTCACACTACGAATTCTTTAGTGAAGTGGTTGGAAGAAGTTTATCAAACTCTAAGAGGGAGCTAAATGATTTTGTGATAACTGAGAGGAAAGTGGAAGAGAAGTCGCTGAAAGCAAACATAAAAAAGGGCACCTGAGGTGGATGGAATCAATCCAATTATATTAAGGGAAGCATCATAGTAGATAAGAAACCCTTAGCCTATGTATAAATATAGTGCAAGCGCATCAGAAATACATAGCTGTAACTGAATAAATCAGAATATTAGTAAAACGGCATCGTTTAAAGTTATATCTCATATTGTGAATACCTTCACAACGAGTTGCCATGATATTGCGTTACTTCGAATAAGTAACGCTTCACCTAAGGAGAAGACTAATGTTACTTATTCTCAGATGGATACCACCACCACCCAGACGGCTATTTGGCCCTTCTTCGGTGGGTGGGTAAGTACCCGAGTGATGCAATGATGGCAAAACAGTTATGAAGTATAACTCCACAATATGAGAGATGCCTGATGGTGTATCATGTATTTAGACTCTAAAGCATTTAGGGCATAAGCCCCAAGCTATGGTGGAGTCTAGACTATGTATAAATATAGTGCAAGTGCATCAGAAATACAGTAAAACGATGCCGTTTTACTAATATTCTGATTTATTCAGATATAGCTATGTATTTCTGATGCACTTGCACTATATTTATACATAGTCTAGACTCCTCCATAGCTTGAGGCTTATGCCCTATACGCTTGAGTCTCAATACATGATACACTATCAGGCATCTCTCGTATTGTGGAGTTATACTTCATAACTGTTTTGCCATCATTGCATCACTCGGGTACCTACCCACCCACCGAAGAAGGGCCAAATAGCCCTGAAACGGTGCCATCTGGGTGGTGGTATCCATCTGAGAATAAGTAACATTAGTCTTCTCCTTAGGTGAAGCATTACTTATTTGAAGTAGTGCAATATCATGGCAACTCGTTGTGAAGGTACTTACAATATGAGATATAACTTAAAACGATGCTGTTTTACTAATATTCTGATTTATTCAGATATAGATATGTATTTCTGATGCACTTGCACTATATTTATACATAGTCTAGACTCCTCCATAGCTTGAGGCTTATGCCCTAAATGCTTTAGAAACCCTCAGCCATAATTTTGAGAGCATGTTTGGATTAAGGTGAGGACCTATGTACTGGAGGTGTGTAAAATTAATTCACAAAGGGGATCAAAAGGTGTCATGAGTAATTACAAAACTGTTAGCTTAACTTTTTTTTTTTTTTTTTATAGTTGTTGTGGCATCGGCTTCTGTGGCCATAATGCACCTCCCAAGGTTTTTGCAGTACTTTGATCCAAGCCCGAGGTGGGATTCAAAGCCGCGACCTTTGGGTTGCCAGGCAGGCACTTTACCCACCCGGCTGGCCCGGTCGGCAGCTTAACTTCTGTTTCAGGGAAAATAAGTCTCTAGTTAAAGAAGTAATGCAGGACCATCTAGACAGATGCAGTTTTACTGAAGTCACAGCTTGGATTTCTTATGGGGCAATCTTTTCTGACCAATCTAATTGGATATTATGATGCAGTAACAAAGGAACTGGATGCAAAAAATAATTTTGATATCATATACTTGCATATCAGGATGCTTTTGATACTGATGCACATAAAAGACTGGTGCACAAATTGGAGCAGTGTGGAATTAAGTGCAAATTACTGCTATAGTTAAAGGGATGGTTGATTACATCCCAAAACAAAAAGATTGAGGTTATTAATGAACACTGCTCTTGGTGGACTAATGTTATTAGTGGAGTTCCCCATGGTTCTGTGCTGGGGCCAATACTGTTTTCTGTATTTATTAATGAAGGTATATCAGGCATAATGTCTAAGTTTTTAGATGATACAAAATTTGGCAGGGTGGTTAATGTCAGTAATCAAGATAAGCTACTGCAACAATATCAAAAAAATTAGGCATATCAGCTGAAAAATGGCAGTCGAAGTTTAACATTGGCAAATGCAAGGTACTACATATGGTAGCAGTAATACCAGATTATCGTGCCAACTGTGTGGTACTGCACTCAGTGTAGTGGAAAATGAAAAAGACCTAGGAGTAATTGTGCAGTCAGATATGAAGTTTTCTGAGCAATGCAGACAGGCTGCCAGGACAGCTAATGGGGTTTTGTTAATGATATACAGGAATTTTGGCATTAGGGATAAGGGGATGATTATCCTGTTGTTACAAGTCAGTGGTTAGGCCATATCTTGAGTACTGCATACCAGCCTGGTGGCCTCAGTTTAGGAAGGACAAAGATCTGCTGGAACAGGTATAGAGAAGGGCAGTGAGATTGGTAAAGGGAACGAAAGGGTTGTCTTACCAAGAAAGGCTTCATTTCTGTAAATTGCAGATCTGAAGACTAGGCACCTGCAACAAGATCTGATTGAAGTGTTTAATGCATTGAATGGATTGAGCAATCTCAGTGCTAATGGTATTCTTCCCCTTGCTCAGCTACACATATGACGGGATATAAATTCAAATTTAGGAAGGATGGTTGCTGGAGGTACAGAAGTTTGCTTTCAGCCCTAGACATATTGGAAGGAATGGACAGGTGATGTAGTAAGGTTTTTTTTTTTTTTTTGGCTGATGCTTTATAAGCTTTCTTCCTTGCATCATTGCCACTACTGATACTTCACATTTAATTTCCACTCATCTGTTCTTCAACCATCCTTCCTTGATCTAAAAATATTAACCCTTATTGTGTCATCTGAGGAAGAGTAAGGGTGTGCCATTAGCATTTAGGTACTTAATTCTTTCATAGCCTTAATCGGTTCTCTTTGAAGATCCCTAGTTTCAAGATGCTGAACTTTACAGAACAGAATTCTCTCTTGATAAAAGTATCCTTTTGTTAAGGATAAAAGTATCCTTAATCTCATTTGCTATTCTTTGCATCCATTCTAACAGATTCACATCCTACCTAAAATTAGGCTTCCAGACTTGTATGTACTACTTGAGAATTGGCCTTACAATTGTCTTACAGAACAGAATAATTGCCTTCTTATTCCTGCTGACAAAATTTCTGTATATCTTTGGAAAAAACCCACGAGCTATCCTTCAGATCATCTGTACACTGCTCAGAGCACATTTTAGTTCTCTACTACCTCAAGTGTGGTACCACACAGTTGGTATGCTATGCTGTTATTACTGCTGCCTATATGCACTACCTTACATTTGTTAATGTTAAACTTCATTCTTCACTTCTCAGTCCATCTGAGAAATGCCAATTAAAGCTACTACATCCAAAGAATACAAAGCCCATTTGAAATAAGTAAGTAGATACACATCCTTGTTAAGGACATAATGTCCTTAACAAAGATGCATATTAATGATTTGGAACATTTATTTTCCTAGCAGATGAAGAAATTTTAGCTCTGTTAGCATATAATAAAACTCTCACTTTAAAATGTTTCTCAGGTACGTGTACTGTCCAGTGGCTATTGTGTAGGCTGAGGGACCTTGCTAGCTTTCCTTAAATCTTCATCAAGATATTCAGCTACTTAATTCTGTTACTAAAGTAAAAAGAAGGGAAAAACAGTCTAGGTACATATTCATATAATATAGAATTACAAATTGACCTAGCCTGACTTACTACTGGGTAAGATTTAAAGTACTGCTTTGCAGATGAATTTAAAAGAAAAAGAAGAAAGAATACTAAATTTATAACTATATGCTCACACCTAACATTTACCACCACACATTTTCAAATGTCTCTCAATAAAGTAAAAGTTTCAAAAATATTTTATTACTAAATTAATATTTGTAAAATAATAAGCAAAGTTTACCTCAATATAGTACTTAGAACACTTCCATATGATACTCACCAGAAATTAAAATAAAAAAATTAAAAATCGTACACTAGAATAACAAATAATTAAAAATTAATTAAAAGAATTTAACGAAAAAATTGCAAAATGATTTTCCTTCCTGAAGCTGACAACGCTTATCGACCGTATGTTGTGATCACAGGAATGAAGTGTTGTCGGCTTCAGGAAGGAAAATCGTTTTGCAATTTTTTCGTTAAATTCTTTTAATTAATTTTCTTATTTTTAATCGCGTTAAATTGATTTTTAATTTGTTATTCTAGTGTAAGATTTTTTTTTTTTTTTTTTTTTTTTTGTTAATTTCTGGAGAATATCATATGGAAGTGTTCTACATACTATATTGAGGTAAACTTCTCTTATTATTTTACAAATATTGATATCGACGTAGAACGTATTGAGCATTTCAGCTCTGATTCATACCATCTAATTACTAAATTACAGATATGAGTTATACAAAGATTAAAAATAAGGTTCCTTTTAATATTCATTGGTTAGTTTATTTAATTAGCAAATTACCTTTCTAGTGACTTACTTTTTTGTTTGTAGCTGTCATTTATATCACTTTATTCAAGATTTTCATCAGAAGAATCAAGGAATAGTTAGAAAGAAGAATGCTTGTCCAGATTTGATCCCATGTAACCAAAGTAATAAAGGCATACACATGAAACTATTTTATCCATTAAACACTACAAATTCAACTATTATCACTGTGCTCATATCCTAATTTGCCACTTAGACATTTGTGCAAATGCATTAATTACTTAATTTCATTTAAAAATTAACTCATTAAATTTTGATTAATATCATAATACACTTGGTTGAAACTTTCGAATGGTATATGACTCATACTTTAGGTTAGGTGTAGATCTTGAGACAAATATTATGAACAAACATATTCAAAAATGGTTTTGATGATGTATAAAAAGGGTGCTCTTACTCTTCCATCTGTTGTTGTGAAAGTGGATGGGTTAAATAAATTCAAGAAAGAACTAGACAAATTCTTTGAGGGTATGGATGGGTGAACTGTGTAAGCTTTTTTTTTTTTTTGTTATGATGGTATATAAGCATGCTTTCTTACATCATTTGCCATTACTACTACTAGTAGATTATATTGTTTGCATTTTTTTTTTCTCCAACTAAGAGTATTTTCGGTCAAACACTTAAAGCAGAATTGTTCTTGCTCATTATAACTATGAGCTTCTGTAACATGGCATGGCCCAATCTGTATGATAGCAAGATAAGCATACTCTTGAAAACCTGGTGTTTCTAATTTCCTATATTTAAGTTATCTTTAGCTTCAGTTCCCTACATCATTTCATATCTGTACCCTACCTCCTTTTAAGCATGCAAACTTACTATAAGGTTATTATTTACCCTGATTATTCAAATGACAGAATATCATGTTATGATAATCAGTCAATATGGACATATTTTTTTGTGAATGTAGTGGGTGCCAGCCATTCCCAGCTTTTTTCACTATAAATGATGTTATCTCTTCATTCAAAATGCATTTATAAATGTTACTTTTTGTTTTTCATGTATTACAAATCAGAATAATTTTTTCTCCCTCATCAGCGAACCCTGGTTGGAACTATGGAAGGTGGCATAAAAAGCATGGATTACTCAGAAAGTGATATGGATGATAGTGAAGATGAAGATGAAACTCTTCAGCAGCAACAAAAACAACAAAATAAAGGGTTAGATAGCTTTTGTATTTTCAATTATTAAACTATTTTCAATAAGGAAATGTTATTAAAGGTTTCTTTTGTTGTAAAAAGTATTAAACTAATCTTCATTATTGTCTTAGCTAAAACATTCTTATTAATTCAGCAAGATGTGCGCTGTTGCATGTAGCTCACCACCTTCACTTAAATTTAAATATTAAAATGGCTATTAGAACTATGCCAGTATGAATTTTAATGTTTCCCATGTGGTTTTCCATTTCAATCTGCACCACTGATTAAATTTTAATTGGAGAAGTACAGCAAAAAAAATTCTGTGAAGAACCCATTTTTGTTTACAAAATGTGCGTCTGGCTGTGATGATTTCCCATAGTCATCATAAATGATATTGATACTTTCACTTACATGATTTTGATCACTATGCATCAGAGGTGAATAATATAGATTTTTTTTTTTTAATAGTAAAATTATTGTTAGTGAAGTCATTGCTCTTAGTGTCCAGTGTAATGTCAGAATCAATGATAGAATTATAAATTTTAAACTATTTCTTCCCCCCTGTTTTTTTTCTCAAAAATATTCAGTTTATATGCATTGTAACAGCACACCTATTCATAACTTTTTTTGCAAGCTTACTAAATTGTTAATAATGTATTAAATATTTTAATTTCATATATAAATTTTAAATATATATTGTGAATATTTATGTAATTTGTGTGCTTAAAGCATATAAATTACATACATAAAAATGAAAATACATAATACACACACCAAACAATTTAAAGCTCCATTTCTCTGTGTGCAGTCAACTGGAATCCAGATTTTAAAGGCACTAATTTTACATATGTCAAGTGCTGCAGCAAGCCTCTGAGTAATAAAGCCTATTTTATCCCTTTATCCCCAAAAATAAAACTGATGAGGTCATATTTTTTGCTAAAATAGCTGCATTAAGAATGCTATTGTGTTGTCAACACCATTGGTTACACTTATCAAAAATAATTAAAAATGACATGAACTGTACTAAACTTAATGCTCTATAAATTAATGCTGTAAACTAAATTAATGCTCTGTAACAGTATTAGGTTCCAGTGAACTGTTAAGCTAATGTTTTGCAGGTCTTTATTTTTATACTAGAATTTAAAAAATCTTGAGGATGAGACAAGGATAATTCAGAAGTTCAAAAATAATGTTATTGAAATTAGGAAAACACTTAAACCACAAATTAGTTACAGCAGATTAATGCTGTTGATACAGTTATAGATATGGCAAGGTGCTGTTCTGCTCCTATAAACCTAATCACCCTTATTTCAAAACAAAATAAAATTGAAATTATTAAAACATAAATAAGAGAAGGAAAAGGTTAAAGCAACACCCACCTTTGAAGAAGCAAATGCATGGCTTCTTTCCCAGAGATATATATACCTATACCACCAAAGAACAAGTGCTATTTAAAGCTATAACAGAAACAGGGAGCTCACAAGCACCATCACTTGCAAACTCCGAAAAGGGGTTGTATTTCAATCACTGGCTGCTGTCATAGCTGAATATCAGTGGTTGTCCTTGTACATAAGATGTACAAGGACTTATCAAGCTTCCATCTTATGGTTTGCCAACTGTTTTTTGTAATTGGTTATCCAGTTTTCTCTCTGATCGCTCACTGAGGGTGATGGTAGATGGCTCTCTGTCTTCTAACTTCTCCACTAATGCCGGTGTCCCCCAAGGTTCAGTTCTTTCCCCCACTCTTTTCCTCTTGTATATTAATGACCTTCTTCCATTGACTGGAAATCCTATCCATAGTTTTGCTGATGATAGCACATTGCATTCCACTTTCCATTTTGAGAAACCTTGTCCTGCTAAATCAGCTTCAACTTCTCGAAAATCTGCTACCAATTCCTTAAATGCCGATCTTCAGGTAATTCTCCAGTGGGGCAATGACAACTTAGTTGATTTCAACCCTTTTAAAACTCAATCTTGTCTTATATCTTGCAAAAAGGATTCTTCTGCTCCTATGCTTATCTTTAGTGACACTCTGATTTCTAGGCAAAATGATATATCTCTTTTGGGGATTACCCTGACCTCTAATCTCTCTTGGCACAAGCACATTACAAATATTGCTTCCTCTGCATCTAAAAAACTTGGTTTTCTCTTTCGCTCTCGGCATTACTTTTCTTCCAAACAGCTGCTCACTCTGTATAAATCGCAAATCCACCCTGCCATGGAATATTGTTCCCACATCTGGGGTGGCGCCCCCAAAACCTCTCTCAGGCTTCTAGATTCCATTCAGAAGTGGGCAGTTAGGTTAATTAATGATTCATCTCTAACAGAGTCTCTCCACTCGCTTTCTCATAGACGTACTGTTTCTGCTACATGCCTCTTCTACAGATACTTCTGTAGAAGAGGCATGTAGCAGAAACAGCACTGTTCTTCTGAATTGGCTTCTATAATTCTCGCTCTCTCTTTCAAAACAGTCCGAACACATGCCACCACCAGCCAACATCCATTTACTGTCCAACTTCAAACCCACAGAACCAACTTTTCATCTTCCTCATTTGTGCATTCAACTGCCATTTTCTGGAACAACCTTCCTTCATACGTATTTCCTGAAAATTGCAATCTACAGAAGTTCAAGTCCAATGTCAACAAATATCTTCTTTCGTCTTCTCAACCTCCAACCCAAGCACGGTACTAAGTACTATAGGTTCTAATACCTCTTTTGTTTGGGGTTCACATAAAAAAAAAATTAAAAAAAAAAAAAAACATCCCCAGATGCACAGAGAAATAATGAACCAAATAAACACAATATAGTATGGCCACTGCCCTCTTTAGGAAATAAGGAAAATGAGGAAAATGCAAGCAACAAAATGCAGATTCTTCTGTCCTGTTTCTAGTTTAGTTTGAATCCTTATGTCCACTGCTCGATTTCTTCATTATGTTTTAATTTATTCTGTCATTTGATTTATATTAGAAAGTTAGTTAATTGTGTAGTTATTTATAAGTTTTAGTTTTCTGTTTTTGTAATTTAATATCAATTTTGAGTTGCATATTTGCATGTTGATTTGATTGCAAGTGTCAGATCCCCCCACCCCGAGTTTGCAATTTTTGGTTACATTTCCCTATTTATTTTAAAACGTTTCGTGGCCATAGCATATTTTTGTTTAGTTGGTTCATTATTTCTCTGTGTCAGAGCATATCAGGACACTCATTGATATTCAGCTGTGATAGCAATTAGTGATTGAAATATGACTCCTTTTTGGAGTTCACAAGTGCTGGTGTTCCTTTGAAAAGATGGTACTTGTGCCACAAAACAGAAACAGCTGCCTGTTTCTGTTTTGTGGTGTTTTATATTATTTAAGTTGCACTCATTCTTTGATGGCATATGTCTCTTTGGGTGAGGGAACAATGCATTTGTTCCTCTGGAGATGGATGCTGCTTTTAGTCTTTTCCTTCTCTTATGTTTTTATAATTTTAATTAAATTTTATTTTGAAATAGGGGTCATTAGCTTTACAGGAGCAGAATAGCACCTTACCTTATCTATAACTCTGTGCATAGCATTAATTTGCTGTAACTATTTCATGATTTAAGTGTTTCCTAATTTAAATTTCAATAGCTTTAGTGATATAACCATATTTCTTCCCATAGTAATTTTACTTTAAGAATTATCTTTAACCTTCCTTCCCCTTTGCACTATTCTTCATAACTTTCCTTAAGTTTTCACAAGAGAATCTGCAGCCCTTCTCCTATATCAGATAGATCCATATTATCTGCAAATCTCACTGTCTGTACAGTTTGCCCTCCTTTTCTCAGTTGTTCCTTTCTTCCTCATCACTCCTCTTACTATTACCTCTACAAATATTTGAACAGTGTTAGGGAGAGAAATATCCTTGTCTCATCCGTCAATATTTCTATGACCCTCCATATTCAATACTCTCTCTCTCTCTCTCTCTCTCACCCCCCCCCTTCCTCCCGATAACCTGAAATATCCCTGTTTTCACTTTACCTTATTAAATGCTTTTTTTCAAATTCATAAAATGAACGTAAACATTCTTATTCATCTCTATACTGCTTCCACCAAATTATTCCTGTCATATATCTTGTTACTCTCCCTTTCTGGGATCCATATTGTTCTTTCTCTATTATCACCATCACTTTTGCTGTGTGCAATACCAAACTAACTGTTTTGAAATCCTTGCATCCAATGGTATCCCATTGATTTTAACTATTTTTGCCTTTTTTATTTCCCTTAATGCAGCTCTGCCCACTCTTTCAATTATTGTTGCTCCCAATTTCACCCCATATCCATCCTCGACCTCAGCCTTATCCTTTCTCCAATATAAATTCCCTATGCATTTAATTTGTTTAGTGAATTTATATTGGGAGAGTCCTGTCCAGTACGCCGCCCTTATTTTTTTTTTATTTTTTTTTTTTAAGAATTTCCATCTTAATCTTTAATTACATTCTGATTTGGACATTCTTAAATTCATCATATAAAAACTTCAATTTGAATGTTAAATCATTTCTTTCTTTCTTTCTTCCCTCCCATACTCTACAAGTATCAGCTGAAAAGTAATGCCTCTTATTGCATAACTTTTGAAAGAATAGAAGTAAATCAAAAAGGGGAAAATGTACTTGTTAAATAAAAAAAAAAAAATTGTTTAATTTGATGTATCATTTTTCTACATGTACCCGCCTAACTTTTAACTTCATGCATTTTGTCTAGCACATAAGTCTGTGTCTCAAATAACTCCCAGCTGCAGTGAAGTCATGCATTGTTATTGTGTTGAAGCAGCATTACAAAGTCTTGCTTATTTTTTAAGCTTGTCCAATGTCTCAGCTAGTGGGCTAAATTGCTTGTGGTCCGTTTCTTGAAAAATTTAGTATGGATAAAGTCTATGGATCCAAAAAAAGTCAGTATCTTTGCTCGCTGATGTATGCTTGAACTTTGAATTTTTTTTGGACATGGAGATGTTTTATGCCAAAGTTGCTTTGAATAGTATCTTGTTTTCTGGACTGTAGTGTTTGAAAACTGTATTTAGTTACTTTGAGTCAACCTCTTGGATAGAGCCTAGGCTCAAACTCTCACTGTCACAAGAGGGGTAGTATGGTCCTCACACAGTAATGATGGAAAAATATAATGCAGTGTGTAGCATTATTTTCTAAAATAATTTATATTACTTAAAATAAAAAAATAATAATAAATAAAAAAATAAAAACTCAATTCTTACAAGTACAAAATTGCCACCCAAAGTGCAGAACAAAAGGGTGTATGTATAGTAAGCTCTTTTAAATTTTCAAATAAATACAAAAATAAACTACTCTATGTGAATAGTATTTCATAATCTGATTTGGCTCTAGTCACTGACCAGTAAAAATGTTTTTAACTGAATGTGTGTTGTTATTTAACAATAGTGAAATTACTTATTTGTAATTTTGTAGAATTTTAATTTTTCTTTAGATATAGATATTTGTTGTTTTAATTTTTAGGAAGTCCAAAGGATTTGGGATGTTTAGCATCTTTAGGGGTTTAGTTGGTTCAAAAAGCATTACTCGTGCAGACATGACACCTATTTTGGATAAAATGAAAGATCATATGATTAGTAAGATATGCACTCTTTATTTTATTATAAATGTGCTGTGCATTACAGTTAATGTTCAGAAAATATATTTAGATGAGCAGAATAATAAAGATGTTTTTGTTTTGTTTTCCATTTTTAATTTGAGTAAATAAAATTATTATAGTTCATGCTTTCATAATTATGCTTAGTTATTAATTATGCCCTCCATAGATAAATAAATATATATATACATATACACAGGCAGTTCTCACTTTACGAATTCCCAGGTTTACAAGTTTTTTCCCTCAAGTATCAACAAAATCGAAAATATGAACATTAATTGAAAAAAATGAATGTTAAACATTCATAAATACCGCGTTCCAAACCACGTGCATAGCTATACAATACAGTGTACCCAGCACTATGATATTAATCAGTTCCAGAGACACCATTGTATCATTAAAATGTCGTAATGTGAACCCAATAACACATTGTTTTTTGATAATTCGTTTCAAGATCTCAGAAGTTGAAATTTTCGCTGTACAACTAAGCTATTTATCTCTCTAAAATGTAATTTTAAGGTCACGAATGTGACCTTAAGGGCATATAAAAGGTCATGAGCGTGGTTTGTAAATTGTATTAGTTACCAATTCAAATCATTAAAATGCACTACACTTTCATCGTTATCATATGTTCCGTTATAAGAATCAATTTTAAATGCCTTTGTGATATTTTTCTAAAGCATGTTTCTGGAGGTCATGACCATAAAACAATAAAGACAATTTGCACTTTCCAGTTTATTGGACTTTTCTGTTACTGCAAGCAATTATAAACAGGTAGTAAACTTGATATTCTTGCATTTGCGAAAATACCGATAGCTGGAATTGTGTGGTTTTTTACTTTATTATGGTGAAATGTGTTTCCCCTTTACCGAAATCTTCAATCGTATAAAAAACATAAATAAATTTTCAGAATCTTCTCTTCATTCCTTTTTTTTTAAGCTTTGTAAACTTGTTACTCCACACAAATCGTGTTAGTTGCAATTTGTGCGTTTCGTTAAAAAATGCTTATGCATGCTATTGAAATTTATAAAGAAAAGAGAAGATTATCTTGGAAATAAATGCCTCTTGAAGCATTTCTGAAGAAGACTATTACTTGTGCAACAAACCAACAAGTGCCAAGCCAATAATGAGTGATCAGTGAGTATGCATTTAGTCGATGATGATGATGATGAAGAATAAACATTCTTTAACATTTGTAAGTCGTAAATAATTTCTCTATTATTATAATTTGCTTGATTTTACAGGTTACATTTTCATTTCTTTCGATAAATCAATCATTGTTTAAATATAAACTAATTTCATTGTTAAGAACGTAATCCCTGTTTTTAACCTTATGTCTATGGGAAATAAATTCCCACTTTACGAATTTTCACTTTGAGTGCGTGCTAGTCACAAATTAACTCGTAAAGTCGAGAACTACCTGTATATACACACACAATAAATGTTTAATAAAAATTTGACAAATATAAAATACAGAGCAAATAATGCAAACTCAATTTTTATTTAACATGTTCAGAAAGGTTTTGCACTGTATGATTTTTTTATATGTAACTTTTAAGCAGCATTTTCTTCAGAAAATAAATATCCTTTCTGTGGGCAACTTTTTTTTAATGTATTGTTATATAATTGAGTATGTAATATTTGTATTTTAGTTTTATGAGCAAAAACACATTTTTGCAGTAATTGTACAGTCATTGGAAACAATCCAGGAAGCCAATTTGTACCATCTTCTTTAGCACTTTTAGTACTTTTGTCACAGCAGTTTGTTTTTCTGTATCTTGGAAATAATAACTTTTCAGTGGTTGTACTTTTTTACCTTTGGTAAAATTGTCTGATGCAATAATGTAAATGTTTCAAGTGAGATTTTTTTAATAGTACACAAACTGATGTTAGTACACTGCTCTGACAGATTTGTTATCGTTTGTTTTGTTTGTTTGTTATTTGGTTTTTAGGAGCATTAGCAACTAAGGCCATATTGCTTTGGGATATGCAGTGGTCATTCCCTGACCTTTCCGCATCCTCCGTATTTGGTGGTGACGGGCTCGAACCCCGATCTAATCCTTGATGACTTCCAGTAGCATACTGCTAGAGATTATGGCAGAGGTTCCTTCTGCATGTGTTATGTTTCGTGTCAACCCACTGCATTCATTGGTAACAGCAAACCGATGTGTATATTACTGTTAGCATAAGAAGCAGCCTTCAACTTTTGTTCCTCTATGTAGCAAATCATCCTCTTGGGCTCTTTAAAAAATTTCCAAATCTTTATGACTTTTTAATTAATTTCAAGCAGGGCTGTTTTACATACAAAAAGTTAGCTGCATTTTCTCGTGGCTGATGCTGCATTGTCAGGGCAATCAATTTTAACTAACAACCCAAGAGGATACCCAACTATTAAAAAATAAATAAATAAACAAAATTAAATGGGGGAACAAAAAGCATGCATACAAACAAAAAAAACCAACAGATGTCAGTGTGATCATATCCTGGTAGAAGAATATGAAAAATTAATGTAGTTCATTGCAAACAAAATTTCACAATAGACATCAATGACAGCAAACTGCATACCTCTAGGAGGGAGAACCAGCTAATGCAGTGGTTTAACAAATGCAAACCATTGAGTTACTTTTATTCCCTTTTACTGTATATTTTACCAATTAGACAAAAATGTTTATAAATATGATGTACAATTTCTCGCCTCAGATACAATAAAAAAATATGTATGCAGTACATCATTGACGTTAATTACATACAGGAAACTCACAAAAAGTAAAAATTTTCCTCTGGTGGGGGGGGAATGAGAATGAGCCATTAGTTGCAATATATTCAGTTATAAATTTATGTAAACAGCATGCAACATCCTTTTCAAAGCTATGAAATCACATGTAGAATGTCAAAAACTACTAGCATAATGCAAAGTATGCTGGGATACATTGAGTAATGAAGAGGTACTTATTAGGCAAAAACAAAGTTGTATTTTTTTTTTTTTTTCTGTATTGTAATGTAATGAGAACATCTATTTCTTTTAAAGTTAAAATTTTATGTCGCAATTGTTACTTACCTTTTAAAGTTAAGGGACTGCAAAAGACACCACCATCCAACTGCTTAACATTTATATGTCATGCAATTTATTTATTGAAAGAAGTTTATAACAGTTACATTGTTCTGAAAAGAACTGCAAAGTTAACCGTTGATACATTTCATTCTCTAATTAAGCTTTGTCACTTTGTGGTAACAAATAGAGTTCAAAAAGGGTGATAAGTTTCATCTGTGTTTGATATTTAAACAAAGATAACTCATAGCTAAGTAAGAATATTACCCTTCATAAGAGTCTGCTCGTTATGTCTTTTGTTCGTTGTGCCCCCCCCCCCTTTTAACTTTAACTCTATAAACATAAGTCAGCTAACAAGTGGCACTGGTGCCTCTGTAGCCAGGTGGGAAGGAGCAGCAGTGCATAGGACATGCTTCTTGATTAGACCGGGGTCCGAGCCCGTCACCACCAAATACGGAGGATGCGGAAAAAGTCAGGGAATGGCCACCGCATATTCCCAGAGCAATATGGCCTTAGTTGCTAATGCTCTTAAAAAAAAATCAAAATAACAAATAAAAATAACAAGTGGCACTGCAGAACAATTTCCGTCAATGGCCACAGTGTCACACAGCAATTACTTCCCACCCTTGTGGAGGGAGAACTTGGAACAACTATGTCAATGTGTACAAACAGAATTTAGACTGTATCAGCTTGTGTAAATGGCCAAAAATGAAATTAATTAGGGCAAATAAGTTGTTTTACAGTGAGATCCCCTGTTGTGTTAGCAGTTGACGGACTACTGTGTGATATTAGGATGGCAGGCATGATATAGTAAAATATAGATAAAATTTATTTATCTTTTATTATTATTTTTTTTTTGTTTAATGAAAATTAAACAAAAATTATTTTTTTGATTAACAAAAATAAATAAATCTGTCAACTACTCAGTGCCAGACGCTGAAAAAAAGTTTCTAGTACCTCGGCTTGGCCTAAAACTGAGGAACTAATTAAAACATTGTCTATTTGAGTCTTTCCATTTGTTGTGAATGACAAGGGTGGGAGAAGCGACTGACTTCTTCCTGGAGAAGTGATTAAAATCTTGGGGAGAAGCGACTGGCAGGTGAGGGCTGTTCAAGACTCCACACAGGCACCACCTCAACACTGGCTCTCTGAGTACCCCCTTGCCGGGACAACTCCAGCTTTGAAAATTGTTAAAAAATACTTCTCATTGCAAAATTTATGAAAGACATTTATAGAATTATTAACTAACTATTTAGCAACCTTTTTGTCACCAAAAGGAGAGTTGCTTAGTACAAAGAAGCACACTATCAAAGTGCAATAAAAAATTGCTTTTTTTTTAATTTTAACACAAAAAGTAAATGATAGATTTCAATCAGAATAGTTTTCCCTTGATAAGCATCGAATAAAGCATAGCTAATGTGATTTTTAAATTTTTAACTCCATTAGCAATGGAAATAGAGGGGGGGACACAAAAATTACTCATTTTCCTGTCTGGCACTGCCATTTTTAATTTTAAAATTATATTTTAAACCTACTCATTGAGTTCTTTCCAACAGTAATAAGCTATAGATTGTTGACAACATTTTTGTTTCCCCCCCCCATTTCTCAGACATTTTCGTCAACAATGATCAATATGGCATTACATTGGCCCACATGATGTACAAACTCATGCAAGTCAATAGGTTGATTGGTTCCAGAGATATAATGCTGTGACAGACAGACAACCAAGTGACATTATAAGGGTCCTTCGTTAGACTACAGATCCTAAAAAAAGAAATTTCTTTTGCTTTCAGATGGTGAAAACAAGAGACAAATACAAACATGCTTTCCATAGCTAGTGCAGACTGTTTACACATGTTTCCTGCAATAAAACAATATATGCTCATCACTCCCACTTAGTAATCCTACGTACTAAAGGGAGAGAAAGAAAGCAAGGGTGCATCTTGAAATATGAAAATTAACTCGCACACAGCAAAATGAAATTGATTACAATAAAAACACTTGTTTAGGTCATTAGTTAAAAAATAGATAAATTTTATTTCAGGCTATAAATGGGTGTCAAAAGATATTCCTGACACCTACATTACTTTGAGTTTACACTGCATGTATTAATACATATTAAAATACTTCATATTTGTTGTTTATTTATTTCACATATGTTTTAATTTTTCTTGCTAAGGACCCAAAATTCAGAAAGCCTCAGCTTCTGGATAAGGAGTCCAGTTGTGTGTGTGAGACCTCATATATAACTGAAAAGAAAATGGAAGAGAAATTGTTGAGACTAAATGTAAATAAAACACTTGGGCCAATGGAATGTATCTAATTATATTAACATAAGCAACAGGAGAGTGAAGCAAAACTTTGGCCATAATTATGAGAACATTCTTAGATAAAAGAAGTATTGCAGGATCATCTTTATATGATTGCAGTTATACAGAAATCACAGTATGGATTTGTTAGGGAAAGATCTTGTCTGACTGATTTGATTAGCTACTATGACACGGTAATGAAGGAACTGGATATTCCTTCTTTCTGTCAAGTTTTTTGTCTACCTAACTGTGTGCACACCAGTGTTTTCCTCATTCTTCCATCTTTTCATCATGTTGGAAGCTGTTAACTTTTCAAGATTTAAATGTGTGGCTGTTGTGTGCAGTTAAAAATTAACGATATGACTTCCAATGATTGACTGCCTACTTTTAAGCTATTTTAGCTATTGCATGTACACTTTTAAACCTGTTCTTGTTTGCAGTGGTTCACCAGAAGAGGTGTCCAAATACATTTTGTTATAATATATATATATATATATATATATATATATATATTATGCACTTGTAACTAGATATATGCACTTGTAACTAGATATTTACTTAAGGAATGAAAATAAATTTTGTTTTATTTTTACTCTTTGTTTTATAAATTTAATTTTTTTTATTTATAGCTAAAAATGTTGCTGCCGATATAGCTGAGAAACTTTGCGACTCATTGGTATCCAAATTAGAAGGCAAAGTCATTGGTACATTTACTGGTGTTGCCTCTACTGTTAAAGCAACTTTAGTTGAAGCCCTAGTTCAATTGCTCTCGCCTAAAAGAAGAATTGATATTTTGCGAGATGTCATGGAAGCTCGTAAACAGCAGCGTCCATATACTATAACGTTTTGTGGTGTAAATGGTGTAGGAAAATCTACTAATCTTTCAAAGGTATGTACATTGCTATACCATATGCTTTATATGTTAATTTATTATTTTGTCACTGCAATATCAGATACAGTTAGTATTGCTCATACAGGATAAGGAAGAGGTATCTTCTGCATCACGAAAAAAAAATAATAAACTATACGTGTGTTTCCCTCCATCTATAGTGGTATTGATCCAGCTGGCCTTTGAATTTCTCCAAGATACCACAAAGACAACAGGAAACAAACACTGTTTAATGCTCTTTTAAAGACCATTAAATGGAGGAAAATACATATATTCTTTGAAAATTGTACAAAGAGTTCATTTATATTACCATAAAAATAAGCACTGACTAATGTTTAGTTAAGCTGCCTCAGCCTCTCTTTGTTTGCAGAAAAAGCAGGAAAAATCTAATTTTCCCATTTCCCAAAAACAGAGTGACACTGACACTACTTAGTTGCTTTATTCTAATTTAAATTGATTTATATTTACCATTATTAATCTATCAACAGTTGTAATACTTTTTTTTTCTCTAAAATTTGGATGTTAGATATAGAAGCCATCTTATTTTCATATAAGAAAAGTAGTCAGTAAAATTAAATTAATTTAATTTTACACGGTAAACTGACATCTTTTAGTTAAAGAAATAAGAATTCAATTCTGCACACAAAGGCTTAAAGTGAAATATTATATTATTTTATTAGAATTATCATTAGCAAGGGCACATGATGCAAGAAATCAAGCTTATATAGCCATCAGCCAAAACACACACACACACACACCCTTCTCATTTCACCCATCCATCATCATCATCAACCATTTCAATCCACTGCAGGATGAAGGCCTCTCCAGCAATTCCATTTCCTTCTGTTTTGTGCAGTAGCCATCCATTTATTACCTACAAACTCATGAATTTCATCTGTCCATCTCCGTCATTGTCTTCCAGGTTTTCTTCTAGCTCCTCTTGGATACCATTCTGTTGTTATTTGGTTTTTAGGAGCATTAGCAACTAAGGCCATATTGCTCCGGGGATATGTGGTGGTCATTCCCTCACCTTTCCTCCGTATTTGGTGGTCATGGGCTCGAACCTCGGTCTAATCAGAAGCGTGTGCTATGCACTGCTGCTCCTGCCCACCTGGCTGATGAGGTGCCTCTGTTGTTCTCTTAGTCCATCTGTCATCATGTCTTCGAGCTACGTGTCCTGCCCAAGACCATTTTAGTTCTTTAGTTTTGATAAGAATTTCACCCATCCACTCGCTCCAAATGTTTGTCTACTTCTGCCTTGAATCTGTTTAATCTATCAACTTCTACAATGACATATGGAAGTTTGTTCCAGCAATCAACCACCCATTGGCTAAAGGCAAACTTCCGCACGTCTATCCTACAACTGTCTTTCCTCAATTTGCATTTATGCCTTCTCAGGCGCTTATTCTGAGCAAGAGGAAGAATCCCATCAGCATTGAGCATGCTCAAACCATTCAAGCCTTTATATACCTCAATCAGATCACCACACAGGTGCCTAGTCTCCAGATACTGTAATTTGCAAAACTTAAGCCTTTCTTCGCAAGAGCAACCCTTTGTTCCACTCACTAATCTTGTTGCCCTTTTCTGTACTCATTCCAAAAGCTCTACATCCTTTTTAAAATGAGGCCTCCAGACCTGTACATAGTACTCAAGGCATGGCCTGACCAATGTCTTATACAAGGGGATAATCACCTCCTTATCCCTGCTAGAAAAATTCCTGTGTATCATTGATGAGACACCATGAGCTACTCTTGCAGACTGTCTACACTACTCAGAAAACTTCATATCTGCCTGCACAATTACCCCCCAGGTCCTTTTGACTCTCTACCACTATCAGTGTAGTACCTGACCCTACGGTCGGTCTGGTTTGCTTCCACCCATGCACACAGGCCACATTGGCAACCTGAGCCAGCTCACTGTCTCACCTCTTCCTGGCAGGGTGGGGAGGGAACAGCAAACTGTCCCCTCCCCACCCTGCCACCCTATTTCTTCCCTCTGGTGAGGCATGGGTATGCCCCACAGTAAACTGGAGTTACCTTCCCTTTCGGCTCCATATTTCTGTCTATCTCCCCCCCAGTCTTCAGCCTTCACCCCACTCTATCTGACAGCAACGTGAACACGCCCCACACAATCTAAAATCACCAATCGAAATTAATTTTGCCCAACATTTTGGACTTCTCCTAGCGCTTCCTGCGATGCGTACGCAATTTTTTTTTAATAGGTCCTAGCCACTGAAATCTCAGGAAATTAGGTGGCAGGACCTGCCAGAGTTAATCTTAGTCTACTGGTGTTTCCTGGTCTGCCTCCACGGGGCAAGTGGGGCAATGTTGGGCCTCAGTAGGGGTCCAGCGGCTAAATGACCAGATGAACAACGGTACACGACACTACACATGTACAATATCCATACACTTTTGAATCTCTGGCACACCCATCACAATGCAACCAACACGGAGATGGGGGAAACCCCTGGTGCCGCTTGACACTAAACACACTTTCCACTTTATCAGTGTAGTACCACACAGTTGATACGTTACTCTTGGTTTACTGCTTCCAATATGCAGTACTTTACATTTGTCAATGTTAAACTTTAGTTGCTACCTCTCAGCCCATCTGCTCAACTTTTCTAGATCCTGTTGCAGCAGCATACTGTCATTAGTGTCATTAACAACCCTGCCGACCTTTATATCGTCTGCAAACTTGGACATTAAGCCTGATATACCATCATCAAAATCATTGATGAATACGGAAAACAACAATGAACCCAACACTGATCCCTGCGGGACTCCACTAATAATGTTAGTCCATGAAGAGCAGTGTCCATTGATTAACATTCTGTCTTTTCCCACACAACCATCCCTTTATCCATAGCAGCAATTTGCCTCCAATGCCACACTGCTCCAATTTGTGCAGTAGTCTTCCATGCACAACAGTGTCAAAAGCATTTCCTGAAATGCAAGTATATGATATCAAAATTATTTTTTGCATCCAGTTCCTTTGTAACCACATCATAATATCCAATCAAATTTGTCAGACAAGACTTTCCCTTAACAAACCCATGCTGTCTCTGAATTATTGCTACAGTCTTGTCTAGATGATCCTGCAATGCATCTTTAACCAGTTACTCCATTATTTTACCCGGAACAGAAGTTAAACTAACTGGTCTGTAATTGCTCGTGTCACCCTTCGATTCCCCTTTGTGAATTGGGGATACATTTGCACATCTCCAGTCCATACGTAAGCTCTCATAATTATGGCCAAGAGTTTGCTTACTTCCTTTGCTGTCTCCTTTAATAAAGCTGGATAGATTCATCCACCCCAGGTGTCGTTCTTATATTTATCTTCAACAATTTGTCCTCCACTTTACTCTCAGTTATTACAAGATTATCTAGCTTACTGCCAGAGTTTAATACATCTCTGGCATTCCCCTCCCTGAATAACTCCTCAAGTGTGAATGTAGATGCACAATATTCATTTAGTGTGTTAGCTACCTGAGCAGGATCATCAACAGTTGAACCTTCAATATCAAGTGGACCAATCTGATTCATCCCCTTCCTTCTAGAGTTTACATAAGTAAAGAACTCTTTGCTGTTTTTCTTTGCATCCTTTGCCAAAGATTTTTAATAATCTGCCTATGTCTGCCTAACCTTCTTTGTGACTTGGTTACAGACCAGTTTATATCTATCATAGGCTTCTGTGTCACCTGTTAATTTATATGTATCCCATGCATTTTTCTTCTCTGACACATGTCTGATTATTTCATCTTACATCCATTTAGGCCTAAATCTTGAACATCTATTTCATCTTCTTTTAAATCATCTATTTCATTCTAAATCATCTTACATCCATTTAGGCCTAAATCTTAGTTGGTATGAAAAGCTTAGTAGCTTCCATGATTAATTCTTTGAATGCTTCCCATTTTGAATTTGCTGTTGGTAACATCATCAGTTGGTTCCACTGTATATAATTTAAATACTGTCTCAGACCACCATAGTCACCTTTATGAAAGCAAAAACTCTTCTCTGATGGTAGTTACCTCTTTGAGTAAATCCCACTTGAGCACACTGTGATCACTGCCACCTAGTGGTTCCTTTATCTGCAGATTCTTAATGCATGAAGAATCACTACTGATAATCAGATCAAGAGTATTACTCCCTCTAGTTGCCTCCCGAACATGCTGCTGTAGAAAACAATCATCCAATAAATCCACAAAAGCCTTGCTAGTGTGTGAGTGACCAACCCACAAATTCCAGTCAGTCTCTGGGAAATTAAAATTCCTCATTATAAGACACACTCTGATTTACTGGCCCACTGTATTTCTCTGCACAATTGTTCATTATACTCATCAGATTCATTAGGCCTATAACACACACCTACTCTCATCTTCCCTTTCCCAGTGCTTATGTCACACTAAACACTCAACATTGCATTGTCCACCAACATCAGTTGGATGCACTTCCTTTGATTTTGTGTTTCTTAACTAACAGCATAACCCTTCCTCCTTCCTGTCCTGTCTATCCTGTATGGCGCCTCTGTAGCCAGGTGGGCAGGAGCAGCAGTGCGTAGCACACGCTTCTTGATTAGACCAGGGTTCGTGCCCACCAAATACGGAGGATGCAGAAAGGTCAGGGAATGACCACTGCATATCCCCCTGGAGCAATATGGCCTTAGTTGCTAATGCTTCTAAAAACCAAACAACAACAACTATCCTGTATATTTTGTTATATACAGTCACTGAAGAAAAATTACCTATTTCTGTAATAAAGTGCGACTTTTAAAAGTTAGTTAGTTCATCAATGATTTTGAGCTAAAGTAAGATTAATTTCAGCAAAAATTAATATATTTTAATTTCTATTCACTTAGAACAACTATAACCAAGTTTTGTTCAAATGACCTAAAATGATAGATATCAAATAGCTGCTTCTCTTGTCTGTATATATGTAGGTGTGTTGGCTGTTTCATTCCTGACGGCCAGTCATTGACACCTGCTGTCTACCTATCAAGCAGCTCTTTTTAGTTAGTATTGTGATTATTATGGTTCACCTTGCAACATTCCTACAAGTTTACACATTACCACAAAAACCACAGCTATCTTGTATCCGGAAGATAATCCACATATTTCTCTGCTTTATTTCATTTCTATTGTGTTCCATGTCATATATCTGGAAAGTTTAATGTTCTTTTATCAACTTTTTTTGTCAATTCTGTGAGGTATCTGTTTACCTCACAGAATTGACAAAATCAAATACTGCTAAAAGTTCTCAGAATGTGATACATCATTTATATAAATGATGAATGGAGTACATCATTTATATAAACGATGTACTCCATTCAGAGATTTTATCAGTCCACATTTCAATAGAAATTTTATAATTATTTGGGAAGGGATATTTTATAATTATATCTCTTCCCACTCGCATGCTCTCCCTTCCTTTGAAATCTTTATTTGTACTCAAATCAGATTAAATGCTTACAGTTGTTCATTTTTTATTTCTATATTATTATAATAAACCCTTTACCAATTTCTTTTGTCATTCCGAACAATTTCAGATTGCATTTTGGCTAATTGAAAATGATTTTCGTGTACTGATTGCTGCATGTGATACTTTCCGAGCTGGTGCAGTGGAACAGCTGCGCACTCATACTCGTCATTTAAATGCATTACATCCCTCAGAAAACCATGGAAATCGTCAGATGGTTCAGCTGTATGAGAAGGGCTATGGAAAAGATGCTGCTGGTATTGCCATGGAAGCTATTGGCTATGGTAATATATTTGATACTAGAAGATGTTGAAATTCTATTATTATAATCTGATAAAAAAAGATAAAAATTTAAGTTTTATTTAGAATACTACCTCTGAAAACATAATAATTAATATACATAATAATAAACAAAAAATATTTTCTGTTATAAAATAGAATCCTTTGTAATGAGTAATATTCGTGCTATAATAGTAATCAATAAAATAAACTTTGATTGATTTTCATTATGATTTGTGGAAACATTGTTATATTACTGTTAATTTTCATTTTTTTCAAGAACCTCAGTAATTAGTTTGTTCCGACAACAACCCTCTGACTGGAGGCAAACTTCTGCACATCTACCCTAACAGCCATCCTTCCTCAATTTGAATATATGCCCCCTCGTGCTTAGTTGCCCCTGTATCATAAAAAACCAAAATTAAATCAAATCAAGCCCCCTCGTTGGTAGTCTGAGCAAGAGGAAGAATGTCATCGGCACTGAGCTTGCTCAATCCATTCAAGCCTAAAACACCCCAGTCAAATCACCTTGTAGGTGCCTCTTCTCCAGATGCTGCTATTTCCAGAAATGAAGCCTTTCTTGGTAAGACCACCCTTTTGTTCCCTTCACCAATCTCCTTGATCTAATCCGCACCCATTCCAGTAACTCTACATGCTTCCTAAAATGAACCATTACACCTGTATGCAGTATTCATGGTGAGCCTGACCATCATGCACACAGTGTTTAGGATCAAGTGGCATTGGTAGTTTTCCACAATCAGTTCTCTTGTGTTGGCCAGATAGCACGAGTGACATGGTTTTTGTAGTGTAGGGTAGGATTATATTAATCATCTGGCCTCCTTAGCTGAGGGGCCTCATTGTACACCACTGGCCCCTAGTTACTATGCCAGGTGCAGAGAACTGGTTAGGTATTAGGGATTACATGCTGTGAACAGGGGGAAGAAAAAAGTTTTTTTGTTTGAAGAGAGTGCAGGGGTTGACAGTTAAGTTTTGGATAATAGGTGAGAGCGAGGAAGTTGGATGAAAGGAAGGCTTCCACCAGGAATTGAAAGAATAAGGGACAGCAGGAACACCCACTCAAAGGCCACCCACCTTCCACCGGAAATAATGGTAACTACTGGGCAGTCAGTTCTTTAAAAAAAGCAGCATGTGTACCCTGTATGCACGAAAGATGTTTTATTTTATGTGGAAACTTCTATGGCGGCACTAGAGTAAAATCATTTAAATTTTTGAAAGGTTTTATCAAAATCTTGAGAAGTAGATTTTATTAAAGCCTGCATTTTATTCTTGCATAATATTACTACCTGCTGCTTACTCTACCAAATCAACGTTAGTGACTGAGTTGGCATCATTTAGGAAGTGATGCCATTTCCATATCTTAGTATGAACTTACTCTACTGAATCAATGCTAGTGACCGAGTTGCATCATTAGTGCCATTTTGGAAGTAGTGTCAAAAGCATTTCCGTAAAAAATTTCGTTACCAATCGATTTTACTCTAGTGCTACCGTAGATGTTTTCACATCAAAAATCACACACTAGCCAGACCAGCTGATTATTACCTTGTACAATGGAATAATCACCTCCTTATCCTTGCTAGCAAAATTCCCATATATCATTGACCAAACCCCATAAGCTGTCCTGACCACCTGTCTTAATTTCTCATAGAACTGCATATCTGACTGCACAATTACTTAAGTCTTATTCGTTTTCCAATACCATGAATGTAGTAGCGTACAGTTGTTTTGTTAATCTGGGACTACTACTACTCATATGCTGCATTTATCAATGTTACACTTCAGATTCCATTTCACAACCCATTTCTGTTTAATTTTTTAGATCTTGTTGCAATAGCTTACCTTGATTACTGTCATTAACCACCCTGTTAACCTTTGTATCACTTGCAGGCTTAGACATTAAGCCTGGTATATCTTCATCGATATCATTAATAAATACAGAAAATAACAGTGGGCACTGATCTAGCACTGATCCCTGGGAGACCCCATTGATGACATTAGTCCGTGAAAAGCAGTGTTCGTTGATAATCACTCTTATCTTCTCCCACTCAACCATCCCTTTATCCATAGTAACCTTCCCTTAATGCTGTACAGGTTACTAATAAATTGAATAAATATTTTTTGTACTCATGCAAAGGAGTTTTTGAGATGGAATTACCAGAAGTCTATATAATATTGACTGCAATGATTTTATGATAATTGAAATGATGCTGAGAGTGCAATTTTGATGGGGATTACCAGAAGCCAATACAATATTGACTGGGACTTGGATGGGTTTATGATAATTGAAAGGAAGCTGAAAGTGCAGTTTTAACTGATTAAGTTTCTGTTGATGTTGTTTTACAATTCAGCCATGTTGGGATGTAAAATGATTGCCATGTGAGCTGCAAAGACTTTGTATGAGCTTATCCAGAATTTTTTCTCTCTCTCTGCTTCATTCTTGACAAAGAGGGTGAGGCATACGTCGAGGGCCTAGACATTCTGCAACATTCTATAGAGTGTGCACCTATAAGCAAGATTAAATCAGTTAGATATGAGGAGCTTTAAAGGAGGTTGGCAGGCAGGACTCTTCAACCACAGCAATTCCAGGTTGGTGGATGAGAGATGAGCCCTATGGGGAGTTGGTGCTTACGTTTGTAGTCCACCAGAGTTGGGTAGCGTGGGGAAGGAGCAGTCAGAATGTTGGTTGAACCAAAAACCCTTTACATAAAAGACCTTTATAAATTTATTTCATTCTTAGAATAGCAAAAAAGGAACAGACTAGTTCCGTTTTTTTCATGAATTTATAACTCTCACCTTTAGCTCATTACTTTTTATCTGAAGTTTTTCTCTCAAATTAATATTCTGAAGAGAATAAAAATCATTTAATTGGTAATATTTATTGAAAAAGCAGCCCTTTTCTAGTTCATCTAAGGAGTTTAGCATCATGACAACATTTTTTTTTTTTTTTTTTTTTTTTATGAGAACCCCAAACACGAGAGGTATTATAACCTATAGTACTTAGTACCGTGCTTGGGTTGGAGGTTGAGAAGACGAAAGAAGATATTTGTTGATATTGGACTTGAACTTCTGTAGATTGTAATTTTCAGGAAATATGTATGAAGGAAGGTTGTTCCAGAAAACGGCAGTTGAATGAATAAATGAGGAAGATGAAAAGTTGGTTCTGTGGGTTTGAAGTTGGACAGTAAATGGATGTTGGCTGGTGGCGGCACGTGTTCGGACTGTTTTGAATGAGAGAGCGGGAATTATAGAAGCCAATTCAGAAGAATTGGCTTCTATAATTCCTGTGGAAGTATCTGTAGAAGAGGCATGCAGCAGAAACAGTGCGTCTATGAGAAAGCGAGTGGAGAGACTCTGTTAGAGATGAATCATTAATTAACCTAACTGCCCTCTTCTGAATGGAATCAAGAAGCCTGAGAGAGGTTTTGGGGGCACCACCCCAGATGTGGGAACAATATTCCATGGCAGGGCGGATTTGCGATTTATACAGAGTGAGCAGCTGTTTGGGAGAAGAGTAACGCCGAGAGCGAAAGAGAAAACCAAGTTTTTTAGATGCAGAGGAAGCAATATTTGTAATGTGCTTGCGCCAAGAGAGATTAGAAGTAAGGGTAATCCCTAAAAGAGATATATCATTTTGCCTAGAAATCTGAGTGTCACTAAAGATAAGCATAGGAGCAGAAGAATCCTTTTTGCGAGATATAAGACAAGATTGAGTTTTAGAAGGGTTGAAATCAACTAAGTTGTCTTTGCCCCACTGGAGAATTACCTGAAGATCGGCATTTAAGGAATTGGCAGCAGATTTTCGAGAACTTGAAGCTGATTGAGCTGGACAAGGTTTCTCAAAATGGAAAGTTGAATGCAATGTGCTATCATCAGCAAAACTATGGATAGGATTTCCAGTCAATGGAAGAAGGTCATTGATATACAAGAGGAAAAGAGTGGGGGAAAGAACTGAACCTTGGGGGACACCGGCATTAGTGGAGAAGTTAGAAGACAGAAAGCCATCTACCATCACCCTCAGTGAGCGATCAGAGAGAAAACTGGATAAACAATTACTAAAAACAGTTGGCAAACCATAAGATGGAAGCTTGTTTAGAAGACCTTTATGCCAAACACGATCAAAAGCCTTTGAGATGTCAAGAGCAACTACTTGTGTTTCACCGAACCTTTCCATTGAATTAGTCCATAAATGGGTAACATAAGCCAGAATATCACCAGTGGATCGACACTGACGGAATCCATACTGGCGATCGTTGTGTGATCAGACGGAAGGTTTCTAGGTAGTTTAAGAGTTGGCGGTTAATTGATTTCTCCATTACTTTAGAAAGAGTAGAAGTAATTGCAATGGGACGATAATTGGATGGGAGGGATTTGTTACCCTTTTTAGGAACTGGCTGGATATGAGCAAATTTCCAAGCAAAAGGAAAAACACCTTTGGAATAAGAAAGTGAAAAAAGGCGGCAAAGAATAGGAGTAAGTTCAGGAGCACAGGTTTTGAGAACAAGTAGAGAAATACCATCAGGACCTGGAGCTTTCTTAGCATCAAGATTCATCAAAATCCTTCTGATATCCTTTTGACGGAAGACCACAGGAGGCATTGAATGGAGCGTGTAAGGAATGGTGGGAGGTGTTTTACCAAGATCATTAATACATGAGCTCGAAGAAAAATGGGATGCTAGCAGGTCAGCTTTATCCTTGGCTGAAGTGACAACAGAACCATCTGGTTTGGACAGAGGTGGGAGCAGAGATGGGCAAAAGTTGCGGCCAATAGCTTTGGCAAGAGACCAGAATGCTCGGCTACCATTAGGGCAAGAAGCAAGTTTTCTACTCTTAGCCTGTTCAAACTCTAGTTTGGACTGATTAATAACTGCTTTACAATTGTTGCGAGCTTTGGTGTAGGCAGAAAATGAAACTGAAGAATTAGAAACAAGCCAATTACGATATGCAGCGTTCTTCTCTTGGACAGCCTTAGCACATTTATTGGAAAACCAAGGTTTAGATAAAGGACGAGATTTTAAAGTGGAGTGTGGGATAAAGGATTTCATTCCTGCAAGAATAATTTCACTGACACGATCTGAGCAAACGTTGACATCAGAAGTTTTGAAACAGTAATCAGACCAAGGAAAAGAAGTCTCGCAGGTCATCCCATTTTGCATTCTTGTAATGCCAAACAATATGAGGTTGGGAATAGGCATGAAATAAAGGTTCCATTGGAGAAGAGACAATCACCAAGTTGTGATCTGAAGTGCCTAAAGGACCTCTCACTTCAACCTTGTACTTAGAAGGGTTGTTTGTGAGAAAAAGATCAAGCGTATTGGCTGTATGATTAGGATTGTCTGGTATTCTTGTAGGTAAATGAACAATCTGTGCTAGGTCATTAGTAATTGCAAAAGCCTCAGCATCTCGACCTGCTGGGTCGGTGTGACTAGAAAACGGAAGCCAGCTGGAGTTGTGAACGTTAAAATCACCAAGGAAAATTACCTCACTGTTAGGAAAGTTGGACTGGAGAAAGTCAAGTTGCAAAGAGAGGAAGTCAAAGAGCTCCAAGTGATTAGTGGAGTTGGGAGAATGGTAGAGACAACAGATGGATTTTACACTATGAGGTAGAGAGATTTTAAGCCAGAGAAGATCAAAGAGAGGAGATTCCAAATTGCCAAGTCTCTGACAGGGAATATCAGAACGGATATATGCACAAGTACCACCTTTGAGGCGAAAGGAATCATACAGCAAATAATTTGGACATCTGAGATGAGCAGTAGTTGAATCAACTGATAACTGAGATTCAGTCAGAAAAAGTACATGGGGTTTGGAAGACTGCAAGTGGAAATGGACATCGTTGAGATTAGAATTGAGACACGTATATTTGTGAAATGAATTAGGAAGTCCTTGGGAGGTTTAGATCTTTTCGCAGATAAGCTTGCTCTATTATTTTGACAATTCATGGTGTATTCAATAGTAAGAAAAAGTGGGTGGGACATACTGTATGAAGTAATGAAATTTTTGGATATGGCGTACATGTGGTAAGAATATACCCAGATCCTTGACATAACGTGGCCTCGACAATGCTCCCCGCATACACACTACTCGGACTCCCTCCAGTCACTATCTGGCAAAGTAGAGGTTGCAAGATTATACACTAGCTGATCCGGAAGCTTCCTAAAGAGTTACCAATAGGTTCAGTCCGGTGTACTAACTAGCGGCCGGCCTGCGAACACCGTTTTAGAGCTGTACCCTCGAAATGTAAGGAATATTGGATCTCGCCACGACATTCATCATAACCTCAAAAATCATCAATCATACTGCATGATGGAAGAGATAGGGAAGGGTTGGCCGGAACTTAGCTCTAGAGACTAAACATGGGTTCCACCACTTCAAGCCTCCAATAAGCAAAGTGGTGGTATTTCACCGGTTGATGAGAGTCATCTACCACCTAGTAAGTTTGGATTCAGATCTTGTTGGTGACTACTGGATGAATTCATAAAAGCTTTTGAAACTAACTCATACAGAAGGAGTAGAATCCCCACCCAGTTATTCTGGGTTTAGTCTGAGCAACATGTAACTCAACCCATCAACACGCACACTAGTACAGGCAATAAACAGTAAGCAGCTGATGAACTAGCATGCCATATATTTCTCAGAACTAGTTCTGCGTTAGTTTTAGCCTTATTAAAGGCATATGATGCAAGAAAGCAAGTTTATACAGCATCAGCCAAAAAAAAAAAAAAAATTCCATTTGACATAACCATTTTCTCTAAAAGTTTGTCCTGGAATTTATTTAAGCTATCAACTTCAAAAACGACAGATGGAAGTTTTTTCCAGCAATCAACTACCCGATGGCTAAAGGCAAATTTCTGAACATCTGCTTTGCAGCAACTATCCTTCCTCAATTTGAATTTATGCCCCCTGAGGTTTATAATCTGATCAAGAGGAAGAATCTCATCAGCATTGAGCCTGCTCAACCCATTCAAGGCCTTATACACCTCAATCAAATCACCTCACAGGTGCCTAGGCTCCAGACACTATAATTTGCAGAATTTAAGCCTTTCTTGGTAAGAGCACCCCCTTCGTTCCCTTCACCAATCTTGCCCTTTTCTGTACTCGTTCTAGCAGCTCTACGTCCTTCCTAAAATGGGACCTCCAGACCCGTGCGCAGTACTCAAAGTGTGGCCTGACCATGGTACCATTCCTTATACAAAGGAATAATCATAATCTTCTCCCTGTTAGCAAAATTCCTGTATGTCATTGACAAGACCCCATGACCTGCTTTGGCACCTGTCGGCACAGCTCAGAAAACTTCATATCTGATTACACAATTACCCCCCAGGTCTTTTTCATTATCTACCACCCTGAGTGTAGTACCGCACAGTTGGTATGTTTATCTGGGGTTACTTCTACCCATGTGCAGTGCTTTGAATTTCTCAATGTTAAACTTCAGTTGCCACTTCTCAGCCCATCTGTCCAGCTTTTCTAGATCCTGTTGTAGTAGCATACTGTTATTACCATCATTAACAACCCTGCCAACCTTTGTATCATCTGCAAACTTCAACATTGAACCTGATATACCTTCATCAATATCATTGATGAATATACAAAACAACAATGGGCCCAACACTGAACTCTGTGGAACTTCACTAATAACATTAGTCCATGAAGAGCAGTGTCCATTAATTACCACTCTATTTTCTCCCACTCAACCAACCTTTTATCCAATTTAGCAACTTGTCCTTAATGCCATACTGCTCCAATTTGTACAGTAGTCTTCCATGTGCAACAATATCAAAAGCTTTCCTGAAATCCAAGTACAGTCAGTCCTCGTATAACACGTGTTTACATTACACGAATTCGATCATACACGATTTATAAATAGGGGAACGTTATCTTATATAACATGAACCGAATTCGCTTATGCACGATTCGCCTTTGTGTTTACAAGAAATGGCAGTCGAACGCGGAATCACCCCAACCGAACGCAACACGATAGGAATGAAGAAGATTCTGAAAATGTATTTATGTGTTTTATATCAGTGAAGGGGAAACACATTTCACCATACTAACGTAAAAACCAACACAATTCCAGCTATCGATATAATCGCAAATGCAATTAGATGGAGTTTACTACCAGTTTATAACAGATTCCGCTAGCAGAAACGAAACTGGAAATTGTTTTTATTGTTTTATGGTAGTAACCCCCAGAAATGTGCTTTAGTAAAATGTGGGGTGTTAATAGTGTATCTCGGCCTTTACGGTGTTGTTTATTCAGTTGCTATACGCGCGCAGCTTTGTTTATGTGTATTAAGCGTGCTTCCTCGTTTTGTAATTGCGCTTTATTCCCTAAAAATTAGTAAAATACTTAAAAGGTGTGAAAAGGAAGTGTCCTGGTGAAGACACTGCAGATTCAGAGAGAAAAAGAAAAGCAATATCGATAAACAGAGGTGGACTGGGTCAAAAATTCTTACCCGGGAAAATTTATAGTGGCCTCATACTACGGTTTATGGCCAAAATCACACTGGCCTCCGGCCCACCAGGGTTTCCCGGGTAAGGCTTATGGCCAGTCCGCCTCTGTCGATAGAGAAAAAAATATGAAATTGTGAAACACTTTGAGCGAAATGAAAGACCATGTGATATTGCACGTGCTACAGACCTAAATAAGGCAACGCCGAGAATTACAAAGAATGCGGAGAAAATAAAAACAACTCAAAGTGTAATTAAAATCCATTAGATTAAGACAAGAATTGGAAGAGATGGAACGGCTGTCATCTGTTTGGATAGAAAATCAAATAAAAAACAAGTTTGCTTACGATAGAAGCAAAAGCATTAGCAATATTTTATTACGTAATAGTCGTAATAAAATACGTAAGCATTTTATTACGACTATTTTGTTTAATATAATAAATTTTTTACGAATAAAATACGTATTTAATTCGTAAAAAATACTTTTTTAGTATTAAAAAATACTAAAAATACTTTATTATAATATAATAAAAAATGTATTATATTTTTTATTATGTATTTTAATCGTTATAAAATACTTACGTATTTTATAACAATTAAAATTACCCGATTATTTATTGTGTTTGGTAATGTTTTGGTTCCAAATGTGTGTTCAATCTTGGGTGGTCGGCACCTAACCCCACTTTTCCCATAGGGCCTGTTGTTTATATTGCACGATTTTGCATTGCACGAGGGTTTCTAGGAACACAACTATCGTGCTATACGAGGACAGACTGTACAGTCAGTTCTGCTATAACATGGTACGTATTCCTAAAAATCTCCGCTTTATGGTATTTTGCACATTAAAAACAACAGTGCTTATGAGAAAAATAGGTATAGGGGCAGAGCACTCATGATTCTGAAAATTTATTTTTATTTTTGTTTGATTGAAGATTTCATGGAAGGGGAAACACATTTCACCATAATAATATAAAAACCCACACAATTCCAGCTATTGGTATTATCGCAAATGCAGTAAGATTGAGTTTACTACTCGTTTATAGTTATATTGCACTAACAGAAAAGCCCAATAAACCGAGAACTGCAAATTGTTTTTATTGTTTTATAGTAGTGACCTCTGGAAATGTACTCCTCCGCTCACTTTATCCCGCCTCACGAAATTTCTGTTCAAACAGAAAAATGGGAGCTTCTGAAAACGTGAGTCGTCCTACAATATCACCTATTATCTTGTGAATATACAGCAAATGACAATAGTGTATCCCCAACTGATACATCTACAATAAATGGGAAATATAGCTCTCGCACATTTGACGCTTGACATTTTTTAAGCTTCGTAAACTTGTATGTATTGTTGTGCAAGTCTCTATGTTCAGTTTGGTGCCGAGCTTTGCATTCACTTGGTGTTGCTTGCAGACGAAATCATGCAAGATATTGCAGCATAACTCAGCAAGTCAGTGAATGCTTAATTTGAATAATATACAAGCATACCTCGAATAACGAATAGGATGCGTTCCACGAAATTACTTCGTTAAGCAAAACTTCGTTTTCAGAGGTAAAAATACTATGGCCAGAATAGGGATACGTTCCTACGTAAAGAAAATGAAAAGCTTTTTTTTTCGAACAAAGAAAAGTTTTATTAAATAAACAGTCAACTTACATACAAAGTGAAATCACATT
Source organism: Mastigoproctus giganteus (assembly GCF_048544385.1). Lineage (NCBI taxonomy): Eukaryota > Metazoa > Arthropoda > Arachnida > Uropygi > Thelyphonidae > Mastigoproctus > Mastigoproctus giganteus. The sequence goes on from NC_143587.1 coordinate 67,128,547, forward strand.
TTAAAATATGAGTCTAAAGTTGATTACTTATGCTTTTTTCTCTTTCATTTAACAATTGCCTATACGGAGTTATTGCATTTAACACTGATCGCTTAACAATAACACTTCTTCCTAAATCAGGATCATTTTCACTAAAAAAATTTAAAACGTTTTCAATGTCATTTAAGCACCTTTTTAAATCTTTGGTTGTTAACACTTTTTCGGCAGGAACTTCTTTAACTTCGTCTTCATTATCTTTGTCTTCGTTGCTAACAAGGTTTTCTAAATCTTCCACTGAAAAACCATCTTCTGCATTCAGTAAATTTCTAACATCCTCTTCATCGACATTTTCGAAACCTATTGATTGAGCCATGTGGATAACTTCATTTCTAATTTCTTGGATGTTATTTTCTTCTTCTAGTACAACTTCTGGCCATATTTTGTGCTAAACTCCATTTAAGCATTTCTTAGTGACTTCTTTCCAAGAACTATCAATGTTTTCAATTGCGTTTTTAATGGTGTAGTTTTTCCAAAAAGTTTTAACTGTCATTTCCTCTTTATCCTCTAGTTCAGTTAAATTGCTTAATGTTCAACGCAGATAATAAGCTTTAAATGATGCTATTACTCCCTGATCCAATGGTTGAATCAGGGAAGTTGTGTTTGCTGGAAGAAACACAACTTTGACAGGAATGCATGTGTCCAACGTGTTAAGATCAGTAGGATGTCCCGGAGCATTGTCTAACAACAAAAGAGCTTTTTCTTCAAAGTTGTTTTTTTTGACAATACCGTTTTACTTCAGGACAAAAACAGTTAACAAACCAATCAGTAAATAACTCCTTGGTAACCCACGCTTTTCTATTTGCTTTCCATATTACAGGTAAATTCATTTTTATGTTACCTTTTAACGCCCTCGGATTTTCTGAATGGTAAACTAATAACAATTTTAATTTATAATCGCCAGAGGCATTTGATCCAAAATTCAAAGCAGCCAAATGGTCTTTGGCTGCTTTGAACCCAGCAGCTGATTTTTCTTCAATAGAAATGAAGCTTTTTGTTGGTAGCCGTTTCCAGAACAAACCGCTTTCGTCAACACTGAACACCAAATTTGGTGGAAAATTTTCACATTCAATTATTTCCTTTAGTTTTTCTGGAAACTTATTTGCAGCTTCTCCTGTTAATTTTACACTATGAATCCTGGCCCGTTTTTTTAAATTTCTCGAACCAACCACGAGAAGCCCAAAAGGTTTCCATAATTTCTTCAGTTTGTTTAGATTTCAGGTGATTAAACTGGAATATTTTTTTTTTTACGTTAAATGGGGCTTGAAATTGTGGACTTCGTTATATCGAAGCTTCGTTATCAGAGGTAACGTTAACCGAGGTATGCCTGTATATATATATATATATATATATATTATTTATTTTTTTTTTTTTTATTATTATATATTTTAAATTTATTATATATTTTGAATAGTCTAGCATGTGATTTTGTAATATTCTTCAAAATTTAATATTTGTTACTGAAAAAGTCCCAAGAGAGGAGTACATAACATATAGCTATCTAACTTTTCTTTTTATTCGTTTCTGAATTAAAACTTACTAAATGTATTCCATTATATGATAAAGCATGTTTGCTTGAGGCGCCTCCATAGCCAGGTGGGAAGGAGCAGCAGTGCGTAGCACACACTTCTTGATTAGACCGGGGTTCGAGCCCGTCACCACCAAATACGGAGGATGCGGAAAGGTCAGGTAATGACCATCGCATATCCCGGAGCCATATGGCCTCAGTTGCTAATGCTCCTAAAAAACCAAACAACAAACAGCATGTTTGCTTAGTGATATTATACATGCAAACTGTTTTCTAATTGCATTAGACGATTTATGTATTTATTCATATCATCCAAGCCATATTGTTTTTGAACCTCGTTTGAGAAGTAAGTAATTTTGTTATCCCTGGTTTATGAAATTGGCTTCCCCTTGTTAAAGTACTACTTGCTTCTATGAATGGTAACTTGTCACTTCTCTTATATCTGTTCAGCAGTGTTTAAGATAGCCACCGTTTATATGTTGATAAGTAGAATTATTAATTTTCATCATAGTGCTTTAATTTATGAACTAGTAAATGTTTCATAAAAGACTGAAAAAGATTACTAATAATTTTCTATTCATATCATTTTTGTAGCCAGAGATTCAAAACTTGATGTTGTATTGATTGATACTGCTGGAAGAATGCAAGATAATGAACCATTAATGAGAGCTTTGGCCAAAGTACGTATGTTGGCTATCTATTTTTTTTTAATACAATGAAAATCATTATCTCATTTTAATGTATGAGAAAGTTATAACAGTTAATTTCCCCTTCCCTTCCACAATATTCCAAGGACTGTTTCAAACAACGCACTCCAAATACTTGGCGGTATGATTCCTGTAGATTTATATATTGCTTTTCAGGGTTTGATTTGCTACCTAAAAAAAGGACAGTCTAAAACAATGCTTGGAATTATGACTGACCCAGCCAGCAACTTTAAAAGGGAGAAGAAAAGGCTTTGGAAGGAATTTACTGTTGTCTGGCAAAAAAGATGGGATGAGAATGAATTTGTGCTTGTAACAAGAAAGTATATTGCACAAGTGGAATTCTCAACAACCCCTGGAATTATTTCGTAGTTTAGACCTTCTATGACAACTTCTTATCTGCTAACAGGGCATGGATCCCTCCAGGCTAAGTTATTTGAGCATGGCCTGGAGCCTGATCCGTACTGCACGGGTGGGGAATATGAAAGTGGATTCATGTACTTTTGAACTGTCCATTGTACTCTCAACTTAGAACGGATTTAATGTCTACAGTTCCAAACTTATTGGAGAACAATGTAAATATCTTACTTGAAGACCATAATAACTTTATTGCTCTGCAAATCTTCTCAAGATCAGTTTTCATATTGAGGACTCAGTTAAGAACTTCAGCTTCTTCTGGGAATTGACTTCACAAATGACAAAAAGACAAAAGGTTTAAGTGTAAACAGAAGATTTAAGTTAATTGTTATTGTGTTGACTTATATGGATTGCTATTGTGTTGATTTATGTTAATTAATGTTGCATTGATTTTGGCCAGTTGTTATCGACAAGATTTATGTCAATTGTTATTGTAAAGATGTATGTTATATATTGTTTTCTTGGTTCTCAGTAATTCAGAGACACTGAGCATATTTAAAAAAAAAAAAGTATTGTATATATCTGTTTAATATAATAATTAGTGGGTGAGGATAATTTGTGGAAGTTCTCCACTAGTAATTCATTTGTTGACACCCACTGGTATTGCACTACATCCGGTGGGTGTGGGACTTGCATTTGGCACAAATATATAACGTAAACCCGGGCCTAGAGAAGGGCACTGGGCAACAGCTGTCTTATATTGGCGGTGGTAAAATACCTCGCACATGTTTTTAGGCTAGATTTGTTGAGGTTCTATGCCAAAACAGATGAACTAGGTGGAGATGGGCTTTTGCCTAGGAGCCACCCTTGACTCTGGGATACATGTACAAAGTGGACCAGGAGGAGTTCCCTTCCACAACACCCACACACTCCATTAAAAGTTTCTCCAAGTAAAAATATGTATTGTTTTACATACAGCTTATAAACAAACCAGTGTCATAAGCTGTTTTGCACTACATAGAGTTAGTGTAACATACTTTAAACTTTTTTGTTGTGTTCTGCAGTGTTCAATAATTAAGTTTACAGTATATAGTGTCATTACAGTGAAACCTCTCGAAAGCAAACAGCATTGAGTCAGAAGAAAGTATCCACTATAGGAAGTGTATACTTTGCAGGCAACCACGAAGACAGTTTCACTAATTTGAAAAATGAAATTCATTAACTGGTTGCTCAGACATTTTTTTTTAATTTTTTTTTATTGATTATCATTATACATATGTTTCAATTAATTAGCTTTTAATAAATAACACAACTTTTAGTAAAAATAAATATAAATGGCTTTGTTTAGGTAAATTTCATTTTGATTGTTAATTATTAGTTTGCTTACTAGTTCTGCATCTGTATTCATCGTTTTTGATCACGTAAAATGTAAAAGTACACCCCCCTTTAATGGATTAAAACCTCCCTTCCTTTTTAAATTTTTGAATATAGCCCTGCCAGAAACAGCAAGGATTTTAATTTCTTGAAAAATTAGCATGCAGTTCAATTAGCATAATGCCTAGAAATGTTCAACCAGTATTCCTAGGGAAAATTTACATACACAAACAAATTGCATGTGTAGCTACTTGAACAACCACCATTTCTCACTGCTGAGTGAAAGTGATATATCACAACACAGGAAAATTGTCATCGACCTGAGTCAAAAAGCTGGACACCACTGTTACTAAAGTAGTTATGAAAGCAATGTCAAGGATCACATAGTGCTTTTATCAAAGGGTGCGCCTCCGTAGCCAGGTGGGAAGGAGCAGCAGTACGTAGCACACATTTCTTGATTAGACTGGGGTTCGAGCCCGTCACCACCAAATACGGAGAATGCGGAAAGGTCAGGGAATGACCACCGCATATCCCGGAGCAATATGGCCTTAGTTGCTAATGCTCCTAAAAACCAAATAACAACATAACAAATAACAACTTTTATCAAATATATATATAGGAATATCATGTATTCTGCACATTATAGAAATAATGTACAGGATGTCCACAAATCTTATTTACAAAACTAAAAATGTTTCTACATGAATATGGCACATGATACAAATATGAAATCACTTCCAAGTGATAGAGGATATCATCAAATTTTTATTCACCAATCAAAAAATGTGCATGCTGCAATAATTGCCGCTCTAATCACAAAACTATTATCATGGAGAAATTTACAAACAAAATTCCATCCTCTTGGTGTTGTCATTGATCAGTGGTTTCTGTACAAGCTATAACTTGTCTGTTTTGTTATTTAGTTTTTAGGAGCATTAGCAGCTAAGGCCATATTGCTCCGGGGATATGCGGTGGTCATTCCCTGACCTTTCCGCATCCTCTGTATTTGGTGGGCACGGGCTCGAACCCCGGTCTAATCAAGAAGCTATAACTTGTATGGTTTCATCCTCAGATGGCAACATAACATGTTGTACACTTGACATTGACATATTAAGTTAAAGACTCATGCTGAATAAAATTTCCTGGGATTCACATAAAACACTTTCAAACCAGCTCCAATGCCTTCACTTACTCTTGTTCGACCATCATCTTAGCCAGAATGTTTGCACAAACAGGCACCCTTTATGAATTTTCTGTACCATTGCAGAAGTGTAGATATACTCTGTGACTTCTTTATAAACTGTGTTCAAAATTGACATGCACAACAGCAGTGGCAGATTGCAGCTCTTTCAATTATAGTATACCTTGTTGCTTTCTCATGGTTGATAAATTTCATCATGTTTGCAGTTATGCTGCCATCTATTGCAAAACACTTTCCAGTTGCTGAATCAAAACTTAAAGATATCCCATATCATCTGGAAGTAGTTTCAGATTTGTATCATGTACCCTAATCACACAATGTTTTAGTTTTTGTAAAGAAGGTATGTAGATACCTTGTATTTAAGTTGCAGAAAATCCTCATAGGCTATTGGTCAAAATTAATGTATATTAATTTATATTAATTTGTGGCTTTTATGTATAAGCCACAAACTGAATCTTGTATACTGACTTGCTACATGATTAGTATAAGACAGATCTATGAAATTTACCTCATATTGAGGTAAATTTCTCTTATCAGAGAGTAAATCAGAGTGTCTTATAATGGAGGATTTTAATTTCCAGATATTGACTGGAACTTGTGGGTTGGTCACTCGCACACTAGCAAGACTTTTGAGGATTTATTGAATGACTGTTTTCTAAAGTAACATGTTCGAGAGGCAACCAGAGGGAGAAATACACTTGATCTGATTATCAGTAGTCATTCTTCATGCATTAAGAATTGCAAATAAAGGAACCACTAGGTGGCAGCGATCACAGTGTGCTGAAGTGGGATTTACTGTTACTGAAAGAGGTAACTACCATCAGGGGTAAAGGGAAGGCTTTTTGCTTTTGTAAAGGTGACTAGGGTAGTCTGAGACAGTATTTAAATTCTATACAGTGGGACTAACTGATGATGTTACCAACAGCAAATTCAAAATGGGAAGCATTCAAAGAATTAATTTTGGAAGCTACTAGGCTTTTCATACCAACTAAAAAATATTGTTCAAGATTTAGGCCTAAATGGATGTCAGATGAACTAATTAGACATGTGGCAGAGAAGAAAAATGCATGGGATACATATAAATTAACAGGTGAGACAGAAGCCTATGATAGATATGTTGGTGTGTAACCAAATCACAAAGGAGTTTAGGCAGGCAAAGGCAGATTACGAGAAATCTTTGGCAAATGATGCAAACAAAAACAGCAAAGAGTTCTTTACTTATGAAAACTCTAGAAGGAAGGGGATGAATCAGATTGGTCCACTTGTTCAACTGTTGATGATCCTGCTCAGATAGCTAACAAACTAAATGAATATTTTGCATCTACATTCACATATGAGGAGTTATAAGGGAGGGGAATGCCAGAGGTGTATTAAAATCTGGCAGTAAGCTAGATAATCTTGTAATAACTAAGAGTAAAGTGGAGGACGAATTGTTGAAGATCAACATAAGAAAGGCACCTGGGTTGGATGGTATCTATCTAGTTATATTAAAGGAGGCAGCAAAGGAAGTAAGCAAACCCTTAACCATAATTATGAGAGCTTCCTTGGACTCAGGGGAGGTACCCATGGACTGGAGATATGCAAATGTGACCCCAATCCACAAAGAAAGATCAAAGGGAGACATGAGTAATTACAGACCTGTTAGTTTTACTTCTGATACAGCGAAATTAATGGAGGCGCTGGTTAAAGAAGTATTGCAGGATCATCTAGATAAGACTTCAATTATAGCTCGGACACAGCAAATTGGTCAGACAAAACTTTCCTTTATGTTAAGGGAAAGTCTTGTCTGACCAATTTGATTGGATACTATGATGTGATCACAAAGGATCTTGATACAAAGAATAATTTTGATATCATATATCATATATTTGGATCTTTGCAAGTGGAAGACTGCTGCCCAAATTGGAGCAATATAGCATTGGAGGCAAATTGCTGCTATGGATAAAGGGATGTTTGAGTGGGAGAAGACAGAGAGTGGTAATCAATGGAAACTACTCTTCATGGACTAATGTTATAAGTGGAGTCCCCCAGGATTCAGTGTTGGGTCCGTTGTTTTCTGTATTTATTAATGATATGGATGATGGTATATCAAGCTTGATGTCCAACTTTGCAGATGATACGAAGGTTGCCAGGGTTTTTAATGACAGTAAAGCACTGCAACAGGATCTAGAAAAGTTGAGAAGGTGGGCTGAGAGGTGCCAACTGAAGTTTAACATTGACAAATGTAAAGTACTGCATATGGGAAGCAGTAACCACAGAGTAACATATCAACTGTGTTTTAATACACTGATAGTGGTAGAGTGAAAAGGACCTGGGGGTAATTGTGCGGGCAGATAAGAAGTTTTCTGAGAGTGAAGGCAGTCTGCAAGAGTAGCTTATGGTGTCTTGTCAATGATACACAGGAATTTTTCTAGCAGGGATAAGGAGGTGATTATCCCCTTGTATAATTCATTGGTCAGGCCACACCTTGAGTACTGTATACTGGTCTGGAGGCCTCATTTTAAAAAGGATGTAGAGCTGTTGGAATGAGTACAGAGAAGGGCAACAAGATTAGTGATTGGATTGTTACAATCACTAATCTTGTTGTCCTTCTCTGTACAAAGGGTTGCTCTTATGAAGAAAGGCTTATGTTTTGCAAATTACAGTGTCTGGAGACTAGGCACCTGCAAGGTGATCTGATTGAGATGTATAAAGCCTTGAATGATTTGAGCATGCTCAATGCTGATGGGGCATAAATTCAAATTGAGGAAAGACAGTTGCAGGATAGATGTGCAGAAGTTTGCGGAAGTTAGTACTTAGTACCGTGCTTCGGTTGGAGGTTGAAAAGTGAAAGGAGATATTTTTTGGCATTAGACTTGAACTTCTGTAGACTGTAATTTTCAGGAAATACGTATGAAGGAAGGTTGTTCCAGAAAACAGCAGTTGAATGAATAAACGAGGAAGATGAAAAGTTGGTTCTGTGAGTTTGAAGTTGGACAGTAAATGGATGTTGGCATGCGTTCAGGCTGTTTTGAAAGAGAGAGTGGCAATTATAGAAGCCAATTCAGAAGAACAGTGCCCATTGAAGTATTTGTAGAAAAGGCATGCAGCAGAAACAGTGTGCCTATGAGACAGCGAGTGGAGAGATTCTCTTAAAGAGGAGTCATTAATTAACCTAACTGCCCTCTTTTGAATGGAATCTAGAAGCCTGAAAGAGGTTTTGGGGGCACTGCCCACATGTGGGAACAATATTCCATGGTATGGTGGATTTGCGATTTGTACAGAGTGAACAGCTGTTTGGAAGAAAAGTAATGCCTTTTTTGGAAGAAAAGTAACGCGAAAGAGAAAATGAAGTTTTTTAGATGCTGAGGAAGCAATATTTGTAATGTGCTTGTGCCAAGAGAGATTAGAAGTCAGAGTAATCCCCAAAAGAGATATATCATTTTGCCTAGAAATTGGAGTGTCACCAAAGATAAGCATAGGAGTAGAAGAATCCCTTTTGCGAGATATAAGACAAGACTGAGTTTTTGAAGGATTGAAATCAACTAAGTTGTCTTTGCCCCACTGGAGAATTACCTGGAGATCGGCATTAAAGGAATTGGTAGCAGATATTCGAGAAGTTGAAGCTGATTGAGCAGGGCAAGGTTTCTCAAAATGAAAAGTGGAATGCAACGTGCTATCATAGGCAAAACTATGGATAACGATTTCCAGTAAATGGAAGAAGGTCATTAATATAAAAGAGGAAAAAAGTGGGGGAAAGAACTGAACCTTGGGGACACCAGGATTAGTGGAGAAGTTAGAAGACAGAGAGCTAGCTACCATCACCTTCAGTGAGCGATCAGAGAGAAAACTGGATAACCAATTACAAAAAACAGTTGACAAACCATAAGATGGGAGCTTGTTTCGAAGACCTTTATGCCAAACACGATCGAAAGCCTTTGAGATGTCAAGAGCAACTGCTTGTGTTTCACTGAACTTTTCCATTAAATTTGCCCATAAATGGGTAACATAAACCACAATATCACCAGTGAATCGACACTGACGGAATCCATACTGGCAATCATTGATCAGATGGAAGGTTTGCAGGTACTTTAAGAGTTGGCGGTTAATTGATTTCTCCATTACTTTAGAAAGAGTAGAAGTAATTGCAATGGGACGATAATTTGATGGGAGGGACTTGTCACTCTTTTTAGGAACTGGCTGGATATGAACAAATTTCCAAGCAGAAAGAAAAACACCTTTGGAATAAGAAAGTGAAAAAATGCCGCAAAGAACAAGTGGAGAAAATACCATCAGGACCTGGGGCTTTCTTAGCATCGAGATTCGTTAAAATCCTTCTGACATCCTTTTGACGGAAGACCACAGGAGGCATTGAATGGAGCATGTTGGAATGGTGGGAGGTGTTTTAGCAAGATCATTAATACATAAGTTGGAAGAAAAATGGGATGCTAGCAGGTCAGCTTTATCCTTGGCTGAAGTGACAACAGAACCATCTGCTTTTGAAAGAGGTGAGAGCAGAGATGGGCAAAAATTGCAGCCAATAGCTTTGGCAAGAGACCAGAAAGTTCAGCTACCATTAGGGCAAGAAGCAAGTTTTCTACTCTTAGCCTGTTCAAAATCTATTTTTGACTGATTAATGACTTCTTTACAATTTTATTTATTTATTTCGTATGATGTGATCAATACATGAAGGAACCAGTTTTTTTCTTGCTTCCTTCGTGTATCATGGCCGGGATATCCAACCAACCGGTTGGTTCGGCACCATCGTGATATCCAGCCCGAGGTGGGAATCGAACCCGCGACCTTTGGGTTGCCAGGCAGGCACTTTACCTACCCGGTTAGCCCGGTCGGCACTTCTTTACAATTGTTGCAAGCTTTGGTGTAGGCAGAAAATGAAACTGAAGAATTGGAAACAAGCCAATTACAATATGCAGCATTCTTCTCTTGAACAGCCTTAGCACATTTATTGGAAAACCAAGGTTTAGATAAAGGACAAGATTTTAATGTGGAATAATGAATTCCATTCCTACAAGAATAATATCACTGACATGATCAGAGCAAACGTTGACATCAGAAGTTTTGAAACAGTAGTCCGACCAAGGAAAAGAAGAAAATAAATCTTGCAGGTCATCCCATTTTGCATTCTTGTAATGCCAAACTGTACAAGGTTGGGTATAGCCATGACATAAAGGCTCCATTGGAGAAGAGACAATCACCAAGTTGTGATCTGAGGTACCTAAAGGACACTCACTTCGACAGTGTACTTAGAAGGGTTGCTTGTGAGAAAAAGATCAAGCATGTTGGCTGTATGGTTAGGATTGTCCGGTATTCTTGTAGGTAAATGTACAATCTGTGCAAGGTCATTAGAAATTGCAAAAGCTTCAGCATCTCGGCCAGCTGTGTCGGTGTGACTAGAAAATGGAAGCCAGCTAGAGTTGTGAAAGTTAAAATCACCAAGGAAAATTACCTCACTGTTAGGAAAGTTGGACTGGAGAAAGTCAAGTTGCAAAAAGATTAAGTCAAAGAGCTCCAAATGATTAGTGGAGTTGGGAGAATGGTAGAGACAGCAGATGAATTTGACACAATGAGGTAGAGAGATTTTAAGCCAGAGAAGATCAAAGAGAGGAGGTTCAAAATTACCAATTCTCTGACAGGTAATATCGGAACAGACATATGCACAAGTTATGACCTTTGAGACAAAAGGAATCGTACAGCAAATAATTTGGGCAACTGAGATGAGCAGTATTTGAATCAACTGATAACTGAGATTCTGTCAGAAAAGGTACATGGTGTTTGGCAGACTGCAAGTGGAAATGGACATCGTTGAGATTAGAATTGAGACCACGTATATTTGTGAAATGAACTAGGAAGTGTTTGGGAGGTTTAGATCTTTTCGCATATAAGCTTACTCTATTAGTTTGACAATTCATGGTGTATTCAATAGTATGAAAAAGTTGGGGGGGGGGGGACATGCTGTATGAAGTAATGAAATTTTTGGATATGGCGTACACATGGTAAGAATATACCCAGATCCTTGACATAACGTGGCCTCGACAATGCCTCCCACATACACACTACTCGGGACTCCATCCAGTCACCATCTGGTGGAATAGAGGTAGCAAGATTATACACTAGCTGATCCAGTAGCCTCCTAAATAGTTACCAATAGGTTCGGTCCGGTATACTAACTAGCAGCCAGCCTGGGAACACCGTTTTAGAGCTGTACCCTCGAAATGTAAGGAAGATTGGATCTCGCAATGATGTTCATCATAACCTCAAAAGTCATCAGTCGTACTGAATGATGGAAGAGATGGGGAAAGAGTTGGCCGCAACTTATCTCTGGACACTAAACGTGGGTTCCACCACTTTAAGCCTCCAATAAGCAAAGTGGTAGTATTGCACCGGTTGATGAGAGTCATCTACCACCTAGTATTGCCTGGTAACACGGAAGGGCGGCATTCCTCCATGTGGTGTGGATGCCGCACCTCGACCCCTGCTTACGTTGGTTCGTACTTGGTTGGTCACCCACAGTGTGCTTGTGCATGGAGGTGTTATACCCAGGAATACTAACAGTCCCTCCATCATGAAGGTGCATGCAGAGGATTTGGCTGTCACAGACCATCCGGACTTCACCAAAATTTGGTTTACTTGACTTGAATGTCACCCAAATATCAGTTCCATCAGCGTTTTAGACTCCCAGGTAGCCAGTACAGCTTGTCTGACATATCTGAGAAAATGTCTGTGACATCCTCAAGGACCAGTCAGTTCTACCCTTTTACAAGGGTAGAATTGACTCAAAGGGATAGGTTGTTGACTAATCTAACCACTGAGGCTGGTTAATCACAACTGAAAATGAGTTCTGGATATATTGTTATTTGGTTTTTAGGAGCATTAGCAACTAAGGCCATATTGCTCCGGGGATGTGCGGTGGTTATTCGCTGACCTTTCCGCATCCTCCGTATTTGGTGGTCACGGCTCGAACACCAGTCTGATCGAGAAGCGTGTGCTACGCACTGCTGCTCCTGCCCACCTGGCTACGAAGGTGCCAAATATATACCAGGGGGTATCAAAAAGTTCATACCCTTACCTAGAAATAATAGCCCTAGAAAGGTGAAACTTCATAGGAACTTTAATCCTTTTCTAGGTACTCTCCATGTATAGTAACACATTTCCCTCATCTATGGCTCAGTTGTTTAATGCCTTGATCATACCAGTTCGCACTTTTTTACAATCCCACTTGATTGATGACTTTCTGAGACAAATCAAAGCAGCGTCCATGCAATGGTTTCTTCATTTCTCGAAACAGGAAGTCTGACAGTACTAGGTCAGGAAAATAAGGTGGGTGCTGCAGTAGTTTGAAGCCACACACAAATCCAACAGTTAGCTATAACATTGCATTCGACATTGCTTCTGCAAAGGCGTCAGCAATCTTGGAACACATGGTGCAGAGACCTTAGACATGTGCAGATAGTCATATAAAATGCTGTGGGCAGACCCATAACGAATTCCCACTGCAATTGTGATGAAATGAATTGTCACACTTCTGTCACTCAGCACCAGCTGCTCAAACTTTGTAACTGTCTCACTGTCTGTGGATGTTGATGGCCTTCTTTCTCTTGGCTCATGAAAGACACTTGTACGACCACACTGGAACTCCCATTTCCAATTTTTTAGAGTATCATAGTATGGACAATTCTGTTGATACACAGCTTTCGTTTCTTCGTCAATTTCCTGAGCTTTCTTACCCTGCAAATGCAGGAACTTGATCACTGCGCGATACTCCACTTTGTCAACCATAGCGTCCTTTCTCAGATTCCAGGCTCCACCTGTAGTGTACGCTCACCCACGGGAATGAAATTTCACATGTTAGTTATTGAATATGTAGACAACTTGTATCAAAAACAGCATCCTCATACTGATGTTTTATCTAGGTCGGGGTACAAACTTTTTTGATACCCCCTCGTATATTCCATGTGGTCTCCTTTAACTGCACCTCCAACCATACCAGTTGCATAGCTCTTATTTCACTGTCTGTAGTGGTGATGAATGCTGCTCCAGTAAGTTTGTTCTGGTTTCTGCAGGTTCATTCTGCAATAGTATGGTGTGAATCTCAAATATGTGACCCACTATAAGTTGGTTGGTACAAAGTTAGCTGGCCGGAGTGGCTGTATCACTAATATATTGCTGGGAAAAGATTGTTAAACTATTTCCTTACTGTAGGGGACCTTTTATTGAGGATCTCTAACAGATTTTTTTAGTACTGCATCATAATCAGCTGTTAAGGGAGAATTAAACTCTTGTCAAGACTCTTCTGCAGCAGCACTCATAATAGTTAACATGTGAAAGCAGAATTATATATCCCAGCCATGTGATAATATGGGCATTCAGATTTCATTGCTTGCTCTTATCCTATAAGCAAAACATTATTTTCAACTGTTAATCTCACAGACTACTTTTAAAAATGACTACTCCAAATAAAGGAATTATGTAATAAGTCATACCAAATCATAATGAAAAATTATAATAAATACAAATATGTTATATTACAAATCACTACTGCAGCTGACAGATATTTTCACACTACTTTTCCCAGCCGACCGGGCTAGCCGAGTTGGTCAAGTACCTGCCCGGCAACCCAAAGGTCGCGGGTTCGATTCACGCCTCAGGTTTGGATCAAAGTACTGCAAAAACCTTGGGAAGTGCAATATGGCCACAGAAGCTGATGTGCCAACAACTACCAAATCAAAAAAAAAAAAAAAAAAAAAAACACTTTTCCCTTATGAAAAAGAAGGAAAAAAAGAGGAAACTAAGATTGGAAAGTACTGAAAATAATTCAACCTTGTCATTTCATGACTGTTCAGTTGAATAAATTAGATATTGTTGGTATACAAGAAAAAAAAAAGCAGTGCATTTGCATCCAAAATGTATAAGCACAATTAATGGTTAGTAATGTGGGTTAAAATCTGTAGTTTTGTGATCAACTTTCATTTCCTCTCTTTCGTAGTTTCTTAGATTATCTCTTTAAAATTTAAACCAAGATGCTGTAGTTATGACTGGCCATAGCAAATTCAGGGCAGACATCAAAACTGTCCACTGAATTTGCTATGACCAGCCATTTTAATTATATTCCTTCTCTGTATTTTTCATTTCTGTTTACATATTTCTAATTTGTGCAAAATTTTGAATTTTTTTTTTGAACAGTTTTTTGAATATCTTTACATAAAAATTTAAAGAGCCTTTATTATTTAGCTTATCAAGGTGAATTCTCCAGATCTGGTACTTTTTGTTGGAGAAGCTCTTGTAGGAAATGAAGCTGTTGATCAACTGGTTAAATTTAATAGAGCTCTAGCTGATCATTCCAAACAGGATAATCCACATCTTATTGATGGTATTGTTCTTACTAAATTTGACACAATTGATGACAAGGTAAGAATGATTTCTTATTGCTGATTTTGATTTTTTTTTTATTCTATTTTTGTTGTTATCATTGTACTTTTTATTCAGCATTGTTATTACTAAAATACAAAGTAAAGAGGTTTTTTTTTTTTTTTGTAAGTAACCATTACTAACTGAATGTAACTTATTTTTATTAATTTTCGTACTGAAATTTAAACACTCATTTGGAAACATTCATATTTTCAGTGGACCATCCTTATAGCAGGTTGGATTATAAAGTAACTGTAAACCCTGGCTATAGTTCTATAAAAATTAGGAAAGATTGTTAATATTGATAGCTTTTTTTTTTATCCTCATCAATTTGCTAAAAACTTGTTTTTACCTGACAATAGTAACGTATCCAGGCATAACAAATACAGTGGCACTGTACTTTATTTTTGAGAAAAAGTTATTTGTTTTTAAATTTCAGCATGCAGTAATATGACCAACGTTTGACCTTTTCCTAATGAACTGTATTACTTATTAAATTTAAAAATGTCATATTTTTTAAACTATGTTATTTTCAAAATAGCAAAACATTAATTTGTGTGGGGGGACAAACTGTAAACAAAGTATAAACATGCAGTTAGTAATCATTTTCAGGTTTGTATAGCCATTAAACATTAAAAAATTCAAACTAATGCACATATTACTGTGTTTTGCCAATGTCATAAACAGCACACATCACTTCCAAAATCAGAGCACTTTTACTTCAGTAGTTTTCAAAATAATGTCAAAAAAAAAACGTGTATATTTATGAAGCTAGAGTCACTAATCTTAAATTGGTGACTAATGTGCATAAGATATTTTTAGTGGCCCATAAAGCCCTGGTCTGCTGCTGATGTCTTAGAATAACATTTTATTTATTGCAAATATAATCATTCTGCAGATTGTAATTTTTAGGAAATAGATGTGAAGAGCATTGTTCCAGAGAAAAGTAGAAGGGATAAATAAGTAAGAGAAAAAGTTTTGCAAGTTTGTAGTTGGACAGTGAATGAGTGTCAGTTGGTTTGAGCGATGTGTTTGGACCGGTTTTGAAGAGAATGGTGAAATTACAGGTCACAGTTCAGGAGAACAATGTTGATGGAAGTAATGATAGAAACAGCATGCAGCAGAAATTGAATGTTTGTGAGACAGTGAAGAGACAAAATTGGTCATTAATTAACCTGACTCCCTCCTCTTTTGAACAGAATCTAGGGGCGACAGAGGTTTTAGGGGTGTCATCCCAGATGTGGGAACAATATTCCATAATAGAGTAGATTTGAGATTTGTACAACAGAGTCAGTAGCTGTTTAGAAGGAAATAACACAGAGCAAAAAAGAAAATCTGGGGTTTCCTTTTTATGCAAAGGAAGAAATGTTTGAGATGTGCTTAAGCCAAGAGAAATTAGAAGTTGGGATAATTCTCAAAAGAGATATTGTGATAGTATCTAGAAATCAGAGTGCCATTGATGATGAGCATAGACAGGACTGTCTTATTTCTCACATCTATCATTACTTGCAGCAAGCAGTCAGGGAAAATTGGCTACTCAGTTGCAAAAAAAAACCAGTTGGAAATCCATAAGATGGGAACTTGTTTAAAAGATCTGTATGTCTTGGAAATCTCAAGAGTAACTGTCTGAGTTTTGCAAAATTTTCCATCAGATTTGTCCAAAGATGAAGTTCATAACATAATATAAGCGAGTATATCGCCAATTGATCAACACTGATGGAATCCGTGTTGGTGAGCATTGTACAGATAGATGTAGACAGAATAGTGTTAGATGCTTACAGCAGAGATTAGTGCAATTGGACCGTAATTGGAAGGGAAGTTTGTCACCCTGTAATGACAGTAATGGCAGTGTGCTACTGCAACAGGATCTAGATAATTTGGGCGGATGGGCTAAGAAGTGGCAACTGAAATTTAACCTTGACAAATGCAAAGTACTGCATATGGGTAGAAGTAACCCCAGAGAAACGCACCAACTGTGTGGTACTACACTTAAGGTGGTAGAAAATGAAAAAGACCTTGGAGTAATTGTGCAGTCAGATATGAAGTTTTCTGAGCAATGCAGACAGGCTGCCAGGGCAGGTCATGGGGTTTTGTCAATGATATACAGGAATTTTGCTAGCAGGGAAAAGGTGATTATCCCTCTATATAAGGCAATGGTCAGGCCACGCCGTGAGTACTGCGTACAGGTCTGGAGGCCTCATTTTAGGAAGGATGTAGATTTACTTGAGCGTGTACAGAGAAGGGCAACAAGATTGGTGAGGGGAATGAAGGGATCCTCTTACCAAGAGAGGCTTAAGTTCTGCAAATTGCAGTGGCTGGAGACTAGGCACCTGCGCAGTGATCTAATTGAAGCGTATAAGACCTTGAATGGGTTGAGCACGCTGAATTCTAATGGGATCCACTTGTTCAGATTACGAACCTAAGGGGGTATAAATTCAAATTAAGAAAAGACAGATGTAGAATAGATGTACGGAAATTTGCCTTTAGCCAGCGGATGGTTAATTGCTGGAACAAACTTCCATCTGTAATTGTGGAAGTTGATAGGTTGAATAAATTTAAGGAGGAACTGGACAGGCATTTGGAGGGAATGGTGTGTTTTTTTTTTTTTTGGCTGATGCTGCATAAGCTCATACACTTGCTTTCTTGCATCACATGCCACTACTACTACCCCTTCCAATTTTTATGAACTGACTCAATGTGAGCTAATTTTAAAGAAGGAAACACACCAGTGGAATAAAATAGTGTAAAAAAAAAAGTTGCTTGAAAAAAATTCAGGAGCACAAGTGTGGAGAACAAATTGAGAAATGCTATTAGGAACTGTAGCTTTCTTAGCAACAAGATTGTTCAAATTTTTTCTGACATCCTTTTGTTGGAAGACCATGGGAGGCATTGGGTATGGTAAGAGGTAATTTACCAAGATCATTAATATATCAGTTAAAAGAAAAGTAGGATGCTAATAAGGCAGCTTTATCTTTAGCAGATGTAGTAGAACCATCAGGTTATAACTGAAGTGGTAGTATAGATGGACAGAAGTTGCTACAAATAGCAGGCGATTAGAAGTCTCAACTACCACTTGGATATGAAGCAAGTTTTGTGTCATAGCCTATTCAAAATCAAGTTTGGATTGATTAATAATTGTTTTACAACCGATGCAGATTAATGTAGACAGAAATTAAAGCCAGAGATTTGGATGCAAGCCAGTTGCAGTATGGTCCATCCTTATCTTGAGCAGTCTTAGCACATTTATTGAAAGGCAAAAGTTTAGATAAAGAACAAGAAAGTGTGTGGAGTTGAAAGGCAGATATGCTGAATAAACTGTGTATAATTGGATTACCTTGTTTCTTTCGATTATAGGCAGAGAACTTATGCCGTAGTGGGTAGCACAGTTGGTAGAATCACCAACTGTGCTAAGAAACAACCTGAGTTCAATTAAATATGGAATAAAGGATTTCATTCTTACAATAATGATTTCACTGACCCAATCTGAGCAAATGTTAGAATATTGGAAGTTTTAAAGCAGTAATCTAACCAAAGAGGATTATAAATCATGTAGATCACCCCACGTTGCAACCTTGTAGTGTGTGTGAGAGAGAGAGAGAGAGAGAGAGAGAGAGAGAGAGAGGAGAGAGAGAGAGAGAGATTACACTGGCAAAACAATAAAATAAATAACCAGATAAAAAAATCAAAATATATAAAAAATAAAAAGAAAATAAACAACCTATGTATTTTCCTTATCACATTGGTAACCAGCTGACCTTTTAAATTTCCCAAGCTATCAAACCTTAGCTACCTATTTCAGTAATTGACAACTCATTCTCTAAAGTAAGACTTCCTATAGTACAGTCTAAAATTTCTCTTCCCATAATTTGAATCTATGGTCCATAATTCTGATATCATTAATAAGAGTGAAAATTTAACCTTCATTCGTTTTACTTTCCCCTCTTAGAGCCTTATAGACCTCAGTGGGGTCCCCCTCCAAACTCTGTAGCCCAGATATTCAAGGTCTTTCCTCACAAGGGTGCAAATCCAGTTGCCCATCTTTGGACTCTTTCAAGAAGTGTGATATATATATTTTTTTTTTTATGTGAAAGCATCTTTGGCAGCACCTACTACATTTTCGTACTGTAACGAAAATTTCTTACAGAAATGATGCAAATGGCATCACTTCCTAAATGCCGCTAATGATGCTAATTCAGTCACTAACATTGATTCAGTAGAGTAAGCAGCCCAAAATATTTGAAATAACAATTCATTTCAATTATTTGTACCCAACCCAAGCCTGAACATCGTTCATGCTACCTGGTCCGAGGACTGGGTCGGGCCACAGCCCGAGGGCCAGGCCTGTGTCCGTGCAGACCTGTAGTGTATAGTATATGGATAGTAGTTATACTGTATAGTATAACTACTAATATAGTATATAGTTTTTACCACTAGCATTAACTATTAACACTAAGTTTATAGTTAACTAGGAATATAATGTTAGTAATAATAACTACTTAGTGGCAGATAGTTATTAACTGGCAGATAGTTATAAGACTTTGCATTAACTGGCAGATAGTTATAAGACTTTGCATTAACTGGCAGATAGTTAACCACTAACTATTACTGGTTAATTTTAGTAGTAATAACTACTAACATTAACTAACAGCAAAATAGGAGTATTTGCTGGATCGTTAACAGTAGTTAGTAGTCATAATAGTTAATAATTTAACTATTGTTGCTGGAAGAGTTACTAGTAATAGTAGTCATTAACTGTTATTACTACTAACAACTGTTCGAGCATTGGACTTCTTACTCCAAAGTTGGAGCAAGAAGTTGAAGAACTTCGTTGCCACTGTGGCATTGTCATCCATAAATTGGCCATAACCTTCAGGATAAAGAGTATGGTTATTGACATTCAACCTTCCACCAGTAAGTAGCAAATTCGTGCCTGCTACTTACCGGTAGATGGTACCGGTGGGGTTTCGCATTTTCGTCAGAGATGTTTTCACATAAATCTATGTTTCTAAATCACATAAATCATCTTTTCGGCATAGAGGGTACACACGTGCTTTTTTTTTTTTAGGTGCGGTCTCCATTCTTAGACACAGTATTTCAAGTGTGGTCCTACAATTACTTTATACATTGGGGTTATGACCTCCCTATATCTACTAGCAAATGTTTGATAAATCATCAGTAGGACACCATTGGCCTTGCTCACTGCCTCTCCACACCACTCTAAGAACTTCATATCTGACCATATTGTAACTCCTAAATCCCTTTTTTTCCTGTGCTGTTTTTAATTCAACTCAACCAAGTGTATAAGTTATTTTGGGATTAGTGTTTTCCAAATATAAGACTTTGCATTTTTCTGAAATAAAACATAGCTGCCACTTCTCTGTCTGACTGTCCTTAATGAATCCAAGTCATCCTGAAGGAGCACTGCTTGGCATATCATTAACCACTCTCTCAATGTTCAGATCAGTGAATTTTAATATTGCACCCTTTATCAATATCATTTAGTTAAATCCGAAACAGTAGTGGTCCCAGGACCAATCCTGGAGGAAAGCCACTTCTATTGTTAGAATAATCTGAAGCATAACCATTAATCACAGTCTTGTGCCTCCTGCTCTTCAGCCTCCATCTTAGACTTTTACCTGTGATTCAAGCCTGCTCCTGCATATACAATAAGTTAACTAAACATGATTTTCCCTTAACAAAACTGTGTTCTGAAGGATTTAACAAAACTGTGTTGAATCCTTCAGAATTCAGCACAAGCCTGTGGCTTCCTTGTGCTATATAGCAAATACTATAATTCCCCTTTTTTTTTACCTAAATGTCCATTGCAATCTTTATCATTGCATTCATGATTTTTCCTACCACTGAAGTCAGGCTGGCCAGTCTGTAGTTACCCACTTCTCTTAGAACCGCCTTTATGTACTGGTGATACATTATCACTTCTCCAATCCAAAGGAATCTCTCCCTGGTTCAGTGATGCCCTCATAATTAACTGTAAGGGCTCTGTGCACTCTCTTGCTGACTCCTTCAAAATTACTATGTGTATGCCATCAACTCCAAAAGTGTCACTTGATGTTTGCTGCTTTTAGGCCCAAATTTTTTTTAATAATCAATCATCTGATATTTTCAATGACTAATTTTATGTTCTCAGCCTCGCACAGCCTCTCTTCACTAATGAAGGGTCCAAATATCAATGCAGGGTGGTAACATGCACAAATAGACATCAGTAGTAATTGAAATGCACAGAAATGTTACTTAAGAATAAGTACATGTGAATAGTAAATTTTCAGACTATGCACAATTTCATAAAGTCCAAAATATAATATTCTCTTTCTGGGGAAATTTATTGTCTTTTACACATAACATATGAAAATTCATTACACATCTAAAATATGTTAGAATACAGAATTAGCTCATTAAGGCATCTTTATGTAATGATAGAGGATACTGCTATTGCCTTACAGCTGAGGTGACTTATATAAGGGAAAGACATGCTAATTAAAGCAAGTTGATAGTGGAATGTGCTGTGAAAACTAGCTGTAGATACCATGTAGCAAAAATAGTTTGATAATGTATAACAGGAATATTCACATGAATTTCTACAAATAGGCATATTCCAATGAACTTTTGGAAATGTGGTAGGTCAGGAAAGCAAGTTCAAAAGAGATTTGATTTAATTCGTCAACTGACTGTTGTTGCACTATATTGGTACAGTATGGTCCAACACAGTAGTTTGACAAATGCAGCTACATTATATGATTGAAAATGTTAAATGGAGCAGCTGCAATGATCCTTGAAAAGAATTCTCAGAATTCATTAATGGTATGAGTCATGACTAATTAAGACAGATTGAAAGGTTTTCAGACGTTATTGCAAGTTGAAAATTTCATTAATTGATATATTACAAAGAATATTATTATGGAATGACTGCATACAAGTCTGTAGTTATTTATCATTGCGAGAAATCAGAGGTTGTGATTTATAGCATCCTGACAAAAGCAACAGGTTCTGTGAACTATTAATCATATCGTATCTTCTTTCAATTCAACAGCCAGGTAAGCTGTTGTTGGATGGCTACACTGTATCTTGTTAGGCACATTAGCTTGTGTGCATAAAGTGCCTGTTGTCTTTAATGTGTCTGTCTACCCACATATAATAATTCAACTCTTAGTGAATGGATTTTCATAAAATTTTATATTTCGCTCTTTTGGAAAGATTTATTGAGAGTTCTCACATTTAATTAAAATTTGAACAACGGAAAATCCAGGAATTAATATTTTTTCATGCATATCACATAAGCTATCCATATACCATATGTTGTAGTTGCAGCACTGGATATTTTGTTAATGTGTGCTAATTGGAGGAATGAACAGACATGTGGCAGATATACAGAAAAGAAATGTTCTTGGTTTGCACATAAGTCACTGCTCTTTTCCCGTTTTTTTTTATTTTTATTATTTTTTGTGCATGTGATATAAATAATAAATTATTGCTCTTTGCTAACATGCTTAAAGTGTAGTGTGCCACATACATTAACTAACCTGTAAATTATAATATAGCTTGGGACTATTGATTGTTGTTTCCATCAATATGAATGCCACTGGTTATCCTGATATGCTAGACAACTCTTGCTTTCCCTGCATGAATTCTGCAGTGCAGTGTAGTGCCCTTTCTATTAAAATATGATAATGTACAGTATCACACAGCAGTTGAGCAAAACACAGACGATTTAAAGGCAGTGATTCAAAAGCTCAGTGTGAACACTATTGAGTTCATCCAGCAATAAGCTGGCATGGCCTTTTCAAAAGAAATGCCAGAGCATTTTTGAAGCTGCCTACAGTGGTTTTGTCATTTGTCTGGAGAAGTCAGAGTTCAAGTCCTGTTATAGACTGAAGGAATTTCTAAATGCCTCTTCAATTTGAACTGTAACTTACCAATCTCAGGCAGAAGGAATGGGAATATCCTCTGAGTTATTCTGTGTTTTGCATGTTGTGCATCCTGAAAAGTTTTGCCTATGAAAAAACTTGTACAGACATAATAAACAGTGCTGCAACATGGTCTTAGCTGCTGATGTGCCTAAAATCTTACTATTTGCAGTTCATTGCAGAATTGTAAAAAAATAATTTAAACCACTGTTTAAATATGTTAGTACAATATTGATGTAATAACATTAATAATATTAAATTGTGTATTTTCATCCTTTAGGTTGGTGCAGCAATTTCCATGACTTACATTACTGGTCAGCCTATTATCTTTGTGGGAACAGGCCAAACTTACACAGACCTGAAGACATTAAATGCTAAGGCCGTTGTACATGCTCTTATGAAATGAATTCATAAGATCGGATGTAGCCAATCGGATGTACCTCTAAATTTTTAAAAATTCAAAATATGTAAATGTGTGTGAAAGAACCTCTTACTCAGTATCTACTATAATCCACATGGTGTGTTACACGGTTACAAAATACTATATTGTAGATGACACCCTAGTCTTTTCTTCGCTATACTACTGCACTGAGAATTTCTCTGTAGTTTTTAGGTCTGGTTCCTCAAAATTTTAATATCCACAACTAAGAAAGATTTGGGGGGGGATGCAGTGGTCATCACTTTTTTTGTATGTAGTAAATTTATTATTCATATTTGTACAGTTTAATTAGTTTATTTTTTCTATGTAAAATATAACCTTACAAATCTTATGGTTATATCATAAGAAAACTTTATTTATCTACCTGATTTTGGTCAACTGTTTATGCATGTGTATAAACTTCATGTGTGGACTGTTACTTAAAGACGCATGAAATGCACACCTTGCATATTATGATAATAAAAAAAAATTAAAAAAAGGTTGTTTGATATTTATGGGCTTGGGTTACTTTTAATAATGTTTCGAGGAAATAAAATTTTCTTTTCCAACGATCCAGTTGTTTTGATCATTCATTCATGACAAAAACACTGTTCATGCGTTTCACCAAAGTTCATTTTCTTTACTATTATTGATAAACCAAAATAAAAGGTGAAATAAACTGTTTAAGAAAGATCAATTTTCTTTGACAATAATGAAAGAAAAACCATTATACAAGAGGCCAAGAGTTACAGATTAATCACTATAGTGTTGGATGGTTTTAAAATGTTGATGCATGAATATAATTTTTTTTTTTTTTTTTTGCAGTTTTCAGTTTGTGAAGGGCTGATTAGGACAACAGGAACAGAGAATAGTGTATGAAATTTTAATTACCCTCCTTTTCAACAAAAATTTTTAAAAATAAGATGAAGTACTTTTATTTTAACCTATGTGCGATATAAATATCTGTTTATGTCCAATTAGCAATAAAGATATTTAGATCTCTCATAGAGTGAAAGTGCTGTATTCATTCTTTTAATTTTTTTTGGAAAAAAGTTTAGAATTTTATACCTATTATTATTCTTTGTTCCTGTTGTCTTAATCATCCCTTCACAAATTGAAAACTGCATTCAATAAATAAAAAAATGACTTGTACACCAACAATTATTTAATTTAATGTTTACATTATCTATCCCATGTAGCTCAAAACATCTAAAACATATTTTTATTTATTGATGCAGCTGAAAGGTAGTCAAGGGTGGTCAACTTTGATTATTAGATGAAGAAGACTGTATATCTTTCTTTTTACAACTGGCATTTCCAAGATACATTTAGACCCCATTGTGTGGAAATCATGTCATGGCCATCACTAAGATTATAATTAGAAAATCATATGAAAATATGTATTATTGACTTTTATTATATGTACACCGCAATTAAAAGGCGCCTCCGTAGCCAGGTGGGAAGGAGCAGCAGTGCGTAGCACACGCTTCTTGATTAGACCGGGCTTCGAGCCCGTCACCACCAAATACGGAGGATGCAGAAAGGTCAGGAAAGACCACCGCATATTCCCGGAGCAATATGGCCTTAGTTGCTAATGCTCCTAAAAACCAAATAACAACAACAACCGCAATTAAAATAAAATTATGGTATAAAAACAGATAAACATTCCAGTGCGTGTGAAAATTCATGTATAATAAGGAGAAGTCACATGTCATACCTTTCCAAACTCTCCTTAATGAGTTGTGAATATATTAACAACCTGAATTAGCAGGCTGGCAGTCAAAACCAAACTTTTCACATTTGGTTGCAATAATTTACCCTTCACAAAAGAGAAAAACATCTTTATAAAATATGATGAATGTGTGTACTACACTCAGGGTAGTGGAAAATGAAAAAGACCTGGGATAATTGTGCAGTCAGATATGAAGTTCTCTAAGAAGTGTAGACAGGCTGCCTTGACAGCTCATGGCACTTTGTCAGTGATATACAGAAACTTTCCTAGCAGGGGATTATCCCATTGTACAAGACAGTCGTTAGGCCTCATCTTGAGTACTACATACAGATTTGGAGGCCTCATTTTAGAAAGAATGTGGAGCTGATGGAACGAGTACAGAGAAAGGCAATGAGATTAGTAAAGGGTACAAAAAGGTAGTCTTACCAAGAAAGGCTTCATTTCTAGAAATTGTAGCATCTGGAGACTCGACACCTGCAAGGTAATCTGACTGAGGTGTTTTAGGCTTTGAATGCATTGAGCAAGCTAAATGCTGAGAGCAGTCTTCCTCTTGCTCAGACTGCATACATGGCATAAATTCAAATTGAAGGATAGTTGCAGAATAGTTGTGTGGAGGTTTCCCTCCAGCCAGCAGCTGATTGATTGTTGGAAAACTTCCATCTATTGTGGAAGTGGATAGTTTGAATAAATTCAAGGAACAATTAGACAAATTATTGGAGGGGATGAACAGGTGATGTAGGAAGGGGTTTTTTTTTTTTTTGTGATGTTTTATAAGTTTGCTTTCTTGCTCATATGCCATTACTAATAATAAGTCCTGAAGCAAAAATGGCCTGGTTCTGGTTGTTAACCATCCTTCCCAACCTTTAAATCATCAGCAAATTCTGTCAAATTACCATTCATTCCTTCATCAATATCAAGGAGTATGAGAAATAGAAGTGGCCAAAATACTGATCAGTGAGGTGCTCCACTTGCTACACTCCGCCCTAAGCATTGTATTCGCTTGTGAGCTATGACCTTTTTTTCCTTGTATTCACTGTCCCATGTTTGGAAAACTTTTTCTAGCTGATAATAATCTTTTTGTATGCTAGATCAGGCAATACCGCAACCTTAAATTACAACACTACTGTTAGTTGAGATTCAGTCTCTGAGAACTAGAGTTGGTGCTCTAGAGAGAAATCGACCTGGGGATTCAACAGAGACTTAAGTGTCTAATTATACACAAGACTATATACTTTCAGGTCCATCCTGAGGACAATCTTTCAGTACAGTTTTGCTGGGAGTTTCAATTGTAAAGCAAAACGAAATATATAATGTAATAAGGACAAATGGAACGGAAGAGTCTGCCAGGTACAAATACATGATGTATCAAACCAGCTAATGACCTTAAACAAACAACATGATGTAGTCGAACTTCGTGTAGAATGAATTCTATGTAATATTTTTCATTCCAAAAGTCGTTTTATAAAATATACAATTCTGGAATATTAAATAAAATATTTTTCTCCCTTTTTACGTAAGCACAAAGCTGGAATAATAGAAATTGATATGTGAAATTTTACTAATAAATAACAATCCAGAAAGAAGTATAGTATAAATTTATAAAGTTTAAAGTGTTTTGAATTGCGGAATAAGCATCATTGCATTTAATAAAGTTATACATAAAACTACAAAATATATGCATTACTAAATATACATAAGAAATCTTTAAATATTCAATTTTAATATTATATTAAATGTTACTAAAATATATTTTCCACTACCATTATTCATTAACAAATTACTGCTTTTCAGCTCTGCAACTACAGGTAATAGACAGAAAAAGGTACACAGCATGGCACACCAAAGTTACATAGAAGCTGCTGTTTAGCATAAACCTAATGCTCTCCACAAGCCCTTTTGGGCAGGATTGCTGTCCTTTGCATACCTGGTGGAAAAGACCTGAGTTTGCCTCCCGTCATGATGTGAAGATTTATGGAGCCTTTTATCACAACATGGCTTAGGTAATCAGTCTCAGGTGAGAGTAGCGTGGTTTTTTCTCCTGGCAACTCTGGTTTTTCATCCAGCAAACAGAAAATTGAGAGTAATGTAAAATCATTAATAGGATGTTAGACCTTGGAAACTTGTGAAACAGCAAGTTCAGCTGTTGGTCAAGACAAGTTGCAGGTACCTCGTTTCTGTGACAGTTGCAGATCAGTATTAGAGGGATGGTTTTGTGGAGTTTTAAGGGTATACCTTATGCCATACCTCGAATATGAAAAGCCCACAAACCATCATGACAATTGCTGTCTTTGTTACAGTATGATAGATATATCAAAAAGTTTAATCTTAGATGTATAAATTCTGCAGGTTGAAACCTGCGGTGTAGCCCAATGTTCCATACTTCATCGTTCAAGTAGCAATATGACCTTAGTCGCTAATGCTCCTAAAACCCAATAACAATAATCATTGTTCAAGTTCCACAAAGTGACCTGTCAATTCTTACTCCACATTCCAGAGAAGGGTGTTCAGAAATAGACTGGTAAACAGGATAAATCTGATTACTACCACCTCAGAAGTTTATTCAAAAAAAGAAAAGATGTTTCCCTAACCAGCAAGTGAGGGTTTTGGATCTAACCAAACCAGTTGCAACACTTCCACTTATAACAACACATATAACAACTCTTGCGAGCAGTTTGTGAATATGATCACCACCTTCCCATGCCGAGTGGAAAAGGCCTGAGTTCAGATCCCTTCAGTGATGTGCAAGTAATTTTATGGGTATTTTTCATTACATGGTTTAGTTAATGTCTCGGGAAGATCATGTTTTTTCTTCCAGAAACTTTGGTTTTTCACTCAGAAAACCAACCAAAGAACACAAAATTTTAGACAATATAGGTGCATCAGCTACTAAGCCCATAATGTGCCGTATAGATTGTGTCTGTAAATTGCGTGTTTTCTGTGACTAATTTGCTCGTTTGCTGGAAGAAAACCCTGACTCTGGGAAAAAAATACATGCAAGCCTCGATTGAGACCAGCTAACTCAGCCACATTGTGGAAGAAAGCTGCCCATAAGAATTCCCAGCATCGATGGTATTCGAAATGGGCCTTTTCACATGGTGTTGGGGAAACTATTTATGTGCGCTATGCTACCAGCAAGGATGCAGCCCAACAAGCACAAATGCCGAATTCTCTTATGCTTATATGGATGGGTTTTGTAGTGATGGTTAGGTGTAATAGATCCCAGTAAAGTGGGAGGGGGAACGTGTGTGACAGACTTCCCTGCCCATGAGGAGGTGGAGGAAACGGAACACTGTTTACACATGGCCATAGGTATGTGGGCAGTTACTGGCGATTCAGCTCAATCAAGAGTTTCGTCTATATTCTCTTTTTGGAACTCCAGACAACTGGATTTTTCATTGATTGCCTATTTTTGCAGTTAGAATCCTATAGAGGACGAAAGAAAAGGTCTGATGGATAGCATAGCAGAGTTACAATCATTGTTATTCTGCACTGTGTGAAAAATTTCTAAGAGAAAAGCCATTTGATGCTTTATGGGTTTTTTTCCTCCCACACCACAGCCGAGTTAATCTGTTTTGGGAGAGGGCTGCAGGGCGTTTTCTTCCTGAAAGTGGGTTTTTCATCCAGCAAACATCCATAGATTGCAACTTACAGACAAGATAACTAATGCCTCGTGGCCATAATTTTCTCTATGGGGGAAAAACGCATTTCAAGTAGGACAATTAGATGGCCTCAGGCAGAGGTATAAAAATTTCTTCGGGTTAGCCACCAGATTTTTCATCTCACAAACCGCTATTGGCTAAGAGATTTATAGTTATAACATTCATTATTGATCCTTCGTACAAGTTCAATCGGCTGCAATCGCAATAATGCACGCCATAAATTCATGGGCATGGTGTACCATAGTAAAGCACACCCAAACCCATTCAACCCCTTCCTTCAGCAGTTAACAAGGGCTAGTGAAACACTATATACTACCCTGATTTTATGTTGTGATTTTAATGTTTAGCCCATTAAAAACAGTTAAAAGTACGTCATTTCAGTTTTCACTTGTTGACGGAAGCATTATTCAACAGTTGTTTGTTGAATAATGCTTCCATCAACAAGTGAAAAATATTTTCTAGGAATATATAAGTTAGATATTAAATAGACCAGGGGTGGCCAATTAGATTACTTCCCAGTCCAAATTAGAAAATGTGTAACTCATGGTGGTTTGGATCAATTTTGGCATAACATTAATAAATCAAATAAATTTTTGTTGACATATTTTTTTATTTCATTTTATTACAGAACACTTATTATTACAGAATGCATGATCAAGTATGATTTTTATATAAATATACGTGTGGTTAATTTTTAAACTGTTACACGTCGAATTAAGCGAATTTGCAAAAATACAAAATTAAAATAACTGTACCATATTGACTTAGGTTAAGAAGATTTACCATCCATAAAAAATCACTAGCAGACTGCCGTTACCAGAGATAAATTTTGTAACATCCTGCATTGGGTACACTAAAAAAATACTTAATACAGCTCTTCTCCTGATAATATTTCATTTCAGTGGAAGAATTAGCAGGTGCATTATCTAAAGATAACAAAATCTTAATGTTTTACATTCTATCTTCCTTTTAAATGATTTTACTTCTTTTGAAAAAGTGGTCCTCACATGTACAATGATTGAGGAAAAAATAAAAACTTTCATTCTCGGAAACCTATGTTTGTTCATCCAGAACAGGTAAAGCGACCAGAGAAACCACGCAATTTATGGGCAATAATACACATGAGTAGATGAAGTAAATCTCTCGGGTAACCCTAAAATGAAATATTTAACAATTTTTCTTTTTGAAAAGTGATTGTGAAATAATTTTTCAAAAGTTCAGAATTGTATTTTTAAATTTTAGTTTGGAAAAATCTTAAGTCTACATAAATAAAATATATGCATAAAGAACACAGTCCGGATTAATAAGGTTTTACTGTATATGAAATAGTTGAAGCAGCAATTCAGCAGCACAAGAATAGTGATGTCTGAATGCTGATCAAAAGTGACAGCTTGTCCTATCTTCGCCTACCATTTTGAGCAAGTTTATTTGGGACGAATTGTGACCATGAATGAAAATGGTTGTTTCGTTATGATCCAGGAGCCAAAGAACAGTTGAAGGAGTGGAGTCAAGTGTATCCCCCCCCACGTCGAAAGGAGGGCAGGACCCAGAGTAGGTTATAAACTCTATCTTTTGTTTGTTTGTTAGTTGTTGGCGCATCAGCTTCTGTGGTCATAATGCACCTCCCAAAGTTTTTGCATTTTATACTCTGATCCAAGCCCAAGGCGGGATTTGAACCCAGGACGATCCTGTGAGGGGAGGCTCTCTTCGATCTAGTTCTGCACATAGAAAACTCTGAAGCAAAATTTGAACTTGCCATCTTCATTGACTTCGAGGGTGCGTTTGACACTGTCTGGTGGGGCAGTGCTCTGGCATGCCCCCTGTTCCAGCCATCTCTATAAACTTTTTCAAAGCTACTTTTCAGATAGAACAATAATTCTAAAGTCAAAATACCATCATGTCTCCAGGCCAATCACCCGGGGGTGCCCTCAGGGCTCAGTCCTGGGACCTCTCATGTGGAACATGATCGTACAAGACTGGCTTTCCCGTCAATACCAAGATTGTTGCTTTTGTGGACGATCTCACGATAGTGGTGTCCGGCCGCTCTCGCAAAGCCATAGAATACAATGCTAATCAGGTCCTTGACAACCTCTCTTCCTGGGCTGCACTAAATAAACTACGGATATATCCAAGCAAGACTAAAATGATGCTCTTTAAAAATAAGCTGGACCTTGGGCAGCCTCTGCAAGTTAAAGTCTCTGGGGTACAACTTCCCATTGTCAAATTGTCCCATTGAAAAAATTTTCAGGCTCAATAATCAGCATCATCAGGAACAAATGGGGCCTGTCCAAGCGGTCGCTTCAGCTGTACTATAAAGCCGTCTTCCTTCCGATCGTGACGTATGCTGCAGGTGCTTGGTTCCACCGAGCTAGATTGGTAATATGATAGACAAATTAGGCTCTATACAACGGACAATGCTTCTGGCTACCCATAGGGTATGCAGGACAGTATCCACTGCTGCTGTCCAGGTCTTAGCTGGGACCCTTCCACTGGACCTGTATGTAACCTTCCATGGCCTGACCTTTAGAATCAACAAGAAAATTCCAACCAAGATCTTGGACATTGAGCTAAACCTGAACACTGACCCTAAGGCAGAGAAAACACGCTGTTATAATGAGATGATAAACATCTGACATACAAGATGGGACACTTCCACCAAGGGAGCAGTTACAAGGAGATTCCTGCCGGATGTGACTTTCCCCTCCTCTAAGTCAGCATAGAAGTGGCTCTCTCTAACGCTTGAGACATCATTCCTAGTCACTGAGCATGGCTCATTGAACGAGAAGCTCTTCCAACTAGGCCTAATACCCATAGACGTTTGCTTCTGGGGGGCCAAGGAGAATTGGTTCCACCTTCTCTACGAGGACCTGAGGCAAGACCTAGCAAATACCATCCCTCTCACTGAAAACCAACTGGACATTCTGTTACAGACACAACAGAACCTTGCTGCCTTCCAAAACTTCTCGACGCAAGTATTCACACGCAGGAAAGAATCCTACAGAATAACGCAGGCTACGGATGGGGATCCCCAGACAGCAGCTTAAAAATTTTATTTTACTAATCTAAGATTTTTAATTATCTATGCTTGTTTTTATTTTATTAATTATTTTATTTATTTAATCCATTTATTTTTTCTCATTTTCTCTTCGCGCCCTGCACTAGCGTACTTTTTTTCACTCATTCCTCCCCCCACTCTCCACTAGTGTAGCTTCTCTCTCTCTTTCTTTCGTTTTAATTACACCACGGGATTTTTTTTCCTCTCTTCCTCTGGAATGGGCCCCCAGAGGAACCTGGCCCACCTTTTGACAACATCAGGTGTCAGAGTCTCTTTTGAGACGGTACGTGTTTTACTGGGACTGGCCCACCTTCCCGTGGTGTGGACGAGTACCCAGAATCATCTGTCCAGGTGACTGATGCTTCTGGGTAGCCAAGAGGCCAGAACAGAACAACAGAACACACACATAATACACACAAACTTACATCACACACATAGCTGGCCCATTTGTAGTAATACTGTTTTTCACAGAGATACGAGTCGAAGTTGAACAGACGCTCTAGGAGCCGCCCTTTACAAAAACACATGTCCACGACCTTTGGGTTGCCAGGCAGGCACTTTACCCACGTGGCTAGCCCGGTCGGCCTATCTTTTGTGACAAACAGTAGGATTTTGTTTATTGACTGCCTGGGAAAAAGGTAAAGTGATAACTGCATTATTAATCACTCTTGGACAAACTGAAGGAGTAATTGAAAGCCAATGCTGAGGAGTGCTATTTTTACGGGATAATGCTCTGGCATACAAGCACATCAAACACATACAAAAATTCGCTAAACTAGGCTTCCAGCTTCATCATCCTCCACATTCACTAGATCTTGCACTCTCAGACTGCTACCTCTTCCTACATCTCAAAAAAACATTTAAAGGGTATCAAAAGATGAAGTCATACGAGCAACAAAGGCCTGGTTTGGGGAGCAGTCTTTCGATTTCTGTTTCAGAGGTTTACAAATGCTGTAACATCGTTGTAGGTGTGTGGAGTTGAAAGGCGAATATGCTGAATAAACTGTGTAAAATTGGATTACCTTGTTTTTTTTTACGCTTACAGGCAGGGAATTTATGCCGTAGTCGGTAGTACAGTTGGTAGAATCGGCAACGGTGCTAAGAAACGACCTGAGTTCGATTCCCGTCCATGGGCTCCGACAGCATGTTGCAAGTGCATCACCATTGGATGTTGAAGTAATACACAATTCTCATTAATTTATTGAAACATTAAAACAATACAAATTCTACAAAAACTAAAATAATTTATCAAAACAAGAACAAAATTAACATAACTCTTCCAAAACAGAATTAAACCTCATTAATTTTCATCATTATCTTTAAATACACTAAATACATTTAATACTTTAAATGCATTAACTTACAGATCACGATAAATCTGCTATACAAAATTACATTCTTCTCGGCTTCTCTGCGAATATAGTTTGATATAGTTGAGTTCATAAAATCTTCATTGCCAATGACGAAATTTGGCGCCTTTTTCTTTTTCACTCTTCTCCGAATGAGTTCAGAGTCTGCGCCGTACTTTCTCCCACCGATCACCAAACGTTGGCTCGGCTGTAGACGTAAATCAGTTTGCGCGAGTAGCACAGTGGTATCGTCACGTCCTCCCCATACCGGATGGAAAAGGTTCGGGTTCGAATCCCGTCGATAACGCGAGGAACTTTAATGGCTTTTTTCACTCCGTGGCTGAGTTAGTCGGTCTCAGGCGTATATAGCAAGGTTTTGTCCCCCAGAAAGTGGGTTTTTTTTCGTCCAGCAAAACAGACAAATCGACTATAGAACACACGCAATTAACAGACATTAGATACACAGCATGGCAGATGAATTTCGTTATTCGGGTAGCCTTAAAATAATAGTTTTTTTTTTTTTTTTTTTTGCTTCTTTTTAGCAGTGTGTTGTGTAATATCTGAACGAAAACCATGTTCAATAGAAAATTCAGCTGTGCAAACCATGCATAAAACTTTCAGTTAGGAAAGGGAATTCTTGTTTCTACGTGTCCATGAAACTCTTGGGCATCTCACTCATAAATGAACAGTCAACAAATTGAATTTATAATTAATTGCTAGACCCTTCAAATAATGTTACAGAGTTTATATCGCCACCAACACATCAATACTTTGAAAAACACCAAAGAAAATACTATAATTCATTCGCACGTGTCTAACGCGTCGGCCATGCTATACACGAAAGTCGACTCTCGTGTGCAGAAAAAAGTAAACTGGAACGTGTTTAAAAAAAAACGGGACATTTGGCGTCCCGTTTATTTTCTCGGAACAATGGCTGAAAAAGGGCTCGTTGAAACTTTCAGATGAAAGCTGTATCAATTTTGTTTGTAGACAACTTATCGATATTCTTTGTAGACAATATCGATAAGTAATTCATTTGTATTTGAGCAGAAAAAAATTATCAAAAAATTATTTTATTGCAAAATTATTGCAATAAAATATAATTTTAAGCAGCTGCTTTGTGTTAGTGTAACGCCAACTTTGGACTAAGGATCAGTCAACCGTGGGACGGCTCCCATTGTCAGTTGCGCCCATGCACCTCCGCGTTTTGAGTAATAGTAATCCTATTCCTCTGAGGGATGGGATTACTAATATACTAGGGTAGCAGAGTTTAAAAATTCTTTGCAGCGAGAGCGAATTGTAATACTGAAGCCTATTACGTTTCCTGTTTTTTATTTACTTATTTATTATTATTTATTATTATTTTTTTTTCATATTAAAAGTTGAAATATGAAAAAATAAAAAAATGTTATTTTAAAGAGGGTTGCTTCAATAATGATCCAATTCCGGCAACAGTACTGCTTGAGGATGGCACTCTTCTTTATCTGAGGTGCTTAACATACTTCCAAAAAAAAAAAAAAAAGATAACAGTCGTGACAACTATGGATGTAGCCATTCATTGTTGAAACATTCCTACTCACTGATGAACTGACAGCTTCAATGTGTTCAAATTGTAATTCCAGTCTGATGATGTAGAATTTTCTGATGATGTAGGGGTAGAATTTTTTTCAGGGGTAGAATTTTTTTCAGCCTGGAATGTACTTGTTAACAGGAGAGATTGCTTCTACAGGGATGGGATACACTTAAATAGAAAGGGTGCAAGAATATTTGCTGATGCTATCGAGGCAGTGTTAGGTGGGTCGGAAAACTGCTAGCTTGGGGGGAGACAAAGACCAATAGATTGACAGTAGCCACTGGCAGAGGTGAAAGAGATTCTTGCACTGCTTCTATTGGAATGAGCAGAAGCCTGAAAAACAAGATGCAGGATATTTCAGAGACTGCTGGAAGTCATTGCGGTACAAGTAAACACATGGGTTGTGTTAGGGTAGCTAAGAATAGAAACAGGTGCATGTATACTTGCGTCTACACCAATGCTAGGAGCTTAGTAAATAAATTTGATGAATTTGAGGTATTGCTCAAAACATCAAAGGCAGATACTGTTGGGATATCAGAGACGTGGTGTCACACAGATATAAGGAATGCAGAACTGAAATTTGGGGAGTACAATGTGTATAGAAAG
Organism: Mastigoproctus giganteus; assembly: GCF_048544385.1. Taxonomy (NCBI): domain Eukaryota; kingdom Metazoa; phylum Arthropoda; class Arachnida; order Uropygi; family Thelyphonidae; genus Mastigoproctus; species Mastigoproctus giganteus. Next base: position 67,163,466 of record NC_143587.1, read on the forward strand.
GATAGACAGGACAGGAGGGGAGGAGGGGTTATGCTATTAGTTAAAAAACACATAAAATCCAAGGAAGTGAAGCCAGTCGACATTGATGGACAGGGCAGTGTCGAGTCAGTTTGGTGTGACATAAGCATAGGTAAATCAAAATTGAGAGTAGGAGTGTGCTATAGGCCTAATGACTCTGATGAGTATAATAAGATACTGTACAGGGAAATAGAATGGGCCAGTAAATCAGAGAGTCTTATAATGGGAGATTTTAATTTCCCAGATATTGACTGGAATTTGTGGGTTGGTCACTCACACACTAGCAAGGCTTTTGTGGATTTATTGGATGATTGTTTTCTACACCAGCATGTTCGGGAGGCAACTAGAGGGAGTAATACTCTTGATCTGATTATCAGTAGTGATTCTTCATGCATTAGGAATCTGCAGATAAAGGAACCACTGGGTGGCAGTGATCACAGTGTGCTGAAGTGGGATTTACTCAAGGAGTAAATCCCACTGATCTGATTTGATCTGATTATCAGTAGTGATTCTTCATGCATTAGGAATCTGCAGATAAAGGAACCACTGGGTGGCAGTGATCACAGTGTGCTGAAGTGGTGATTTTTCATGCATTAGGAATCTGCAGATAAAGGAACCACTGGGTGGCAGTGATCACAGTGTGCTGAAGTGGGATTTACTCAAGGAGTAAATCCCACTGATCTGATTTGATCTGATTATCAGTAGTGATCCTTCATGCATTAGGAATCTGCAGATAAAGGAACCACTGGGTGGCAGTGATCACAGTGTGCTGAAGTGGGATTTACTCAAGGAGGTAACTACCATCAGAGGTAAAGGGAAGGGATTTTGCTTTCGTAAAGGCGACTATGATGGTCTGAGACAGTATTTAAATTCTATACAGTGGGACCAACTGATGATGTTACCAACAGCAAATTCAAAATGGGAAGCATTCAAGGAACTAATCTTGGAAGCTACCAGGCTTTACATACCAACCAAGAAATATTGTTCAAGGTTCAGGCCTAAATGGTTGTCAGATGAACTAATGAGACATATGGCAGAGAAGAAAAATGCATGGAATACATACAAATTAATGGGTGACATGGATGCCTATGATAGATATAAGTTGGTCTGTAACCAAGTCACAAAGGAGATTAGGCAGGCAAAGGCAGATTATGAGAAATCCTTGGCAAAGGACGCAAAGAAAAACAGAAAAGAGTTCTTTACCTATTTAAACTCAAGAAGGAAAGGGATGAATCAGATTGGTCCACTGGATGTTGATGGTTCAACAGTTGAGGATCCAGCTCAGGTGGCTAACAATCTAAACGAGTATTTTGCATTTACATTCACACATGAGGAGTTATTCAGGAAGGGGAATGTCGTAGGTGAAGTAAACATTGGCAGTGAGCTAGATTATTTTCTAATAACTGAGAGGAAAGTGGAGGAGAAATTGTTGAGGATAAACATAAAAAAGGCACCCGGGGTGGATGGGATCTATCCAGTTATATTAAAGGAGGCAGCAAAGGAAGTAAGCAAACCCCTAGCCATAATTATGAGAGCTTCTTTGGACTCAGGGGAGGTACTCATGGACTGGAGATGTGCAAATGTAACCCCAATTCACAAAGGAGGATCAAAGGCTGACACAAGTGATTATAGACCTGTTAGTTTAACTTCGGTTCCAGGAAAATTAATGGAGGCACTGGTTAAAGAAGCACTGCAGGATCATCTGGACAAGAATTCAGTTATAGCTCAGACACAGCATGGTTTTGTTAAGGGCAGGTCTTGTCTTACCAATTTGATTGGATACTATGATGCAGTCACAAAAGAACTGGATGCAGGGAATAACTTTGATATTATATATTTGGATCTTAGAAAGGCTTTTGATACTGTTGCGCATGGAAGACTGCTGCACAAATTGGAGCAGTGTGGCATTGGAGGCAAATTGCTGCTATGGATAAAGGGATGGTTGAGTGGCAGAAGACAGAGAGTGGTAATCAATGGACACTGCTCAACGTGGACTAATGTTATTAGTGGAGTTCCTCAGGGTTCAGTGTTGGGTCCATTGTTGTTTTCTGTATCTATAAATGATATTGATGATGGTGTATCAGGCTTAATGTCCAAGTTTGCAGACGATACCAAGGTTGGCAGGGTTGTTAAGGACACTACTGATACTATGCTGCTGCAACAGGATCTGGAAAGGTTGAGCAGATAGGCTGAGAGGTGGCAAATGAAGTTTAACATTGACAAATGTAAAGTACTACATATGGGAAACAGTAACCCCAGATCAACGTATCAACTCTGTGGTACTACGCTGACAGTGGTAGAGAATGAAAAGGACCTGGGGGTAATTGTGAATGCAGATATGAAGTTCTCTGAGCAGTGCAGACGAGCTGCAAGAGTAGCTCATGGTGTCTTGTCAATGATATACAGGAAATTTTCTAGCAGGGACAGGGATGTGATTATTCCCTTGTATAAGGCATTGGTCAGGCCACACCTTGAGTACTGTATACAGGTCTGGAGGCCTCATTTCAAGAAGGATGTAGAGCTGCTGGAACGAGTACAGAGAAGGGCAACAAGATTAGTGAATGGAACAAAGGGTTGCTCTTGCGAAGAAAGGCTTAAGTTTTGCAAATTACAGAGCCTGGAGACTAGGCATCGGCGAGGTGATCTGATAGAGGTGTATAAGGCTTTGAATGGCTTGAGCATGCTCAATGCCGATGGGATTCTTCCTCTTGCTCAGAATGATCACCTGAGAGGGCATAAATTCAAATTGAGGAAGGACGGATGTCGGATAGATGTGCGGAAATTTGCCTTTAGCCAGCGGGCAGTTGGTTTGTGGAATAGACTCCCATCGCTTGTTGTTGAAGTTGATAGCCTAAACAAATTTAAGGCTCAGCTGGACAGGTAACGGAGGGGTGAAATGGGAGTAGTGGTTGTTTTTTTTTTTTTTTTGGCTGATGCTGAATAAGCTTGCTTTCTTGCATCATATGCCTCTACTAATGCTAATGCTAATGCTAATGTCACAAAGTGAACATAGCCTATAAATCGTTTACTCTTTCTGTTCCGACATCGATGAGTGATGATTAGGTTAGACTTCCACTGAGCTGCACTCTACTGTATAGAATTGTGATCGTCCGGCGGCGGAGGAGACAAATCACCATTCCTACATGGAGTCTTGCGTAGTTGAATCTGACCTTTTCATGAAGCAAACGCTCATCGATCGGGTTGATGGTGGGTGGTTGTTAATAGGCAGTAGATAATAGAAGTTAAGTTTAATGGTGCCTAGTAGAGCGGTGGGGGACCAAGTGTCGCAGACCTGTTTGCCCGTGAGGAGAGGGAGGAAACGGAACACTGTTTGTTTGCACTTTGTCCATAAGGATGTGGGTATACTAGGGATCCAGCTGTTTAATGAAAAGGTCGTTTCCTTTTATGGAGTTATGGCCATATATCTGAGTGGATGTTTTACTACCTGTCCTTTTCTAAAGGTTGGTTTGAATCCAATGAGGACGGGAATATTATCTTTATCCTGATCCCAAACAGAAAGGTATAAGAACCCATAGAACTTTAGTACCGTGTACGGGTTGAATGTTGAGAAAACAGAAGATAATACTTCTCGACGTTATGGCTTTCTGTTGACTGTAATTTTCGGGAAATACACCTGAAGGATCGATGCTCCGAGGAACAAAAGTAGAAGGGATAAATGTGATCTGAATCAGGCTGGCTGCTTACAAGAGAATGGATCTTAATCTTGCCGCCTTCTTTTTAATTATAATAGGAGTGTAAGAGATGCTTCAGTATCAACACCCCCATATGGGGGAAACACATTCGACGGTAAAAGATATTTCTTAGCTAAATGCCTAAAAAAGAGTATGAAGAGTTTGTTTATGCATGGCTAATGCACACACATCATTTCTACTACCAAGGTAGTTTTAATACATCGTTTTTATTATATCTCATACTGTGAATGCCTTCACAACGAGTTGCCATGGTATTGCGCCTCGAATAAGTAACGCTTCACCTATAAATAAGACTAATGTTACTTATTCTCGGCATATCACCACCCAGACGCACCGTTTCGAAGCTAACCACCCACCCATGAGAAGCCAATAAGCTTCGAAATGGTGCCGTCTGAGTGGTGGTATCAGAAAAACTGATGATTTTTTAAATACAATAGAATATTTACATTAGGTTTCCAAAAAAAAACGTAGTTATGTTCTCTAATCGATTTTCCTGTTCCATTTGACAAAACATCTGAGTTTCCGGGGATAAAAATCTGCTATCTACGCCTGAGACCGACAACCACAACGTGAAAAAAAGACCGCAGAAGTTCCTTGAGTCTTTCACGGGATACGAACCCGTTAAAATTTAACCCGGTGGGGGGACAACGGCGATTATAAACTCTGTGCTACCGAGCAGTCATGGAAAGGCAGATGATCTTTCCGATTTTCAGGAAGGTAATATTGTTGAAGCACATTTAACAGAAGACACAACTGAGAAAATAAATTACCGCTTGAGTGGAAAGCAACTATCACAAAAGTATAAAATGAGTGGACGACGACGAATAATACAGTTCTAAAGGGACGAAATGTGGCAGAAAGTTGGTATGCGAAGAACGATACCGCAGGAATTTAAAGCGAATTACGCATCTCAGGTTACTGTTTGGACAGATAATTTTAAAAAATTCAATTTAGGCAGAGAAAGACCCAATTTCCAATAAAACTATGCGGTGGAGTTGAATAACCTGGAATTGGCTAGTAGTGTTCCTATAGGAAATTCAATTCTTTCTGTGAAAAATCGAAAGATTCGACTGGAGTGGTGTCATAAACGAAGACGCTGGACTATAGAACGGTAGAAAAAGATAGATCTCACGAGTGTCGATTTACACTTTTTTGCATCACTGGTTGGGTGAAAGTGCGTGTTGAATCTCATAAAAGTATTATTATTAGTCATGGTCTTTATATGATTAGATTTTTCGATAAATTCATTCAAGATGAAAGTGTAACTATCCACTTGCAAAAAAAGGTATCTGATTCCTAACATTTTACCTTGGCCGCCTAATTCTGCAGATCTGAATTTAATTGAGAATATCTGTATATGTTGTAAAGGGCAGTTTGGCTTTGCAGTTGTGTACCGACCTGACTATACAACTGCCGAAAAAGATCCTGAAAGAAGAATGGTAAAATCTGGAACTAAATATCCTGAGACGCCTAATGAAATCCATTCTACGATGTGTACGGGCTGTAATTCGGGAAGAAGTTGGTCCTACTAGATTTCTAATTGAATAAAGGTTTCTAATTTTTTTTTCTAACCAATGTAGATTAGATGTCTGTATTGTAAAACAACTGAGCTAATACCATTGTTTAGGACACTATGCTTCGGGATTCCTGGCACGTATAGAACTTGTATTACTATCTACAGGTCTGTGATTTCGTCCTCTAAGAACTGTACAGTATATGAAAAGTTGTGGCCAGTCTCCTCGTGATGTGGACGGGTCCTCATAGCGATCGCTGGATCCTGATAGCAAAGTGGCCAAACCTCTACAGCAAGGGTTCTTAACCTTTTGCTTTAAGCCAGCAAAATTTTGCAGCTTACAATACGTGCGAGCATCACTCATTAAAATATAAAATTTTTTGCTTAAGGATTAAAAATGCTTTTTAAGTAATTTTTAGCCATATTACGCATACAAGAATTATATTTGCCAATTAAAAATTTTGGGTGCTAATATTTATTACCTTATCAGTGTGAACTTGGACTTTGAAGAGATAATGCCAAACCTTTGAAATTAATTTCTCCATTATGAAGATAATCGTAAATTTTCTTAATAAATTTTATGTTTATATTACGGCACGACAACTAAGTCAGTACAAATATTTATCGTATTTAGTAGTCACGGGCTTGAACCCCGGTCCACTCAAGGAACGCGTGCTATGCACTCTCGCTTCTTCCAAATGTGATGTCAACAATTTTGTCCTTTTTTTTTTTTTTTTTTTGTTTTTGATATTGTTCGTTAATGAAAAAGCACTTTCACACATGTATGTTTGATCCAAACACAGAAAGTACTTTGAATGCTTCTCTTTGTAATAAAGGAAATTTTTTGCAGTTGGAAGAACCCCAGAATTTTAAAATAGTTTTGTGTTGGAAAAGGGATTTCAGAGCTAAAGAGGATTGCATATCAACAAGTTCTAATTCTGGAGCTGCTACTTCATTTTGATTGAAAATTTGTTCCAAGTTACTGATTTCAAAATTTCTGTAATTTATCGTTAATTCAAATTTTGGGAGGTGCTCTTTCAAGAATTCAAATCTTTCTTGGAATTGGTCACTAAGGTCTTTAATTACATTCATTCGCTGAGCAATCCCCAGCAGTTTTCTCCAGACATTTTTTAAGAGTAGGAAAATGAAGTAAATTTTCTTTTAAAACTTGATTCTGAAACACCTGTAGTTTTTTCTCAAATGCAATAATCTCCTCGTATAAAACTACCACAATTTTATCTTTGCCCTGTAGCCTCAAATTTAACTCATTTAAATGCTGAAAATGAATGTGAAAGTGTAATTTTGTAATCTTCAGTAAAAATTTCGTAAAAAAAAGATTTTTTTTATTGCTTTCAATTATAAAAGCTTTTAGTTCTTCAAACATGCCTGACATAATAAGCAAATTAAACTAGTTCCACTACTATTATCTATTACCAAATAGTCATTCCCAAGAGGTCTGAAATGCATACTTTTTCATTTTTTGTTTCTTTGAATTTGAAACGTGTAGGTCTAAATCAAACAACTGCAAAGGTAGTGTTAATTCATCATTTTTTTCCCCTCATCATGGTCGTTTCGGTTTCTTTTTAAAAACATCCATTTTGAAAGGGTTTAGTAACTTTAGTTAAATCTGTTAAAAGAAAATAAAGGCTGAGACTGACTAACTCAGCCGCTGAGTGAAAAAATCCCATTACAGATGATCCAATTTACGACAAACAGTTCCCCTTGAAGATGGATGATTAACATACTTCCAAAAATATAACAATCGTTACAACTCTGGATGTAGACATTCATTGTTGAAACAATGATGTAGAGTATTGATCTCTTGGGACTCAAAGTATTCAAATTGTGATTCCGGTCTAATGATGTCACAAATGAACATAGCCTATGTACTGTATATAGTTTGCTCGTTCTGTTCGGACATTGATGAGCGATGATTAGGTTCGACTTCCACTGAGCGGCACTCTACTGTATAGAATTGTGATCGTCCGGCGGCGGAGGAGACAAATCACCATTCCTACATGGAGTCTTGCGTAGTGGAACCTGACGTTTTCATGAAGCAAACGCTCATTGATCGGGTTGATGATGGGAAGTTGTTGATAGGCAGTAGATAATCAATGTTGAGCTTAATGGATAGCCTAGTAGAGCGGTGGGGGACCAAGTGTGGCAGATCCCTTTGCCCGTGAGGAGGGGGGGGGGAAACGGAACACTGTTTGTTTGCAATTTGTCCATAAGGATGTGGGTATACTAGGGATTCAGCTTATTAATTAAAAGGCTGTTTCCTTTTCTGATCTTATTGGAGTTAGGGCCATATATCTGAGTGGATTTTTTCCTACCTATATGTTCTAAAGGTCTGGTTTAAATCTCAACGTGGCAGGGAATATTACTGTTATTATTATTCTTATTATAAATCCAAATACAAAAAGTACATCAGGTATAAGAGTCTATGCAAATTTAAAGTTGTGTAAAGGTTGAGAAGGTAAAAGTAAAGGTTGAAATGTTGGTTAAAGGTTCAGAAGTTTACTTTGGACCTGAATTTCTGTAATTTTCAGGAAATGCACGTGAAGGAAGGTTGCCTCGAGGAACAAAATTAAAAGGGATAAGTGAGGAAGAGAAGTGTTACTGCACTCACTAAATATGTTAACAAAAGGCAGATCATCTGTCTGTAAGAGACAGGCCATTAAATTGATTGCCTTCGTTTTGAATATATTAAGAGTGTAAAAGATGTTTTGGTATCAACATCCCAAAACATCTTTTATTCCATGGTAACGTGAATTTTATATTTGTAGACGTGACGAACTGCCTTTTTAAGGCCCTGCAGGATATTACAATAGTTATAATTGCTGTCTTTCTAGACTGCGTGGGAGAGTCATAAAGGAGTCTGTTCGGGTAAAAAGACTCCTGTATAATTATAGCAATCCATGGATACCTTTTATTTGATTCTTTTGTTTCAATTTATTTGATAGTTTTTGTGGTTACGCAGTTCAAATAGGTGTCCAAAACGGATCCATATGCAGTTATTCAATTTTTCGTTCAGATACTACTATACTATTACAACGTGGTCTATGAAATTTTGAATAGGATTGTGGCAGGAGATGAATGTTAGTGTCATCAATCTGAACTGGAATCTAACCTTTCGTCTATGCAGTGGAAGTGTCCACAGTTTCCAAGATCGAAAGACGTTAATTCTAGATTTCCAAAGCAAAAGCTATGGTAACCGTTTCTTCGACCATTGTGGTATTTTGTTCAATTAGGCGTAACCAGCTGGCCATAGGTCCAACCAGTTCACCTGCTAAATATCTGTAGAGCATTAATCTCTAGTTCAAGATTAGTGGCGCTTAAAGATGCACAAAGTTTTACTTGAATAGGATTGGTCGCTGATATGTCTTCTTTATGCAAATTTACCAAGTGAAACATGGCACTACAATGTTTAACTTGGTAACACTAACGGTAGTGCCAAGTGAGGCACACCCGTTGGTGTTACTATTTTTGCCATATGCTTTGGGCAGTTCTTAATCATTATTATTTATTAATTAAAACAGAACTAATTATACTTCATTTACAACAGCATTTTGAACTACAATTCAAATAAAGGGTTGTGTAATTTATTCTGTGCTATTTCTTAAAACTCAGGAACTAACCTCAATACTACGGTTTATTACAATGACTCCTTTTTGAATCAAACAACTATTATTAGCTACCATCCGGATAAAAGTGCACTGTTCCTGGAGAAATTCATTGAACAGTTGGGAACATGAAAATAGTGTACAATTAGTCTTATTTTGATTTTTATTTGCGAACTGTTTTAAAAAGCATTATCCCATTTTTTCTTTTCTTTTATGTTTCATTTTAATATGCCTTCCTTAAAGAACTGATCTTTAAGAACTACAGAATGTCTTTGAGAATCATGGTTATTCTTCGATTCCCAAGCATCGAAGTGCAAAAATGCAATTTTGGAAACCGATGTAATTTAACATTTATTAAAATTAAATTTATTTTAAATTTGTTCAACCGGTGCAATTTAAGAAACTGGTTGCTAAAATCGCCTTAGTTGGCATGCTTTCAAAAACTGTTCAGATAAAGTGATTCATATTTTTTAAACGAAATCGATTATTTCCATAGGAAAATCTTATATGTTTAAAAAGATTTATCTTCAAATAGGAGCGATTTACGTTACCTTATCAAATGCGAATATAGAGATTGGACTCAAGTTGAATATATCGGTATTCCGATAAGGTGTGGCGTATTTTTTCAAACTGTGGCTGAATTAGTTAGCCTTAAGGGAGGGGTTTGTGGGGGTTTTCGTTCCAAAACAGAAAAACCAACTAGTGAATCCCTGCAGTATTCACGTATGACCCATTTACTAAATATCGTTTATTCAATTGCTTTGGGGTTCTTGTAGAGTTTGGATTTCACAATGCACAAGTTTTTTTGTTTTTTCCTGCATTGTTGGAAGTATTCACGTTTATGAGAAAGGAGCTCTGCATAGGAGCAAATTACGAATTGAAGAAATACAACCCCATCGAAGATTGTTTCAAACAGACGCCATTCCTTTCTTTTCCGTGTTTTCAATTTTTTATTACACTCAAAGAAAAATAAGAACTACAATCTTCTTTTCCGCATTTCCTCAACTAATTTATCAAACTGCGTGGGAGTTATGATTGTGGGTGGGTTCCAAATGTGCCCGTCTATATTTTTCGATTGTTTCAACACACCACACAATTAGATTCCGGGAAGAAAAAACGCCCTGACAGCGCACAACCGATTATGTATAACCGAACAAAGCTGATAACTGCACCGAAGATGTGTTTCACCTGTCCTCGCAATCTCTCTCTTTGTCACCTCACGTGAGCCGTGTCATGCGGGGATGTGAGGCCTGTTAGATGCCTTCGAGGGAAGACAAATTATATATGTTCTCCTAAATTCAGACTTTCAATATTTTATAAAGTCACCTTAGAACCGAACGTTGCGTCGACTATTTCTTTTTTCTTTCTCTGCGATGCCAGCGCTACTAAGCGGCTGAGACCACCCATGACGGACCAGCTAGGAACACTAGTCCAATATGTGCGGATCAAGAGTAGCACTAGGAACACGAGCTGTCGCACGTGCTTTACTATATGTTTCGATGATTGCGGAGGTAACTCTCTTTGCTATTTCTGTGTATTCTCAAGATTAAGAAATTTAGGACACGTACGTACTTTCTCAAGTTACCTTAGTTAAACTTTTCTCTCCTTTAAATCGTATCGGAGAAGAAAATATTTCTACAGGCCCTTTGGACTCTGGTTTTGTGTTCTCGAATTACTTTTGAATGTTCATATTTCTTGAAAGTCAGGGATCTTATAGTAAGCAGGTATGTAACGTTATCAGCTTAATCGTTATATATGTTTTGATATCTGTAATTCGGTAACGACAAGTGACAAAGTTCTCGGATCTGGGAACGTTCCAATATTTTACATGAGATTAGCAAAAAAATATTCAGTGTGTCCCACTAAACTAAAGCCCTGCTTTTTTCGCGTATAGCATAAAACCACTATAGAAACACAGACTGTGATTTTGCTTATATCTCTATTCAGTCCGAAGTCCCGTCTTACACTAATGTGCAAAACTTACGGACCAACACTATTTCTAAAGGTTACAACCACACAATCTTTACTTAAGGTACTCTTTACTGATGAGAGTGGATTCAGTCTCAGCAGCGATTCTGGACGTCAGCTAATCTGACGAGAGGTTGGCACACAGTATCACCCCGCAAACATCACTGAAAGGGATCTATATGGCGGTCGAGGTGTTGTCGTCTGGGGAGGCGTTATCTTGGATGGACGTGCACAACTCCAGATACTGGAAGGCGGTACTGTAACCGGTGCACGCTACTGTACTGAGATAATCCTTCCCCATGTGCGTCTGTTCCGAGGTGCCATTGGCCCCGAGTTTGTGTTTATGGATGATAACGCCACATCCCATCCCATCGCACTGCAGCTGTTGATATGCTTTTGTAAAGTAAGGACATTGTTCGTATGGATTGACCTGCCCGTTTCTCTCGATCTAAATCCCATCGAACACATATGGGACTCTCTGGGAAGATGCCTAGCGGCACGTCCACACCCACCAGAAAATGTTCACCAGCTGAAGATGGCGCTGACAGAAGAATGGACGATGTTACCGCAAGAACTTATCAACAACATTGTTCTAAGTATGGACAGGACATGCAAAGCCTGCATCGACATTAGGGGTGGCCATATCTCCTACTGAGGACCACCTCTTCCTTTTGTTCTATCTTTGGCAGTGATGCATCTGTATCATGGCAGCCAGTGCTATGTTGCCATTTTTGAATAAAGTCCTTCTGTACCGTTTTGTTTCCGTTGTTGTATCGGTGTTGTTTCCTTTATCATTTCTGTACCTCACTAGGTTTCTTTGGTATGCTTTTTCCATATCCAGGCCACTCCTATGAGAAGCTACAGGTGAAAACCTGACTGGTCCTTAAATTTTGCACACCAGTGTATATAGTACAAGAGGAACAATCAAACAGTTCAGTACATTTTCTCTGTTTCAATTCAATTATTATTATAAATACAATTATAATAGAAATTGCACGAAAAAGTTTGAATGTTTGACTGGATTTGACGTTAGTAATGAATGCTTTAGTCATCTGTGCCAAAACTGAAACCGAAGTAACCTTCTTTTTTTTTTTTTATCGAACTACAATTCATACAGAAAGTGCTAATTTATAAACATTTTAAATAAATTTTGCTCTTCATTTGTGACCCTCAGATGAAGAGAAGTTTGTCAAACCATTTTGTCAAATAGTTGACAAATTTCTAAATATGATAACACAATTTTATTTATGGCATATAATTGATGTAATGTTCTATTGTATGCAGAAATAAATGAAACGAATGCCTAAGCTCTAATAATGATCATAAAATAAAATTTATAAAAAAATAATACGTAACTAATATGATCCTTGAATTTGTATAGCAGAAACAAAATGTTTAATATCGGGTGTACCTGTTGTCAATCGCACGATTGGATACAGATCTAAATTCAGATTTTCATCTAAGTTGATTCCAGTGTGTTAATTCGTTCAACTTTTTTAATGAAAAAAAAAAAGTCTATTAGCAGACAGCTTATGTACCTGTTTCCGAACAAATATCACTTTCAGTGACATTATCTCCATCTTTTATAGTTTTGTATAAGAATACACAAATATATTTTTTATGACAATGGACAGGAAAGGAAAATATATTAAACAACATTGCATCAGATTCTTTAGTGAGAGATCTTGGAAGATGCGTGTGTGTATTAAATATATTAAAAAACCAAAGTAACTGAAGCTATGAGGCATTAGTATACTTAGTCTGTGCATGGAAAACCCTAGCTTCCGGGAGAGAAAAAATGTAACCCTTGCCTGAGATCGACTAACTCAGCCACGTTTTGAAAGAAGCCCATAAAAATTCCTCGCGTTATTGAACGGATTCGAACTCAGGCTTTTTTCCCCGGTGTACGATAATAATCGCTGCGCTACCCACGAGGGTTTGTAAGTGATCAAACGCGTACATGATTTCCAGTGTGCTAATAGGTCTGGTATTTCTAATTTGGACTACAGTGTTTGCAATAAAAGCCTTCGTGTCAAAATTGAAAATTCCTTCTTCATGATATATTCTGATATATTATGAATATATTCTGTGCATTGAGCATTAGTTTCGAACGTGTCCATTCCACCACTCCAAACTAACATGACGTCAAGATTTTTTTCAAATGATTCCAAACTTCTGTTATTGGAACAAAAGCTGAGTTCATCATTATGAACCAGAAATCAAGAGACTCTCCGTGGAATGGAGACACATGGTCCACACGATGCAAAGAAGTAAACGCTCTCTTAGCTGTCCGCAAGTAAACAATCACATCGTATACACCGTGCAGTATTTCATTTTAATCGCAAAGGGGATAATCACTTTCAAGATGATCCAGTGCATCCCGCTAGATCTGTTTGTGGGTGCTTCGAGGAACACGACAGTGAATTCACTCACCGCCCCACACCAATTTCCAAATTTGATTTCTCCACTGAAAATTCATAGATTCAACTAGTTTCCAAAAGGATATCAGGCTGCATACCACATTTTAATGTTACGTCAGATTAGAGATGTAATTAAATACGTGAAAAATACTGAGGTTCAATGTCTAAACAGAGAGAGGAGTACTTTGTATTTAGGCACGGCTGTCAAGAGGGGAATTGGCTTTTGCTTATACAGTAAATGCGGCTTCAGAATAGATCTGTTAACCATCCAGTGGTCTGAAAAGGGCGAAGTATGGAAATACTTCAATACTAGCAGATGTCCAATACGTTCATAATGAGATCTGCATCTTTTATTGTTCTCGAAACTTAAAAAAAAAAAAAAGTTCTATTGGATGTAAAATAATTTCCTTCTCATTAATAATACATAGCTATATCCAGACAGTGAATCTTTCATTTATACTTAATAGTTTGCGAATAGATTTCTTAGAAGAAAATCACAACCGCATTAATTAATGTTGTAAAACCTTTCGCATGCATTATAAGATAGTTTGACGTTTGATAATGAATTTACTTCTTGTCGTGTTTATTTATTTATTTATTTTACAATACACTTTCTTCGCAATCAGTGTAATGAATTTCATGAATTCGCTTAGCTTCCAGAGCTTTCACGAGAAAAACATTCAAAATAACATTAGCAATTTATAAATTATATGCGCAGTGACTAGAGGGCGTGGTTATCGTTTATCGTCCTCTGCCAAACGTTATAATAAATTGACAATACCTTTTCTTGCAAATTTTAATTATTCATACGCCTAACCACTTTAATTTAAAAAAAAGCAGCAAGAAAATAATTAAAATAAGTAAGTTCTAGAATGAATGCAGATCTATTTGTCTCGTAGCAATGAAAAACGTTGAGCTTTCTACTTGAAATTAAACCATTATACGCACATTAAAAAGGAAGGTTTTATAATCTTTTATGTAAGTAAAACGTTTTGTTTCAATACAGTCGCAATCAAAATTTCAAAAACATACCCCAAACTTAACTTAATTTAAACTGCTTTATATATTTCTTTCCAAATATAGTGTGAACTACTGCATTAATTTTATTTCATATCCAAAGTGTACTTAATAATGGGATCCTATTTTTAACGTTACAAATACATGTATTAGCATCACTCAGCTAAGTGAAAAACCAATACACACATTCGCTGACACCGACTAGGGGAAGGAGAAAGAGAGACGATGGGGACAAAACACCAAATTACATAATATCTTTTAAAAAAATTAACGGCATTTAAGATATGTATAAAGTATTACGTATTATTAATTAATATGTATTAATATTAATAAAATTAATAATATTAATATGTATTAAGTATTTTCCATATAGTGCAAGGAAGTCACAGGCTTTTGCTGCACCTACCAAAAAAAGAAAGAAAAAAAGTAGACACGAAAATACAAATTACAAATTATGCACTTCCCTCCTCACGTAAGTAAATAAACAGTTAATCTTTGAATTTCTTCAAACTATCACCCTCGATTACCTTCGGAAGCAACTCGTTCCAGTAATCAATGACTCGCTGGCTAAAAGAAAATTTCCCACAATCTAGTGTAAAACCCTTTCCCTGTAATTTGAATGTGCGGCCCCTAGTTCTGGAAGGTGGGTAGGAAAACTGCTAGCTTGAGGGTAATGAGCAGCAGCCTGGAAAGCAAGGTTCCAGGGATTTCAAGGACTGCTGGAAGTCATTACGGAGCCAGTAAATACATGGGCTGTGTTAGGAAAACTAAAAGTAAGAACGTGCATATATACAGTGGTGGAAAAAAAAACTGCATTACCTTAAAAAAAAGTAACGTTTGTAGTGAAACGTATAAGATATTGTTTGATTACAGTCATTTTGTCTATCGCAAAGCAAAGGTATTGCGTCAGATAACGCTTCTATTGCATCAGACAGTGATTGCAAGGTATTGCATCAGACTAATTGCAAGGTATTGCATCAGCCATTTCTATAAATACGGCGTTGGAAAGGTATACACGCTCATTCGTATCCTGTTTTGCGGAGGTGTAAGCATGGTCTATATCAGGGGTCGGCAACCTTTTTGAGTGAAGAGCCATTTTTGATTTAATTTTTAAAAAAAGGGAATCCGAAGAGCCGCACCTCGGCTCAACCTGGGGAGGGGGGGAGTTTTTTAAGAAATAGAATAGAATGGGAAGGCGTTTTATTAAAAACATATTTTTTTGAATTATTATTTATTAATATTGAAAAAACGTAGCAAACATCCAATTAGGTGCGAATTAATGTGACTTTTGCTGCTGAACTTCTGGAGCGAGTCTCTCAACATCAGGCGAGCATGCCGTAATTTTCATCTTTAAACATGCTGAGAGACTTGCATTGTTCAGACGGTTTCTTGATTTGTTTTTAATATAGTTCATGTTCGAAAATATTTTCCCGCAGAAATACGTCAAAAAAAAAAAAAATAAAAAAATACTGAGAGAAGTCCAAACGTAAAGATTTTTTAAAATTTAGATACTTGTCCGGTAAGCTACTCCACGCATCAAACACAATTTGGTCTTGCTTTTTAAACTCATCTTGCTTGTTAAACTCATCACCGCCGTCCATTTGTGTAGAATTGCAAGGGCAGCCTTTTTTGCCTTTCCAAATCCTCAATTTCAGTTTTCAATTTTAGTCTCGCATCCAAATGTCCTTCCCCATGTGCGTCTGTTCCGAGGACAGACGCACATGGGGAAGTCCCCTAAGTTCTCTAACTCCATTTTAAATTGTACTTAATGAGGACTAAAAGTTAAAGAGCCGCAGTTACATGTTCAAAGAGCCGCAGGTTGCGAACCCCTGGTCTATATGTTCAGTTGACACCAAGAAAAAAACGTGTAGCTGTTGCTCTGTCCCAGGAAGGGCTTTCTACGCATGCTATCCCTGATAAAATAGGCTGTCAACAGTATCCCTGATGCTGAAATTAAAGCGTGAAACTGGTAAGGTGAAGAGAAGACCTGGATCAGGCCGTAAGAGAGTGACTACCTTCCCAAGATCGATATTTGAAACGGCTATGCCTTCGTAATCGTCATGCTGGCGCTCCTGATCTAAAACTGGACTTTCAGATGGCCTCTGGTGTTGAAACAAGGGCACGAACTATCCAAAGACGGCTTTCGGAATGTGGTCTGCATGCCTATCAGCCCGAGAAACGGTCCAATAAAACCTACCCAAAATTGGTACGTTTTATGCTATTTAGATTTAATGAAGAGTTTTCTTCTTGTCTCACAAGGCTTAAAACATACTTACACCAATGTTTTCCCTCGTTTTCTCCCTTCAGGTGCAGTCATACCTGAGAAACGCTTGCATTACAATGTTGGGCTGGACTAACAACAGTCCACATTTGAATCCTATTGAAATTTTCTGGTACATAGTGTTGTCTAAAATTGCTCAGAAGAAGCCAACAAGTAAGATACAGCTGCAGGAGAGCATCGTAAGGGCGGTGTACCACGAAATTGGGCAACCGTATATCCAGAAGTTGAATAACTCTACGCCAGATCGTTGCAATTGCAGTAATTGCAGCTCGAGGAGGAACAACAAAATATGGAGGACTTATTTTGCTGATTTACAGTACATAATATTACGTTAACTTGTCATTTCAATTTGTACGCATAAATGCGATAAAATGTATGTTTGGTTGTCATGATTGCAATTTGCATGATTTCTCATATTTCCGTTAATTACGCATTTTACCCTTTGAGAAGATATTTATGGCAATTAGATACATCAAGTGAAGTCTTTTTATTGGATTTCATTCACAGAGATATATATCTCATCTAACAAATGTATTTCGAACATTTCTGAAACCCACAATGCAGCGCAAAACACATTATTTGAAAAATTCAAAAGTGATGTTTTGTCCGCCACTATACTTGCATGTACGCCAATTCTAGGAGCATAGTAAATATATTTGATGAATTTGAAGAGCTGGTCATTGTTGGGATATCAGAGACATGGTTCACAGAAAAATAAAGAATGCAGCATTTGAATATGGGGAGTACAACGTGAACAGAAAGGACAGACAGGTTAGGAAGGAAGTGGGGGTTGGCTGTTAGATAAGAAACATAAAACCTAAGGCACTGTATCCGGTTCACATGGGTAGCGAGTGCAATATTGAGTCAGTTCAGTCACTAAACTGACTCAACATTGGCCTCATGTTATGTCATACTAAACTTTAGTATGACATAACCACTGGGAAAGCAAAAATGAGAGTAGGAGTGTGTTATAAAGTCTAATGATTGTGATGAGCACAAGAACTGCACAGAGAACAGAGTGGGCCAGTAAATCTGTAGTTTTCTACAGCAGCAGCATGTCAGAGAGGCAACAAGATCTGAAAAATCCGCAGTGATTATTCATGCATTAGGAATCTGCAGCTAAAGGAACCACTAGGTAGTAGTGATCACGGTGTATTGATGTGGGATTTACTTAAAGATATAATTACATCAGAGGTAAAAGGAAGGGTTTTTGCTTTCGTAAAGGTGACTACAATGGTCTCAGACAGTTTGTAAATTCTATACAGTGAGACCAACTGATAATATTACCAACAGCAAATTCTAAATGGGAAGCAGTCAAGCAATTAATCATGGAACTCCTAGGCTTTTCATACCAATTATGAAATACTGTTCAAAGGCTTGAATGAATGTCAGTTGAATTAATGAGACTCGTGACAGAGAAGAAAAATGCATGGGATGCATAAAAATTATCAGGTGACAATAATCAAGTCACAAAGGACATTAGGCAAGCGAAAGCAGATTTTAAGAACTCTGGCAAAGGAAGCAAAGACTTCTTTACTTATGTAAACTCTAGGATGAAGGGTTTGAATCAGATTGGTCTATTTGATATCGATGGTTCGACTGCTGATGATCCTGCTCAGGCAACTGACAAACTGAATGAGTATTTTTCATCTACATTCAAACATGAGGAATTCACTAGGGAAGTGGAGGCCAGAAATTTATCAAACTCTAAGAAGGAGCTAAATGATTTTGTAATAACTGAGAGGAAATTGGAAGATTAACTTACCAACTGTGTAGAACAGCACTCAGGGTAGTGAAAAATGAAAAAGACCTGGTGTTAATCGTGCAGTCAGATATAAAGTTCTCTGAGCAGTGCAGACATGCAGCTAGGACGGCTCATCAGGTATTGCCAATGATATACAGGAATTTTGCTAGTAGGGATAAGGAGGTGATTATCCCTTTGTATAAGGCAATGGCCAGTCTACACCTTGAGTACTGCATACAGGTCTGGAGGCCTATTTTACGAAGAATGCAGAGCTGCTGGCACGACTACAGAGAAAGGCAACAAGATTGGTGAGGGGAACAAAGGGATGCTCTTACGAAGAAAAGCTTAATTTATGAAAATTGCAGTGTCTGGAGACTAGGCACCTGTGAGATGATCTGATTGAAGTGTTTAAGGCTTTGAATGGTTTGAGCAAGCTCAGTGCTGATGGGATTCTTCCTCTTGCTCAGATTACGCACTTCAAAGGGTATAAAATCAAATTGAGGAAGACAGTTGCAGAATAGATGTGCGGAGATTTTTCTTTAGCCAGCGAGCGATTGATTGCTGGAACAAACTTTCATCTGTCGTGGAAGTTGATAGCTTAAATAAATTCAAAGAAGAACTAGACAAATTTTTTGAGGTAATGGATAAGCGAAAAGACGACAGTACGAGGAAAGATTATGTGTTATACATAATATACAGTACAGTATTTCCTCGTACTGTTGTCCTTTTGCCGATCTCGCTATTTGAGTTGCCCGTCTTTGGACCGTATAAGAAGCGTAATATCTCTTTTATGATGACATCTTCATACTTGGGCAGATACAGTATTACAAATCCGGTCTTACAATTGCCTTATAGAGTGGGTCTATGACCTCCCTATATCTACGCGGTATTGTTCAATATCATTAATAGGCCACCATGGGCTTTCTTGGCCACCTGTATATACTTCTCAGAGAACTTCATATCTGCCCGTATCATAGCTCCCTGGCCCCCTTCTTGCTCTATTGTTTTTATTTCACCCTCACCAAGGGTATAAGTTATTTTGGGGTTGCTATTTCCCATATTTTAAACCTTGCATTTTATTGCATTAAAACATAGCTGCCACTTTTATGACCATTCTTGGCGCCTGTTCAAATCATCCTGAAGGAACACTGTTTGGCACTGATCATTAACGACTCTCCCAATCTTTACATCGTCTGCAAATTTTGACATCACGCCCTCTATCCCTTCGTCGATGTCGTTTATGAAAATCAGAAATAGCAGTGATCCAAGAACCACTTCTGATGTTACACCAATCTGAAGAATATCTTAATCACAACCCTCTGCTGTCTGCCCTGCAGCCACCCTGCGGTCCATCTTAGAATCTTTCCAGTAATTCCAACACGTTCCAGGTCACCTGGACATAATTGGAAAGTTAATACAAAACTATTAATGTATTTTAGTATTTGATAAAATGCTTTTTGTTTTTAAGGAGTGAAGTGCTCAGACACGGTTTTGGTGTGTATTCATTATATTTTGCATCGTTTCATAATACCCTGACATTGAATCACTACGAGCTGCATGATATAATAACTGAAATCATGTAGATTATTTCAGTTATTAGATCATGCAGCTCATGCACAAATCTGGACACCGTTAAATTAATAGTTTAGAAATTTGTGAATTTCTTACAATCAACCACTTTTAATGGCCGAGAATGACCGTTGATCGTTGATGGTCCATGGGCATTCTAAACTATTTCCAAAATCTGGGATTTGGTAGTCGTTTGCTTATACAAAAGCCACATCTTCCTGTAAAAATTCGAAAGATTCGACTGGAGTAACGCCGCCAACGCCAAAAATCATGTGGTCTAACAAGTCTCGATTTTCACTTCTTTTCATCGATGGCAGGGTTAAATTATGGCGTAAACCTCATGAAGCCAAGCATTCAGACTGTCTCGTGTCCACAACACAAGCAGCTGAAGGAGACTCCATAATACGGTGTGCTCATATCCTCAGAAGGTCATGCCTCCAAAGAATATATTTCTGTCGTATTGGACCACCTTCACCAGCAATGCTTCATTTTTAGCCGGATTGCGATGGATTCTTTCAAGACCACAACGCAACTACCATATTACAATAGTTGTATCTGAATGGTTCGAGGAACATCCCCAAGATTTTCAACAGTTACACTGGCGGCCTATTTCCCCAATCCAAATTCAGTTGGCAATGTCTGGGATATGTTGAAAAGGGGATTCGGTACGACAATTCTCTTCCAACCACAATACAACAGATTAAAAATATCCTGATAGATGAATGGTGAAATCTGGAGTTAGACTCCTTCAAAAGGGTGGTCCTACTAGATATTGAATAAACGTTTTAACCCTTGGCCAGTGAGTATATAATTAAATTACAGTACATTATAGGGACTAAATTTTAGAAATGTATAATTACATTTCATTGTACTGTATTATAGGGCACTATAATTTTACAACTGAATGTCCTGAGGTAGTCGAATGACAAACTTGAGAATACGGAGTACATATGTTTCAGCTGACCGTTGTTCGAGCCACGAGATTGCTAAATTCGGTATTGCTCTTATATTTTTCGATCTTGTAAATTCTTCTGACTCTCTGTATCCGTATCGGAATATAAACAGAAAATTTATTTATTATTTACATGACACCTTACTTTCAGAAAGACAAGGAGGTATATTTCTAATTTCAAAAATACCTAGGGATACCTAAGAAGATTTGAGATGCATTTTCATGGATACACTGGGTGTAATGCAACTCATGGTGACGCTGAGAATGTTCTCTAGATACACCTCTCACCTTACCGGTGAGACGTATCCTTATTTTGGATTGTATATGCTTCTTTCTGGGGAAAAGTTAACCTTACCAATGCAGTGAAGCGCGAGACGAGATGGACATATGCTGGATCATAATAAACATCCAAAGCACTCTCTTGCATTAATGTAAAGAGCAAATTATGCTATTCTAATATTGGTTTAAACACATATGAAACCAACGTGCATGTGTGTGCGTGTGTGTTCTAAGATAAATGCCCCCTTTCATGGTTTAAAGAGCAAGTAATTGAATAACCAAATTTAAAGCAGAGATTTTGGCACAAGTCCAGCCATCAATCGATAATAGCATTCATCATTCATTTTTTAGTAAACATTTCATACGAGTTTTTCTTTATAGTTTCAGTCTCTCTCTCTCTCCCTCTCATTGCCAGCTACCCTGCTGAATTTAATTACAAAACTCGCTAATTTTACATACCCTTAATCCTTGAAGATTAAATTAAATTGATAGATTAGATATTAGTATTTTTAAATTCGGGACTTAATTTTTATCTTATGTGAGATCATCGTCATTAAGAACATCAAACATTCGTCAAGGAATAAACGTATAACTCCGTCTTAATCAGTACACTTCTTATCCAAATTAATTCTTCTCCAGATAAGTTTTATCCAGATTAATCCTTCTTCAGACAAGATTTATCTGAATACTTCTTACCTAGCTAGATTAATCCTTGTCTTAATGTGCTTAATCGGGATGCATTATATGTATTATGGAGTGGACTAGACACTGGGCTGCAGCTTTATACGAGATTCGATATTCCGTTTAGTTCATGATATTTCGAAAAGCCTTTCTTCAGTTTAATCTCGTCCTGCTCAGAATCTAAAAGATTGTTAATAGATGATCTGCTCAGAATCTAAAAGATTGTTAATAGATTTCAATGGATTACAATCGCTGGAATGTTCAATTTATAAAGAATACAACATCTCTTAATGCGCCGTTGAAGGGTTCAAAGAACGAAAGACCAAATATTTGAGAAAAAATTTTGCCAAGCTCTGCTGACAGTGATTGGAATTGGGTTTCATGTCCTTTGAATAAAGAAAGCTTACTGATACAGTTTTTCGGAAAGCCGCACAGGATACTGTGAAAATACATGATTAGATTAGAAAATGGAGAGGTTGCGAATCTTGACTCAAAGAGCTCGTTCCACCTCATCCTACAGGTATTCAATTGAATTGAGATCTGGTGATTGGGAAGGCCACCGCAGTAAGACGAATTCACTCTCATGTTCCTAGAACCAGTTCTGTACAATACTGACCTTGTGACCTGTCGCTTTATCTTGTTGGAAGAACCCATTGGCAGATGGATACATTGCAGCAATGAAAGAATGCTGCTGGTCTTTTACTTGTTCTAAAATATTAGAACAAGTAAAACATTTTAAATATCTAGGATGTGCTATAACATATAATGTCGAAGAAGATATGAACCAGAAATTGGCGAAATTTCAAAATATATGTGGAACAATAAAAATAACTCTGGCTAAGAAAACAAGGAAAGAAACACAATTGAAATTCTACAAAGTAATGGCAATACCAACACTTCTTTATGGTTCTGAAACATGGATACCGAAACAAAGAGACATTAATAGAATACAAGCTGCAGAAATGAAATTTTTAAGATATGTTAAAGGATGTACAAAATTAGATAAAATAACAAACGTAAATATTAGAAAGGAATTAAAGATTTATACAATTAATGGAAAAATTATAGAATATAGACAAAGATGGAAAGAACATGTAGAAAGAATGGAAGATAATAGATTCCCTAAATTAGCTTATACATATAGAGCAAAAGGAAAAAGAGACAAAAGAAGACCAAAGAAAAGATGGGCAGACCTCTTCGAGATCGGAACAGGCGGATCGCCTGTTCCGATCTCGAAGAGGTCGGATAAAAACTACAAATATATAACAAATAAATAAATAACTGAATCGTCAATGTAAAAGTTGTTTAAAATTCACTTCAGTTTTATTTTGTATTTCATCTTGTGTACGCGTACAGGATCCACTGAAATTAACAAAAAACTCCAAGTCTAAATTTTTAAAAAATTGGTAATAAATCTACTTAGATTTGTGCTGTTTAAATGGGTGAGTTTTCTGATTCGTCGGTCCAGCTGAAAAATATTTTCCCAATGTTTCCCCACTATCCAGTGTTGGTGATACCTGAGCCATTGTAATTCGACCTTCTTGTTTTTTGCTGACAGGTATGGCCGTCAGCTACGATACCCCATCCGTGGCAAGGTACAAGTTGATTCGACATTCTCATATTCAAAGACACTCAAATCTTTCGTCTTTTCCATTCTCACACTGAACTGTACACACGTAGCATCCCTACATATCTGCTCCCCTGTTTTATATTGCATGGTACGAACACGTAATGCGGTTACACATAATACGCCATATTGCACCATATATGTCTATAAATTACGTGCGTTTTGAATTTCAAAAGACTCATTTTAAGTTTTATATCCTTCCGTATCTATTTTAACCGTGGTTCTAGCCTACATGGCTGGTAAATATGGCGATGTTGTATTTTCTCTCTCTCTCTCTCTCTTAAACTCCTCTGGCCCTATATAGCCTTGCTGAAGCATAAACTAGAGAAAAAAAAAATTTTAAAAAGGCAAAATTTGTTCCGATTTTCTTTTCACTTAATATCAAGTAAAGAATATGCAACGTTGGCCTATTTATTTGTTATCGCTATGCACTGCGGGTTTCGAATCGAGAGCTTTGCTTAGAATAAGTAAAAGTTAACTTCGCATGTGAAGTGAAGTATTAGTATTAGTATTAGCAACGGCCACATTGTAAGGAAGCCTATGGCTTATGCTGCACCAGACAAAAATAAAAAAAATAACAATAATAGTAAAATAAAATGATAAGAATAAAATAATAATAATAATTAATAAATAAGAGAAAAAGGAAATGGACAACCTACGCGTTTCCCTCCTCCCGTATGTAATTTTCCAGCTGACCTTTCAATTTCCCCAAACTGTCAGCCTCTACCACCCATGTAGGCAACTTAGTCCAGTAATTTATAACTCGCTGGATAAAATAAAACTTCCTGCAATTCAGTCTAAACAACTCTCCCCCCCCCCCTAACTTGAAATTATGGCCCCTAGTTCTAGAATCATTTATAACCATGAAAATTTCGTCCTTATTCATTTTGCTTATGCCTCTCAGAGCCTTAAACACCTTAATCGAGTCTCCTCTAAGGTGCCTAGTTTCCAAGCTCTGCAACCCACATATTCGAGGTCTTTCCTCATATGGACGCCCTTTTGCCGATCTCACCAGGCGAGTTACCCGTCTTTGGACCCTCTCAAGAAGCACAATGTCTTTCTTTAGGTGCGGTCTCCATACCTGAACACAGTGTGGTATATTGTAATATAGTTAAGTGTGGTATATTTTAATGCACTTTGATAACTTTAGTCCAAGCTGTAGTAGGTTTCTTCTATCTATTAATCACGTACTAGTTTCTGAAATAAACTGAAGATTTTATCTACAGAAATGATGGGGGAAACTCACGCTGTAATATGATTGATGTTTATACTAGCTCATCATCTGCAAGTGCTGGAAAATTACTAATTTATTTTGCCAGAATTCTAAAACAAATCACATAATTCGTTTCACAATAATTCATCATAAAAGTTTAGATTTCTTCGCGTAATTTACTCTCTTTCAAACTTAGACAACTAGTAATCATTCAAAACACCCTTAAGTACAGTTTGAACATGCTTATCTTAGATTACCGAGCAGTAAGAATGTTTGTTGATTAGTGAGTTTAAGCAAGCTCTAGGTAGCTCCAGTGTCGTTTCGTGCTGCCTCTCTTAAAGCAGTAATTCATTAGACGCTAAGAAACTTTCCTGGTGTAAATCTGGCACCGACATCGGAGTCTTGAATATTTCAGTAAGTGTAGCACTACGTCTTCCCACCCAACACCTGCACGTTTATACACCTTATCCTATGTGACAGCGTCTCTGCTGTCATGCGCAGAACTGTTGGTAAAGGTAGTCCAACTTTTTCCTTCATCTTTGAAGACGATCAAAGAAAAGCACGAAAGAAAGTTGTATTAGGAAGGGAAGTGTTGATCATCGAACCATTCAGCTGTCGAAACTGAGGAAAGAGCAAAACAAAGTTTGTGTAGATAGCTTCGATTCTTTTACAAAATTAAATAATTTACTAAGTTATTAATATGCGGAGTACAATTTATACATAAATATATAAATAGTTTTACCAATATTTATTATATATGCGCATATAGTATTTAAAAAAATAATTATTTATGCGTTGTAATCTATAAGTATACGCTGTTGACATTCCAGAATAGACAACTATTTAAGACGTATGTGATCTACAATTGTCATGGATTTCTAGATTTAATTTAATTTTAATTTTAGAACGCTTTCTTTAAATTTCCAATGTTCCCGTATTAAATTTCCCACTTTTCGTTTCTTGTCGTAAATTTGCTTAAAACGTTTACCTCCTGTAGCTCCTGTGTCTGCAAGATGTCTGCATATGCCTAATATAAACCTCTATCACATGGATGGTTATGAAATCTTCATTGTTATATTTGCAGTAAACGTAGAAGTCATGGTACTAGGAAATGATTCACAGATACTTCAATGGCGTCCTCTTCTGGCAAAAATCATTAGATAAATGGAGAAATGGCACGAGCAGTGTCATTTGTTTTGACTTCCTATCTTCTCTTTGTCATCAACCCTGGTAAGTATCAAAATATGCTTCATTATTTTAAAAATAATCTTTTTTTTTTAGTTTAAGGTAATTTATCTTATGTTTCGTTTTGTATTCTTCCTTCTCTGTTCGAACCTTAAAGATCATTCTAATGGTGATTCAAATAAGATGCGCACCAACTACTACGCGATTGACGCATTCCAATTATTTAACCTTCATCTTCAATAGCTTGGTAATGTACGGGTATGTTTGCACTGACAGAACCGGCTGTTTCTTTGGTAGCTCGCCTACTGCTCCATTATCTGAAAGACTGCAATGGTCTATAGTGTTTTGGTCCGAGATAATCATTGTGTCTATAAGAATAAAATTCTGCCTTTCAATGATATAAGAAGCTCGTTTGGATTGGACACCCACCGATTGGCAGTATGCCATCGAGTTCAACGAATTTTAAATGCTTAAGCGTGACTAACGCATAGTGTGAAAAAAAAAAAAAAAAATGAGGATGACTACTCACGGCTTATGAACGAAGAAGAAGGCGAATTTTCAATTTATGGATTATTCTTTTGTATAACCAAAATTTTTGCTTATTTCAAAATAGTTTTATAATAAGTTATTTCGAAGAGACGTGCATTTTCATAGTTTTCTTGGAATCTACATTGGTTTAATTATGTACCTTGTAGTTAGGTCACAAGAACTAAATAAATTCTTGTGATGTGTGACGATATATCAAAGCCAGCCAGCTGTCACTGAAGAAGTGGTAAGAAAATACCGCGAAACGTTTGACTCCAATTATATACATATATCCAAATCAGAAATAAACATAATTAAACCAATGCACATTTGAGTGCTTTATCTTCAAATAACACAGTTTATCTGCACACCACCCTGCTCAAGGAATATCTTGGAATTATCAGATTCAAAACTTGACACCTTTGAGGATTTCACTTCGAGAATTAGTTATAATTACTGCCCTTCAGTACCGTGTGGAAAATGCCTAGGTTCGAATCCCATCTTTAACGAGAGGAACTTTTATCAGCTTTCTTCACAATGTGGTCGAGTTATTCGATCTCCACGATGGAATGGTTTTGTCTTCCGAAAACGGGCTTTTCATCCAGAAAGCAAGCAAACCTCGAAGAATGCACGCCTTAGTTGCTTCAGCGATTAATACACGCACACACACACGCACGCACGCACACCAATACTTCAAGAATTCAATGTTATTTATTGGAACAAGACGTTGTGTGGGAAATAGGCACTTATGGATAGGTCCCCCCCTCACAGAATCTTCCTGCAAATTAAATATAGGTCTCTTGTTAAGTTTACAGGTCTTTATTGATATAGTACTTTATCGTTTTGTATTACAAGAAACTCTTACACTACTTCTCAACACAGTTATGCCCTTTCTCAATATAACTGTTCCATCAATTTCCTGCTACCATGATCCCATCTTAGAAAAAATTTTCTGTTTGTGCTGAACATTTTTTGCAACGTACATTGTATCTCATTAAAAGTATGGAAACGGGTTAACGGGCACTAATGCCATTTTCAATCACATTATCATTATCAAGTACATTGTCATGTTTTTCTTCCTCAGAAACTTACCGTACATCTCACCAGGGTCATCTTTTGGTGTCGTAGTCCCTAGGTACTCTCCATTCTGAGGCATTACTACATTATATCAAACATATTATATTTCCCTTGCGTTTAAATATATATATTTTTTATTTTTTATCTTAGAAATCCGTGCGTAAAAGTAGTTTGTAGAATTTTATTTTTGGAATAAATTCATTGAATTCTGTTTATATTATTTTTTTTTCGAGCCCCTTATTATTTTCGTAGGCCCTAGACACAGTGCCTAAGGAGTGTAACAGGAAAGAAGGCCCTGCCTTTCCTTTTTCACTGTGGTTCCTTTTGGCCAAAATTCTTCTTCCATGAATCCATTCTTGTCTAGGAAAACAGTGAACGTGATTTTACTAATCGTTAGTGCTTCTCCAAACTTTTGGGCTTTTCGATGAAGGATGACACCATTCTTTGCTAGCGCATTTGACTTTAAACAAACTGTTGCATCCATTTTCAATCACATTATCATTATCATTCTCTCCACGATGGAACGGTTTTGTCGTCTGAAAACGGGTTTTTCATCCAGCAAACAAGAAAACCTCGAAGAATGCACGCCTTAGTTGCTTCGGCGATTAATACACGCACACATGCACGCACGCACACCAATACTTCAAGAATTCAATGTTCTTCATTTTTACAAGACGTTGTGTGGGAAATAGGCACTTATGGATAGTTCCATGATCGTCTTCAAATAGAATTGCCACCTTCAGCTTCGAAATGGTCTTCGTAACTAATTTTGTAAAACCGTCTGCAACAAATGAATGCATTCTTCGTGCAAGTCTTCATGATTTCTTTGGGTCTAGTTGGAATTGGTGGGGTGGAGATGGTTCTTCGTGGTAGTCCTTTGAATATCGTTGAATTAAAAGAAGATTCTACAAACAATAAATTAGAGTGATTAATGAAAGCTTGTTCCATCTTATCACAGGAAAACTTTCAGCATAGATTAAAAAGCTGCTTAAAAAGGATGCAGCATATTGATCCAACTTAGTCTTAAGAACTAAAGCTGTATTATTTATACTGTTAAATAAAGTTAATAAAGAATTTTTTTATTAAACATTTTGAACTCAGGTTTGATTTCTACAGTCGTTCAACAAAATATACATTTATTTTTCATTAAGATATTCCAAGCTAGAAATTAAGCCATTGAGAACTGTCTGCATAATGGCATATCTTATTTTTAAAAAATATTGGCGTAGTTGACAAAGTGCAACAGTACTAAAACATTTATTGCATATACGTTGGTTCCTGTGCATTGCCACATTAGCAATGCACAGGAACCAACGCATATAAAAAGAAAAAAGATAGAAAATGTTGGAAAACCAATGCATAAAAAAAGGGGAAAAAGATAGAAAAGAAAATATTGTAGAACAGTTATACAGAAGATAATTTTCTATTCACAGCATTATTAAATATTTATTAGTCGGAACAAATAGCATTATTCTAATCAAATTCCGTAACAAGAATACTTACGCATGAGCAAATCATAATCGATATAATGAAATTTTATATTAACAGGTCAGTAGCAATAATTAATATACGGTGAACGGACAGGAACGTTAAAAGGGTATTCACAGAAGTCGAAGAATTTTTCCCTTTGACCTTTACAGAGGGTGATTTATGAATATACTCGGCTAAAAGTATTTTAATAATTGTAATTAATTATCTCAATTACATGATTCACTTAATAAGCATCTGATGTTTGAAACATGCGCTGTATGTACAGGAATACCTTATTAAACTTTGCTAATTCTGCCAATTCGAGATTCAAATGCATGGATGAATTCAGCGTATGCAAAACGGTTTATCGTTCCCTTCTAACAAAGTGTCTTTTTGGTAAAGAGGCCTGTTGCCTAGCAACAGGATGAACTCGAAGATCGTTATGTAAGATAACTTTGAGAGAGATTTTTTGTATTCTTTAGTGATTTATGTTTTAATTTGCTTCATTATCCACATCCTACATCTATGCCTGTTGGAGCTAAATTCACATTTCCATGATGGAAATTAGGATTAGCCCAAACACGGAATATCTTAGACGCTTATGGAATTCTACACTGATCGACAAAAGCAACAGAACAAAATGTTTTTCATGAATATTTTAATGTGAACAGTGTCGCCGAAGGCGAATATTTGATATAATAGGCATCATTGCATGCAAATTCCGAGTATCCAACAGAAATCGATCTGCCACCTTACAGAGCCGCACATTATGCAAATTATTCATGCCTATAAAAACACGGGTTGCGATCACATCACTTCATTCCCGTTTTTTGGCTTGCTCGGTGGGATAACCACATCTCTATTTGCAATAAACGAATATTTATTTATTGATTGACTGATTATCTCCAGTACTCAGGACTGCGAAGTCATCGTCGTTTAGATGATTCTTTGTGATGGAGAGCTGTTAGACGACTTGAAGCCGGGCAGTCGCAGGCGGAGGTGGCACGTTGGCTTAATGTGTCACGTCGTGTCATCTCGGCACTAGGGGAAGCAGTTTCAGGCGACAAGAACCATTACATGAAGAGCTGGGTAAGGTCACCCGAGGGCTACGTCAACCAGAACAGACTGCTATATGGCTCTAACAGCAAGACGAAATCCTACGATGTCCTGTCGTCAACTGTCAGTTGAGGTTGCTGCTGCTACAGTTGAAAACATTTTCAACCGGACTCGGTTAAGAAGGCTCAATTCAACTCTATGCAAAGAAGCCAGTGGTTTGTATACCATTAACCCCGTTGACGTATAGGGGAAACCCTGGAGGCTGCAACAAAGTACAAACTGGTGCGATGAACTTGGAGCCCTGACATATAGGGTACAGTGTTCTGTTCTCTGATCAGTCCCAATTTAGCCTACATACAGATTCTAAACGTTATTTCATCTGGAGACAACGAGGAATGCGGTACCATCCCTCCAACATCAGAATGGGACACTTACGGTTCAGGCGGAATTCTCGTGTTCGGAATAATGCTCAGTAATAAGGGACATTTATAGGCCGCACCCCTATAAATGTCCCTTATACCTGTCCAAAGTTTCTCGCTGTCTCCTCATTTCATCATTATTCTGTAATACATCGCCATACCAAATTTAGTCTCGCTTCATCGCAAGCTGCACGAGTTACACTATGTTTTCTACGTGTTCTGTTCATTTTGTGGAGCACTGTAGTAAGCACCACTGATTGGCTGAGAAGCCAAAAGAAAGTTGTAAATGTTGGACTTTATTTTCTGTACAGATGTAATTTTCAGAAAATACTAATGATAGAGGCTGGTCGCAGCATATTTTCTAAGTGGTTTAGAAGAAAGCAGCAGGATTTCATATAAAATTCGAAAGACCAACACTTGGCATTATTATTATTATTATTATTATTAATATCAATTTATTTTCCGAAGAAATGTCCCTTTACAGCTATGCAGCTAGAGGACATGAATTACATACAGAGATAAAACATAAAATACAGACAAATACATTGTACATTTGTATACAGAGCCAGATACAATATACGGCCTTAAACAGCCACTGGTGAAGATACAAAAACATAAAGTTATAAGAAATACAAAAACATAAAGTTACAACAAATACAAAAACATAAAGTTACAACAAATAAAAGTGCATACGGATACATCGGAGCGTGGACAGTGCGGCATCACAGAGAGTCCACCTAGAACATGACTAAGGAATACATGTCTGCAAGAATGGAAGCTCTGTATGTTCTGTCCTTGCAAAGTTTCTCAACGTCTATGGCTAATCTATTAAATATCTGGAAGGAGTTGTGTGGAAACATGTTGTCCAGGGAGGACATGCTACGCAGCTTTGATCTGTATGGGGAGGTGTTGGACTGGCATCTTCTCCTGTCAGACGGTCTGGCGATGATATCCCAAATATCGAGTGACTTCAGTTTTCCGGATAGAAGCTGAGAGAGGGTAAGAAGGTTCCTAGAGATGATGAGATACCTCCAAGGAAGCGTATTAAGATTGGTGACCAGAACAGATTTTGAGATTGTAGGTGTTAGCCCGGCAACCCTATTTAGCCATTTCAAGATCCAGAATTCCAAGGAGAGGAACCTGGCTTGGTATGATGAGGGTGCTGAGGACCATATAGTCGAGGCATATAATGGAATTGGGAAAATGCAACGAAGAATGTATTTGATGATAAGGTCCGGGTTATGGAAGTTGGAGATCTCTTGCTTTACTGCCCATAAAGCCGAATATGTTTTCGTTCGAGTGGCATTAAAGTGAGGCAAGAAGGTGAGGTCTTTGTCCCAGATGATACCCAAATCTTTATGTTGGGTGACTTTTTTCACTGGAGCGTTCGCTATAATGATGTTCGCATCGTTGGTATTTTTCTCCTTGGTGATAGAGAGTTGTGCAGTTTTCTCTTTATTAATGGATAGTCCAATCGCATGAAGGTAGTTTTCTGGTTCATGTAGCTGTCGGTTGGAGCTCACGGTAATAGACTGGAGAGACTTGGGGCATTTTGTGATGATGAAGAACTTAATATCATCTGCGTAGGTGGTAAAATTAGTACGGTTTGATAGGAAGGGTTCTAAAGATGCGGCGAAGAGGGCGGAAGAGAGAACGCCCCCTTGTGGGAGCCCTCTGGAGCAGAGAATGTGGTGATAATGGTTTTGATTTCTGATCCATAGGGTCCTGGACTGAAGGAGTTTCCTAAGGAGAACTAGGATGTTACCAGATATTTTGAAGTAGTTGCACAGTATGGTACATAATGCATGGGTGGACAGATTGTCAAAGGCCGCCTTAATGTCGAGGAACACAATATCCAGTTGCTCTTTGTTGCTTAAGGTACTTTCAATTCTGAACAGTGTGTCCAAGAGGTTGGTGATCGTGGAACGTCCAGGTAGAACACTATGGAGGTATGGAGATTATCTGAAAATTATCCACAGAAACTTAACGTCTGTGTGATAGGGAGCAGAGTGAATTTATGAAAAGCAGATTAATGATTAAACTACTTTGATTAGACATAAGGTTTTCAGAAAGACATAAGGGAAGACTGTTAAGGGGAGTGGAAAGTATTTAGGATGGCAGAGTCCACTTTCAGAAAAACATAAGGCTTTCAGAAAGACATAAGGCTTTCTTTTTTGAGCAGTGGCGCACAAATAAATTTTGTTTTAAGGGCGGGGGCCACTCGTACGTTCCACATTGGTAGCTTTCACAAACGCCAACAGATGACATGAATGTTTGGTGATGTGTATAAACTTTATGATGACTAAATGAGTGCCAGTGATCTACCAAAAAAATAAATAAATGTGTGTATCATATTGGTGTTCATATTCAGGGCGCTGTGATCCTGTCTGTGTGCAAGCTGGTGAGCGAAAGTGGACAAGTGGGTGAATGAAAGCTGCGACCTGTATAATTTCTTGCACCCTGAATATGTGTGAATTGAAAAAAAAACTGTGTTCTTTATGTGTAGTCATGAGAGGTGTGTGACTGACAACAGTGTATGCGTTGTGTTCTGTTGTTTAACCGGAACACCCTCACTACTTGACTGCAGTCGAGAAAACCTACCCAAGAAATTCCTCCCCTTGCTGGTACCATGCTCTTTCCTTTTCTTAGGCGGCATGGTATGGGATGCTGACAATGGCTTCACCTGGCTAACCAGTGTGGGAAGTCTCCTGGCCAAAAATACCTACTTAGGGCACCCTGTCCCTGCGACTTTAGCTCCTCCATATTGAAACCTAGGGCATTGCCCACTACCCTCACCTCCGATCCTTAACATCGCCTGGTGGGCTCTACCATCCTAAATACTTTCCACTGCCCTTAACAGTCTCCCCTGTAGAGACTGGGTTGCCTCTATAGGGGTACCTCTCTGTCTCCCTGTGTGGAAAATAATGCAAGAAAGAAAGCTTATAAAGCGTTCGCTAAAAAAAAAAAAAAAAAAAAAAAACCCTTCCCATTCACCTATACATCCCCATCAAACAGTTTATGTAGTTATTTCTTGAATTTATTCACGCAATCCACTTCCGCAACATCAGATGGAAGTGTGTTCCAGCAATCAACCACCCACTGGCTAAAGGCAAAGTTCCAAACATCTATTCTTCAACCATCCTTCCTCAATTTGAATTTATGTCCCCTCATGTGCGTAGTCTGAGCTAGGGGAAGAATCCCATCAACATTGAGATTACTCAATCCATTCAAAGTCTTAAACACTTCAATCAGATCACTTCGCAGGTGACTAGTCTCCAGACACTGCAATGTACAGAACTGAATCCTTTCTTGATAAGCGCACCCCTTTTGTTCCCTTCACCAATCTCGTTGCCCTTCTCTGTACCCCTGCCAGTAACTTCACTGTCTTCCTAAAATGAGGCCTCCAGACCTGCATGCAGTACTCAAAGTATGGCTTGACCACTGCCTTATACAAAAAGATAATCACCTCCTTATCCCTGCTAGAAATTTTGTATTTGTCTTATACAAAAAGATAATCACTTCCTTATCCCTGCT
Organism: Mastigoproctus giganteus; assembly: GCF_048544385.1. Taxonomy (NCBI): domain Eukaryota; kingdom Metazoa; phylum Arthropoda; class Arachnida; order Uropygi; family Thelyphonidae; genus Mastigoproctus; species Mastigoproctus giganteus. Next base: position 67,197,350 of record NC_143587.1, read on the forward strand.
AGAAAAATTCCTGTATGTCATCGACAAAACCCAATATGCTGTCCTGGTAGCCTGTCTGCATTGCTCAAAGAACTTCATATCTAACTGCACAATTAAGTCCATGTCTTTTTCATTAAGTCCATGTCTTTTTCAACTGACCGTCATTACTGTCATTAATCAACCTACCAACCTTCGTATTAGCATTAGCATTAGTAGAGGCATATGATGCAAGAAAGCAAGCTTATTCAGCATCAGCCAAAAAAAAAAAAAAAAAAAAAAAACACAACCACTACTCCCATTTCACCCCTCCGTTCGTTCGAAATACCTGTCCAGCTGAACCTTAAATTTGTTTAGGCTATCAACTTCAACAACAAGTGATGGAAGTCTATTCCACAAACCAACTGCCCGCTGGCTAAAGGCAAATTTCCGCACATCTATCCGACATCCGTCCTTCCTCAATTTGAATTTATGACCTTTCAGGTGATTATTCTGAGCAAGAGGAAGAATCCCATCGGCATTGAGCATGCTCAAGCCATTCAAAGCCTTATACACCTCTATCAGATCACCTCGCCGATGTCTAGTCTCCAGACTCTGTAATTTGCAAAACTTAAGCCTTTCTTCGTAAGAGCAACCCTTTCTCCATTCACTAATCTTGTTGCCCTTCTCTGTACTCGTTCCAGCAGTTCTACATCCTTCTTGAAATGAGGCCTCCAGACCTGTATACAGTACTCAAGGTGTGGCCTGACCACTGCCTTATACAAGGGAATAATCACATCCCTATCCCTGCTAGAAAAATTCCTGTATATCATTGACAAGACACGATGAGCTACTCTTGCAGCTCGTCTGCACTGCTCAGAGAACTTCATATCTGCCTGTACAATTACCCCCAGGTCCTTTTCATTCTCTACCACTGTCAGCGTAGTACCACAGAGTTGATACTTTTATCTGGGGTTACTGTTTCCCATATGTAGTACTTTACATTTGTCAATGTTAAACTTCATTTGCCACCTCTCAGCCTATCTGCTCAACCTTTCCAGATCCTGTTGCAGCGGCATAGCATCAGTAGTGTCCTTAACAACCCTGCCAACCTTTGTATCGTCTGCAAACTTGGACATTAAGTTTGATATACCATCATCAATATCATTTATAAATACAGAAAACAACAATGGACCCAACACTGAACCCTGAGGAACTCCACTAATAACATTAGTCCACGTTGAGCAGTGTCCATTGATTACCACTCTCTGTCTTCTGCCACTCAACCACCCCTTTATCCATAGCAGCAATTTGCCTCCAATGCCACACTCCTCCAATTTGTGCAGCAGTCTTCCATGCGCAACAGTATCAAAAGCCTTTCTAAGATCCAAATATATAATATCAAAGTTATTCCCTGAATCCAGTTCTTTTGTGACTACATCATAGTATCCAATCAAATTGGTCAGACAAGACCTGCCCTTAACAGGTCTTGTCTAACAGGTCTTAATAGGCCTGACGTAGCCCAGTGGTCAGGAGCGAGAGTGCATAGCACGCGTTCCTTGAGTGGACCGGGGTTCTAGCCCGTGACTACTAAATACGATAAATATTTGTATTGACGATTTATTGTAAACTCTACTGACTTGGTTGTCGTGCCGGAGTATAAACAGAAAATTTATTTATTCAAAACCATGCTGTGTCTGAGCTATAACTGAATTCTTGTCTAGATGATCCTGCAGTGCTTCTTGTATGTATCCCATGCATTTTTCTTCTCTGCCATATGTCTCATTAGTTCATCTGACAACCATTTAGGCCTGAACCTTGAACAATATTTCTTGGTTGGTATGTAAAGCCTGGTAGCTTCCAAGATTAGTTCCTTGAATGCTTCCCATTTTGAATTTGCTGTTGGTAACATCATCAGTTGGTCCCACTGTATAGAATTTAAATACTGTCTCAGTCCATCGTAGTCACCTTTACGGAAGCAATAACCCTTCCCTTTACCCCTAAAGGTAGTTACCTCTTTGAGTAAATCCCACTTCAGCACACTGTGATCACTGCCACCTAGTGGTTCATTTATCTGCAGATTCTTAATGCATGAAGAATCACTACTGATAATCAGATCAAGCGTATTACTCCCTCTAGTTGCCTCCCGAACATGCTGGTGTAGAAAACAATCATCCAATAAATCCACAAAAGCCTTGCTAGTGTGTGAGTGACCAACTCACAAATTCCAGTCAATATCTGGGAAATTAAAATCCCCCATTATAAGACTCTCTGATTTACTGGCCCACTCTATTTCCCTGTACAATATCTTATTATACTCATCAGAGTCATTAGGCCTATAGCACACTCCTACTCTCAATTTTGATTTACCTATGCTTATGTCACACCAAACTGACTCGACACTGCCCTGTCCATCGATGTTGACTAGCTTCACTTCCTTGGATTTTATGTGTTTCTTAACTAATAGCATAACCCCTCAAATCATCTGCAAACTTAGACATTAAGCCTGATATACATTCATCAATATCTTTAATAAATACAGAAAACACCTGCTGTGCCCAGAATCGAATCCTGGGGAACTCCACTGATAACATTAGTCCGCGAAAAACAGTGCCCATTGATAACAACTCTCTGTATTTTTTTTCCATCCAGTTCCTTTGTTACTGCATCATAGTCAATCGAATTGGTCAGAAAAGATCGTCCCTTGAAAAACCTATGCTGTGAATAAAGTATAACTGCACCCATAGCTAGATGGTCCTCATTACTTCTTTAACCAGTGACTCCATTATTTTTCCTGGAACGGAAGTTAAGCTAACAGGTCTGTAATTACTCATATCATCCTTTGATTCCCTTTGTGAATCGGGGATGCATTTGCACATCTCCAGAAAACGGAAACTTCCCTTGAATACAACTATGCTCTCATAATTATGGCGAAGGGTTTGCTTACTTCCTTTGCTGCCTTCTTTAACAGAATTGGATAGATTACATCAACCCCAGGTGCCTTTCTTACATTTAAATTCAGCAGTTTCTCTTTCACTTTTCTCTAAGTTATTACAAAATCATTTAGCTCTGTGGCAGAGTTTGATAAACTTCTGGAATTGACTACCCTGAAGAATTCCTCGTGTATGAATATAGATGCAAAATACTTATTCAGCTTATCAGCAACTGAGCAGGATCATCAACAGTTGAACCATCGATATTAAGTGGACCTATTCATCCTTCTTTCTTCTAGTGTTTACATAACTAAAGAAGTCTTTGTTATTTTTCTTTGCATCCTTTTCCGCCCTAGTGAGAAGCGCAGTTGGTAGTATCGCCATCTTCTCCACGCGGTGGAAAAGATCTGAGTTCGAGTCCTGTCGGTGACTTCTGGAATTTTTATGGGTCTCTTTCACAACGTGGCTAAGTTAGTCGGACTCAGACGCGGATAGCACGGTTTTTTCTCACGGAAACTCAGGTTTTTCATCCAGTAAAAACAGAAAATCGACCAGAGAACACCCGCACTTTAAAGACAATATACACGGAGCTATATGGCCTTGGTCGCTGATGTGCCTAAAATCCAACTGAAACATGAACAACAACGTCCTTTGCCAAAGATTTCTCTTAATTTGCCTTAGCTTTCCTTAGGTTACATACAATATAGGCTTCTGTAACACTTGATACTTTATATGCGTCCCATGCTTCTTCAGTGCAAAGAATCTCATTAGTTCATCTGACATCCATTAAGTCTAAGCCTTGAATCTCAACGTATAACGGTATTTCTCAGTTGGTATGAAAAGCCTAATAGCGTCTATGATAATTTTCTTGAATGCTTTCCATTTAGAATTTGCTGATGATAACATCATCAGTTGGTCCCAGTGCATAAAATTTAAAAACTCTCTGAGACCACTGTAGTCACCTTTACGAAAGCAAAAAACCCTTCCCTTTACCCTTGATGGTAGTTAATCTTTAAGTAAATTCCCCATCATTACACTGTGATCACTGCCAACTAATGGTTATTTTATTGGCAGATTCTTAATGCATGAATAATCACTGCTGATAATCATATCAAGAGTATTACTCTCTCTTGTTGCCTATCTAACATGCTGCTGTCGCAAACAGTCATCCAATAAATCAACAAAAGTCTTGCTAGTGTGTAAACGACCAACCCACAAGTTCCACTCAATATCTGAAAAGTCCTCGTGGGTAGCACATTTGGTAGGATCGCCGTTCTCCCCACACTGGATGGAAAAGACCTGAGTTGGAATCCCGTCGATGACGGGAGGAATTTTTATGGGTCTTTTTCACAATGTGGCTGAGTTAGTCGATCTCAGACAAGGGCAGCATGGTTTTCCCTCCTGGAAACTCGGGTTGTTCGTCCAGCTAAGCAGAAAATAGACCTCAGAACACACGCAATTTACAGACAATATGCACGGGGCAACATGGCCTTAGTTGCCTATGCTCCTAAAACCCAACAACAGCAACAATATCTGTAAAGTTAAAATCTCCCATTATACGACATTCTAATTTACTGTCTCTCTCTCTCTCTCTCTCTCTCTCTCTCTCTCTCTCTCTCTCTCTCTCTCTCTCTCTCTCTCTCTCTCTCTCTGTACAGTTAATCGTTGTACTCCTCAGAGTCATTATGCCTGTAACACGCTTCTATTCTCATTTTTGCTTTCTCAGTGCTTATGTCACATCAAACTGACTCAATATTTCACTAGGCTATCCGTTTCAACTGGATGCACTGCCTTAGAGTTTATGTGCCGCTTAACTAATTTCCTGGTGGACTTCTTATGATACATCTTCCTTGCCTTCACCCATCCTCCAGGCTTGTACTGTCACCCACGCGCTCTCTTCCAACAAAAACTGACCCATTTTCTTTTCTTTTTCTGCAAGGGAAGGCTCACTCGTCGAGTGAGTCTTCCCTTGCAGGCTCACTCGATGCCAGGATCGGCCGACCAGAGACCTTGTAACCCTACTTTCTGGACCACCTCCCCATGGTCGTAGACACCCATAGGGGACTACGGTGTTCCATGATGGACCCTAGACTAAGTGGTCAGATGAACAACAGACCGACATAATCTGACATACACGACGCAGACCACACAATTAGATACACTATCTGGCCTTTACAATTGTATTTTATCGTATTTTATAAACAACTCAGAGTTCGAGGATACTCCCAGTGCCGCTTGACCTGCAGCACTATAAACTATCCCATTATATATATACTCCCAAACTCCAAGGGTAACTCCTATCCCTTTCCCAATCTAAATATTTCGTCTGGTGAACCCTATCACCGCATACACTATCTGCTGTTGTTATCAGTAAACCCGTGGAGGGTGGGTTCCTTCCACAAGGGTGCCCTTCTATCCCCTATCTTCAAATTTCTAGTGGATGTATCTCTATCTCCTACCGCCCCAACTCCCGTCACTTCATCGTTATCTCAAACTTTAACCCTCGCACTCTCTTCCTTTCTTTCTATCTAAATCTCAGAGTTCGCCCGCCAGAACTCTTGAACCTATCGACCTGGCCTGCCTCCCCGCGGCACTTGATAGTAACTAAATTACTGTGGTGTTCCACGAGCCCCCTAGGCTAAGTGGCCAAATTAACACCATACATATAACTCTACACTAACACTACACAAACACATACTAACCCACACTCTTTTTTTTTTTTTTTTGGTCAGTTGTTGGCTCATCGGCTTCTGTGGCCATAATGCACCTTACAAAGTTTTTGCATTTTACTCTGATCCAAGCCCGAGGCGGGATTCGAACCCGCGACCTTTGGGTTGCCAAGCAGGCAGGCACTTTACTCACCTGGCTAGCCCGGTCGGCCCCACACTCTCTATGTATCCAAATCTCTAGGTTCGTTTTCTGCCTAAACCAAAGCTTGCAACAATTGTAAAGCAGTTATTAATCAGCCCAAACTAGATTTTGAACAGGCTTAGAGCAAAGGACTTTCTTATCCAAATGGTAGCAGAACGTTCTGGTCTCTTGCCAAAGCTATTGGCAGCAGCTTTTGCCCATCTCTATTCCGAGCTGTTTTAAAACCAAATGGTTCTATTGCCACTTCAGCCAAAGATAAAGTTGACCTGCTAGCATCCTACTTTTCTTCCAACTCGTATATTGATGTTTTTGGTAAACCACCTCGTACAATTCTCAGTACACTCCATTCAATGCCTCCTTTGGTCTTCCGTCAAAAGGAGGTCAGAATGATTTTGAACAATCTTAATGCTAAGAAAGTTACAGATCTTGATGGTATTTCTCCACTTGCTCTCAAAACCTGTGCTCCTAAACTTACTCCTGTTCTGTATCACCTTTTTTCACTTTCTTATTCCAAAGGTGCTTTCCCTTCTGCTTGGAAATTTGCTCATATCCAACCAATTCCTAAAAAGGATGAAAAATCTCTCCCCTCCAATTATCGTCCAACTGCAATTACTTCTGCTCTTTCTAAAGTAATGGAGATATCAGTTAACTGCCAACTCTTAAACTATCTAGAAACCTTCCATCTGATCAATGATCGCCAGTATGGATTCCGTCAGCGTCCATCCACTAGTGATAATCTGGCTTATGTTACCCATTCATGGACAAATTCAATGGAAATGTTTTTGATGAAACTCAAGCAGTTGCTCTTGACATTTCAAAGGCTTTTGATCCTGTTTGGCATAAAAGTCTTCTAAATAAGCTTCCATCTTATGGTTTGCCAACTGTTTTCTGTAATTGGGTACCCAGTTTTCTCTCTGATCGCTTAATGCGGGTGATGGTTAATGGCTCTCTGTCTTCTAACTTCTTCACTAATGCTGGTCTTCCCCACTGTTCAGTTCTTTTTCCCACTCTTTTCCTCTTAATATTAATGACCTTCTTCCATTGACCAGAAATCATATCCATAGTTTTGCTGATGATAGCACATTGCGTTCCACCTTTCAGTTTGAGTAACCTTGCCCTGCACAAACAGCTTCGACTTCTCGAATATCCACTACCAGTTCCTTAAATACTGATCTCCAGTGGGGAAAAGATAACTTAGTTGATTTCAATCCTTATAAAACTGAGTCCTGCCGTATAGCTCGCAAAAAGGATTCTTCTTCTCATATGCTTATCTTCAATGACACTCTGATTTCTAGGCAAGATTATATAAACACTGTTCCAAACAACTGTTCACTCTGTAGAAATCACAAATCCGCCCTACCATGGAATATTATAATTATTACAACATCTGGGACGGTGCCCCCAAAACCTCTCTCAGGCTTTTAGATTCCACTCAAAAGAGAACAGTCAGGCTAATTAAGGACTCATCTCTAATAGAGTCTCTGCACTCTTTGTCTCAAAGAGGTTCTGTTTCTGCTGTATACCTTTTCTATAGATACTTCCATGGGCACCGTTCTTCTGAATTAGGTTCTATAATTCCGCTCTCTCTCTCTCTCTCTCTCTCTCTCTCAAAGCAGTGTAAACTGCTTTGAGAGAGAGAGAGAGAGAGAGTGCTGCAACTAGTCAGCATCCTTTTACTGTCCAATTTCAAACTTACAGAACCAACGATTCTTCTTCCTCATTTATTTATGCTTCAACTACCGTTTTCTGGAACAACCTCCCTTCATATATTTCCTGAAAATTACAATCTACAAAAATTCAAGTCTAATGTTCCGGGAAACCCGAACCGGAGGACAAGTAACACTAAAGTTATAGCATTATGCAATATAAAACGGAACGTTCTTGAAACTTTCTTGGAAATACAAACGTTTGTGAAAGCTACTAATGTGGAACACAAAACGTTCCATATTGGTAGATTTTACAAATATCAACACGTGACAGTACCATCATATGTATAATACAAAACAAAAGGTTCCTGCAGGGGAAGTTCCATCGGAAAATTTCAAGGCAGATTGGGGAACAGAATGTGACATCTTGATTGCTTATTAGGAAATAATAATGGGCACGTAGAGATTTGATCGCCCATAAAGAGTGGTGAAAATTTTACGTTTGTGTTATTTTTCTAACTAATTTGCGAGTATATAATTGAATATAATTCCCTAAATATGTTTCCATTTTTCTAAAACACTTAGCGAGACCCGGCGACCAAATTTCAAACTAATTTTTAATTGTTTAAAAAATTCCACATATACTGATTACACGCAAAAAAAACCGTTTTTCGATACGATCTGTAGGTTTAGAGTTGTTAAAAGTGGAAAGGGGTCTTATGCCATCCTGTATATAACGTAGATTACTTATCTTTTACCATGAATACAAAGAAAAAGCAGAGTAGTTTAAAGCACTTCCCCATGAACTCGAAAGAAACAATAGGCTTCCGGTCTCGAACAAAGTGAGAAATCTCTAAAGTACATGTTCTTATAATTATGTACTAATAGGTAATCAGAACAATGCTGACACCTATTAATCAACATGCGTACTGCTTACAAAATCAGTGGTGGGGCTTTGTTTGGTTCATCTATCTTGTATGTGTATGTTTTTTTTTTCTTAATACATCTCTTTATGCTCTGGAAGAATAAAATGTTCAAGGCTCGTTCACTATATGTCATGGTTCTTATTTTATTCTGCCACAGTACTCTGTATGCTTGTAGACATTTGTATGAAAAAAATTTTGATGTCTTTTTTTGTGTTTTTTTAGCTGTGAAGAGCCTGAGGCTGATATCTTTACACGTACCAACGTCAGTTCCTGATGGTCACGCCACCTTGTTATCGTGTGATTATGAACTAGAAGGTGAAACTTTGTATTCAATAAAGTGGTACCGGAATGACATGGAATTCTTCAGATTTGTGCCTTCTGAACGACCTTCTGCACAGTTTTTTCCTCTTGAGGGCATTAAAGTTAATGTAAGTTGCACGCTGAAGAAGAAATTCTTAATTTACTATAAGGTGATTTATTCTGCAAGCCAGTAGTACAACAAGCAAATTTGTACGTGGTTGGGAGGGAAAAACTTTGTACCGTGCGAAGCAGGGATAAAAGCTGAAAAACAAACACAAAAACCGAATACAATTTTAAATACAATAAAAATTGGACTAATTATTCTTCGGTTTAAGGGACTAGACAATCTCTGTCTGGTCCCTTAAAAAAAGTTGTGCACAATCTGTTACAACATGCAAATAGCGTACCCAAATAAAAACGGTGTTTTCAGAATCCTATTTTGAGTATCGCTCGCACTGTCGATTCCAAGATGGCCATCATTGTGAAAATGCCTTGACTTTGCAAGACTGTGGAACCACACCTAAAACATGTATACTCTCCCTCTCTCTCTATCTATTGATCTGTACGAGTCCTCGCGGGTGAAACAGTGGTTATAATCATCACCATTCTGTACCGTGGAGAAAAGGTCTGAAAATTCGAATCCCTTTTATGGCGCGAGGAATTTAATGGGGATTTTTCACAATGTGGCAGTTAGTCTGCCTCAAGCGAAGGAATTTCTGTTGTGGTTATAGGATTTTAGACGATATCGTTCCGTATATTTGTATACGAGTTCTTTGGTCGATTTGTCTGTTTGTTTGAAATAAAAACCCAAATTTCCGGGCCAAAACCCGTGAGACTGACTGATCAGACACATTATGAAAAAAGCCCATAAAACTTCCTAGCATCATTGAAAGGATACGAACCTGGCCTTTTCCACTCCGGTTTTTCGTCCAGTAAAAAGCAATCGATCGAATAATTGTACACGCAAGATGATTTATCAGGTCCTAACTGCCAGGCACCATACAGACTTCACAGCACGGCAACTTGCTTCAGAATTTGCTGGATCTACAGAAAGGCTTGTATCCAAGCATATTGCGTATAGAACCCTTCACAAGGAGGAAGAGATCTTCTCTGATGACCATTTTTTGTATTTATTTTTATTGAAATAAATTCTATTCTATTCTGAAAAATGTCACAATTGACCCTAGTGTCTCCTATTCTCATTATTCATGGAAACATTGCTGAAATTATTTGCTGTCATTTCATGGCTTCCAGAATGATGCTGTTACGTTACTCTAAAAGCCATGTTGACCTCCTGTTTTTGATATTAAATGGAGGTTAATGATAGAATTGGTATTTTATTGTAAAACCTCGTAAGTATTGCTGTGAGTCAGGTTCTTCCTGCATTGTTTACATACCAGACCCACAACGGAATGTTGTAGGATAACGAGCCACAGTGAACATAGGACAGGGATTGTACAGGGATGGTTCCACTCTGCACATGTGGCGAACTTTAATGAAACCCACATTCCTCGAATTTGAATCCAACTGATAGCCATCTTTGTGAAAACTTTAAAAATACAGCAGGAGCAACAAAGCTGCTGCAATATGGAAGTATGATTAATGCTAAGAAGTAGTGCTTCATAACATTACTGGTTAAAAACCAGCTTGTTATTCACTGCATTCAATAATATTTTAGTTGGCATTTTCAAGATTGTTATGATTAAGCTTTATTAGTTGATTAATCAATTGGTTTGACATTGCATTTGAATGCAGCGTTAAATTACTTTCATTTGACTAGTTATTCAAATTCATTTCAAAAGCAATCATTTATAATGGAGAAATCTGAGAATGCTTTCATATTTTGACTTTACTTATTCACTCACGATTATCACAGTGGTTTTTTCACACCCTGTCGAGTTAGTCGGGCCACAGTTGGGATGATATGTTATTATAAATATTAGTGCAGTGCGCACCGCTGTGATCGTGGATAATGTTATCACTTTTATGAAGTCTCGATCAGAAGTATACAAACGCACCGAAAAAGCAAACATCATTTATTGTAATCAGTGCTTCGGTTTTTGTCATTGCATTTTTGCTTTTTTGCAGTCTACACATATGCAGTGGAAATGATTATGAAACATCCCGATTTTTTGTTCTTGAACTTCGACACGTTGCGTGGCTAGTTACTGCTGTTGCTTCATACACTTCGTATGGTTGCCGGTGTCGTTACTCTGTGAAAGAAACTATTATACCTGTACTGCTATCAATCTGATTCTTTTACAGCAGAGCATTAATCGTTTTCTAATTCTTGATTTTATTTTCTTTATTTTTTTAATGGTTTGTATGGATATCCAGAAATATTATGGCAGTTTCATTTTTTATTAATGACTTTCTCGAAGAACTAGTGGACAGTCAAGTTGATTGTAATATGGTTTTAGGCGCATCATTAATTTAGGCCCCATATTGCACTGCATGTAATATTTCTGTAAATTGCAAGTGTTCTTTGGTCGATTTTCTGTTTGCTTGATGATAAACTATGCTGCCCTAGCCTGAGACCGACTAGCTCGGTCACGTTGTGAAAAAGGGCCCATAAAAATTTCTCGCCTCATACACGGATTTCGAACGCAGGTCTTTTCTGCCCCGAGTGGGGAGGAAGGTGATTATACCAAATGTGCTACCCACGAGGGCGTGAGTAGTCAAATTAAAGCAATATTGTTTCATTTTACTGTTTTCTTTCTATCAATTTCCATCTTTCTTATGTACACATTTCCGCACTGCGTCAATAAACAATGGTAAACAGCGGCATTCTAGTTTCTTCAGTTATTGTTCTTATTATTCATTATTCAAACATTATTCTTATAAGTTAAGCTATGTCCCGAAGTGATCACAATAAATGGCATGCACTGTATTAATAAGGCTAAATAATGCAAGGAAGCGGCCTTTTCCTACATCAACCAAAAAGAAAAAAAATCTAACGCCATCTAATTCAGCTTTGAACCTAGCCAGGCTCATTGCCTCTGCCATGTTCGGAAAGCAACTTATTATGGGGTTTGGCCGTTTAAAACAGATGAACTTCATGAGATCCAGTCTTCTGTCATTCCCTGAAATTTTATATTTGTGCCTTTGGCTTCTTGTCTCATCTACGAGAGAGAACAGACCTTCCCCATTCATTTTACTCAACTCCGTCAGTGCTTTATATACACCTAAATTATACTCCCAGTAGATATCTAGTTGTCAAAGTTGGCCGTCCACACCTTCTAAGCCGTTCTTGATATGTGCATTGATTTGCACTCATCATTAATTCTGCTCATCCTTCTTTGAACCCTCTGCAGAAGCTCAATGGCCGTTTTAGGTGCAGTCTCCAAATTTGAATGCAGTGTTACAAATACCCTCTATCATTTATAGAGGGACAATGATACATCTTTCCTCTTACCAGTAAAAGTCATGTGAATCACGAAACATTATACCTTTGTGCTTTCCAGCCGCCTTTTTACACAGCATGGAAATTTCATGTCTGATTGACTCGTAACCCTTGAATCTTTTTCATCATGAACCAATTTTAGCTCCATTCGTCCTAGTTTATACGTGACTCCAAGTTGCCGGTGGACTGGCTGGAATTGCTAACTACTCTTTGCGGCATTAAATCGTCAACAGACTGACAACTTCCCGTGGATACTCTCATCAGTATCATTATGGGAAATTACAAATAGGAGGAGGCCCGACACTGAGCTGTGATGAACTCCACTTATCATGCTAGTCCATACTGAAGACTGATCACGTATGATAATCCTCCTGTCTTTTTAGGTAGCCGGTAATCCAGTTTCGAATATTCATCAGTGATCCTAATTTGTTCCAGTTTATATAGCAGCCTTCATGAGGGACTATGTCAGAGCTTTCCTGATGTCCAAGTACAAAACGCTTACAAAAGTCTAGGTATATTGGTAGATGTCAGCAGGAACACTTCACTATTCTCAAACATTAAAGGTGCTCACGCTAGCCAAGCTTTATATGTCATTAGGGCTGGTTGTGTGCATATTGAGACATGGCTTTGACTTTCATGACTAAGTGAAAGATTAAATTAATTGGTAGCTATTAAATCTGAAGAGTGGTTAAGTGCTCAGAAGTATTTAGCTTCCATACCTATTCACTTTAAAGTCAAGATTAATTTTATTTCCAGATGAAGAAATCTAGTAATGGCACAGTTTATATCGAGCATGCCCATTACAACACCGCAGGTAGATTTAAATGCGAAGTGTCAGCTGATGCTCCATCTTTCGAACAGTCACTGCAGAAAAGACAATGCACATTGCAGGTATGTAAAAATATAAAACTAGATTATTTATTTTATTAACAATGATTCCCACAATGTCTGTATGCAAAAAAGGAATGAGCAAATGTTCATTAATAAAGAGTCAGAATGATAGAGACTTAAACGTAGTTGAATTTAAAATTGATTAGACTATGTACCGTTCATACTTTCTGATTTAACTACACTAGACAAATAATATTTTAGGGCAGAAAGCGTCAAACTATGACATTATTTGTTGCATTTGCTTCTTTACTTCACAGTTAAATGTTTTATACAAACGAAGTTTGCGCATTGACATCATTATTGTAACATCTCATATTTTAAAATCCTTCACAACGAGTTGCCCTTCTTATATTTTAAATAAATAACTCTTCCCATACTACACACTAATTCCTAAAACTTAACTTAACATGGACATGTGTTGTATCTTATGTGATGAGGCTCATAAACATTACTTCAACTCACCATGGTTTTCTGTGATGGCACAGAGCTCTATAATATCATCATTCTTCTCTTTCATCGTGATTCCTTTCTATTTCTCTCTTTCTCAGGGTAACTCGGGAATTTTTTTAGGTTGGTGCAGCATAAGCTTCAGGCTTCCTTGCATCATAGGCTAATAATAATAATAAAAGACTAAAAATGAGTGTAGTGCAGATTGAGACATGGCTTTGACTTTTATGACTAAGTGAAAGATTAAATTGGTAGCTATTAAATCTGAAGACTGATTAAATCAGTATTTAATCCTGGGCAGTGTATCTTGTTGTTTTGCTTAAGTTTCGAATACACACACATATATATACACACACACACCGTGATCACTGAATTGTGACCACCCCATCCGTAAATGACTATGCCGCATAGTCGCAATATAAAAAGTCGAACAGTTTCGTGGGACAGAGCAGTGGTAATTTGCATCTGGTCATGCAAGTCAAAGTGATAAAGTAGCAGTTATGAGACGTAGTACAGATATCACAGAGTTTCAAAAGGGCATGATTGTGGGAGCCAATGCGTCGGGTGCTTCCATATTGGAAATGGCATGTCTTGTCGGTTGCTCACGTACCACTGTGGTTAAGGCCTACAAAGAATGGTATCGAACAGGTCAAACCACCGACAGAACTGTAACGGTTCATGATGAGCGAAAGGCACAGCGTGTTGTGTGGGCTCAATGACAGGTCACTGTCCGACAGTTAACATCGTAACACAATATGAGGAATGCAAGAACAATATCCCAAATGACGATGCGCCACACATTCAGACGTATGGTGTTCCCCAGCAGACGACCCAAAAGACATCTTCTCTTCATCGCTGATCATCGTCGACAGTGTGCTATTGGAGAACTGGAAACGAGTGTGCTGGATGAGTCCAAATATCTGGTGCAACTCGCCGATGGGTGTCTTCGTGTGTGGCTAAAGCAACCCGAGTCTATGGATCTATCGTGCATGATTCCCACTATATACGGTTGTTGCTTAATATGGGGCACGTTTTTTTTATCAAGATCTAGGACCCCTGGTACTTATGGACCAAGGTTTCACTAGTGAGCTCTACAGGCAGTTGCCTGTAGAGCTCACTAGTGAAACTCTTAGGAGACCATGCGCACTTTGCCATGTTGCAGTTTATCCCGGCCAGAAACGGGATCTTCCAAGATGATAATGCGCTGTGTCATCGGTCCCGCACTATGCACAAGTGGTTTGAGGAACACTGTGAAGATATCATCGATCTCGATTGGCCTCCAAATTCACCTCACTTCAATCCATTTGATCACCTGTGAGTATCCAGTTGGATTGGGGAAACGGGAAGTGAGTGAGATGTATGGTCACGCAACCGTCATCTGTTCCTACACTGTGAAAAGCCTTGCAGGTAGAAGTTCGTAGTACTCATTAAGTCCATCTACTTGCGAAGTTACAGTTGAATATTTTCATGGGTTTCGCAATATGCTCCACTGTTGCTGAAGTTTTTAAAACCAATGTTATTTTTAAAAAGTAAATATTTAAAAAGTAAATGATTTCTTTTTTTTCTTTATTTACAAATCTATAGGACAGAGGTCTTTAGAGTTTGTGCTAAGGAACCAAAAGCCACGAGGTGTTAGTATGTCGTGTGTGAAAACTGCACATATTCTGTTATTGGATTGCTCCACTTCTGGGATAAAAACCCATTTTTCCAGGAGAAAAAATCAAGAAGAGTTCACTTTAGACTAAAACTTTCAGTCCAAGTGTGAAAAAAGGCCAAAGAATTCCTCCCATCTCACGAAAAGCTATTTTTAAACTTCTTCAGGTTTACGAATCTAGACTGCCCCGAACGACTTTCAGATGACAATGTATCAAGCTGACTAGGCTGCAAATATTAGTATTAGTATTAGTATTAGTATTAGTATTAGTAACGGCCGTATGGTGCAAGAAAGCCTATGGCTTATGCTGCACCAGCCAAAAAAAAAAAAAAAAAAAAAATCCGAACAAAACAATGATAAAAACAAAAATTAAATAAATAAATAATAATAATTAATAAAGAAATAAAAATAATAAAATGAAATTAAAAATTAAATAAAAAGGAAATTAATCCTATCATCCTATGCGCTTCCCTTACCCGAAAGTACTATCCAGATGACCTTTGAATTTCCCCAAACTGTCGGCCTCTACCACCCATGAAGGCAACTTATTCCAGTAATTTATAACTCGCTGGCTAAAATAAAACTTCCTGCAGTCCAATCTAAACATTTCCCCGCGTAACTTGAATTTATGTCCCCTAGTTCTAGCATCATTTATAATCTTGAAAATTTTGTCCTCATTCAGTTTACTGATGCCTCTCAGAGCCTTAAACACCTCAATCAAATCTCCTCTAAGGTGTCTAGTTTCCAAACTCTGCAACCCACATATTCGAAGTCTTTCTTCATAAGGACGCCCTTTTGCCGATCTCACCAGGCGAGTTACCCTTCTTTGCACCCTTTCAAGAAGCTCGATGTCTTTCTTTAGGTGCGGTCTCCATACTTGAACACAGTATTCCAAGTGTGGTCTAACATAGGCCTTATATAATGGGATTATCACGTCCCTATCTCTACTTGCAAAAGTTCGATAGATCATCGATAGGACACCATGGGCCTTCCTTGCAACCTGTTTACAATGCTCAGAGAATTTCATGTCTGACCGTATCGTAACACCCAAGTCCCTTTCCTCCAGTACTGGGTTTAGTTGAACTCCACCAAGTGAATAAGTTATTTTGGGATTACTGTTTCCCAGGTGTAATACCTTACACTTTGTTGGATTAAAACACAGCTGCCATTTTTCTGACCATTCTTGAAGTCTATCTAGGTCTCTCTGAAGAAGCTCAGCTTGACAGTGATCATTAACTACTCTACCAATTTTAACATCATCTGCAAATTTAGACATCACGCCCTCTATCCCTTCATCAATGTCGTTTATGAAAATTAAAAACAACAGTGGTCCTAATACTGATCCTTGGGGAACCCCACTTCTTACATCAACCCAATCTGAGGAATAGCCATTTATCACAACCCTCTGCCTCCTGCCCTGAAGCCATCCTTCTATCCATCTAAGGATTTTCCCAGTGATTCCGAGCTGTTCCAGCTTATAAAGCAACCGCTCATGTGGGACTGAGTCAAAAGCTTTGCTGAAATCTAAATAAACAATGTCGAAATTATTCCCTAAATCCAGCTCGTGAGTGACCCTTTCGAAATAGCGAACCAGATTTGTTAAACATGATTTTCCCTTTACAAAACCATGCTGAGTATCCTTGAGAATTTCAATTCTATCCAAATGATCCTGAATTCCACCCTTGATCAATGCCTCCATGATTTTCCCTACTACTCCTTTTTTCCGTACGTTGGCATTCGAGGTGAGCGGACGCGCTTAGACAGGGCTCCTCAGTTAAGTGGTTTACTTTTGGATAGTGCTTTTAAATATTTGATTTATTTAAATATTGTTGGATTATTTTGTTATAGGTTTTCCTGTAACTGTTTGATTTTAATAATATTATAGATATAATTTTTTAAAGTTACTTTCATTGATATTTATTTAATTTTATAATGGTTGTTACGAGATCTGCCTTAAACACGTCACAGGGTATCGTGAGTCACACGGAAATAGCAGATGGCGATTTACGGGTGAGTCATGATTTAATCCGTTGTGGAACCTGTGGAATGTTTTCCAAGGTCGACCTGGTGACTAATCCTACCTCACCTGGGGATTCTTTTCTTTGTGATCGATGTAAGGAGTGCACCGATCTTAAATTACAATTTGGTGCACTGATGGAACAATTTGAGTCCCTGAAAAAACGAGTGCTTGCCCTCGAAAATAATGCTTCTGGGAGCTCGTCAGGGACTCAAAACTCCAGCAATCTACCAAGTGATGCACACCCGATTCGAGCCTCAAAACAGAAAAGCCAAGTGCAAACTACCCTGGTTAGAAAGGACATTGTTTTATTAGGAGACTCCATTGTCAGAGAAACGGGGAATATTTTTTGTAATAAAGATAGGTGGAGCAGAACCAGGGTATGTCTGCCGGGAGCAACTATTGATGATGTCACCAACAGACTGTCAGATTTTAAAGGGGGTAAAGAAAATATTATTATTCATGTGGGGACAAACGATATTAAACGTACACGATCTGACGATTTGTTGGAAAAATACAGGACCATGCTGAGGAAATGTCGCGAGCTAGGCCATAATGTCTATGTGTCTGCAATTCTGCCCAGACACGATAGGAGGGATTATATGTTAAGAGCCTTGTGGATTAACTCAAGACTTGAAGGAATCTGCAAGGCTTTAGGGGGTAAATTTCTATCAGCATGGCCCACACTTGTAGGTAGAAGGAATTTGTTTTGTAGAGACGGGATACACTTAAACAAAGGTGGTGCAAAAGTTTTTGCCAGTATTATTGAGGATACCTTAAAGGCTCAGGGAAACTGCTAGTTAGGGGGGATGTGGGTAATACTGACACGCGTTTATCTGATAATATTGGTCAATGTAACTCTTGCACATACCTTAAGAGTTCTTATCTGTTACCCCAACTGGACGTATTATCTAGATGTTCTGGGGGAAAAGACGTTTCACGTGAGCAGGTAGCTAATATCAGGGAAGAGAGCCTAAATAACTTCAAGGGTTGTGTTAGGGTTGTTAAATATACAAGAACAGTAAATCTTAATTGTTTATACAGTAATGTTAGAAGTGTCGTCAATAAAATGAGCGAATTCGAACTGCTGGTTAAAACAAGTAACGCGGACATAATAGGGCTTACAGAGACGTGGTGCCACCCGGAAATTGGGGATGATGAGTTTCAGTACGGCTTGTATAATGTATTTAGGAAGGATAGAGTAGATAGAAGGGGTGGTGGGGTAATGCTTCTTATCAGAAGCAGCCTGAGTGCGACGATAGCTTTCCCAGATTCAGACATTTCACATGCTAGTATAGAGTCTGTATGGTGTGAGATAGTTGGAAACAAAGGTACAATGCGAGTAGGCGTAATCTACAGACCAGGTGATTGTGAAGACTATGACAAAAGCCTCTACATGCAAATGGAATGGGCAAGTAAGCGTCAATGCCTTATTATGGGTGATTTCAATTTGCCTCTAATTGATTGGAGTAAATGGGAAGGAAACTCGACATGGGGAACAAAATTTTTAAATCAACTAGATGACTGTTATTTGTATCAACATGTCAGGGAAAGTACTAGAGAAAAGAATATCCTAGACCTCATCATCACACATGAATCAGATGACATAACAGGGCTGACAGTAGAGGAACCAGTAGCAGGAAGTGATCACGGAGTTCTACGGTGGATGATGACGAGAGAGGTAGCAGAAGTAAAAGGCAAAGGAATGGGGTTTAATTTCAGAAAAGGAAATTACGATGCCTTAAGGTACTACATGGCCTCTATTAACTGGGTAGATATCGCGCAGAGAATGAATACAATTGAACTGTGGTACGCTTTTAAAACATTAATCACAGATGCCTTGAATGCGTATATACCATTAAAAAAATACTCCACGAGAAGGGTTCCAAGTTGGATGAATAGTGAAGTTGCCACATTACTTGAGCAGAAAAAGGTGGCATGGAAACGTTACAGAGCAATAAAAAGTACTGAAGCATATAACAGCTACAAGGTGGTGTGTAATAGAGCCACAGAAAAGGTTCGACAGGCAAAGGCAGTTTATGAGAAATCACTAGCAAACAGAGCAAAGAGGGGGGATAAGGAATTCTTCACATATATAAATGCCAAGAAGAGCAGGACAAACCAGATCGGACCTTTACGTAAGGGAAAGGGGATAGTAATAAATACACCAGCTGCCGTTGCAGATGAACTCAACAGTTATTTTGCATCGATATTTACAAATGAAAAGCCTTTTGTGGCAATGGGAAATTGTGGGAGCAAAGTTAAAAAATATGTAATTAATGATATTGAAATTTCGCAAGATTATTTAATGAAAAAACTTTCAAGCCTACAGACTAGTAAGGCTCCTGGAGTTGATGGAATATACCCTATAATCTTGAGAGAGGCGGCAAGCGAGTGCATTGAACCACTGAGGCTGGTTATGCGAGCATCACTAGACTCTGGGGAGATTCCCTTGGATTGGAAAAGTGCAAATGTATCTCCCATACATAAGGGTGGCTCTAAAAGTGAAGTGGGAAATTATCGACCTGTCAGTCTGACTTCAGCAACATATTAGATAAAGTATCTGAAAAGGACTATACAGAAGAGAGGGCTGAATGCCTTAATGGAAGAGTAACCTAACAGCTAGGCCGAACTCGCAATGGATTCTCACGTTGCTTTTGAGATTGTTGAAAAGAACTAACGATATTTTTTGTTTCCAGGAGAGTAGTTTGTGATTCACGTAAATTTCTAGTGGGTGGCAATGTGAAATTTGCCTCTCTAGAGAAGTAGTACTCATCACGTAGGACACGTGCCAAACTTGCATATTATAGCTCTAAAAATAGCACTGGACATTAAATGTAAAACAGAAACGACGTCATTCAGAAGTAATCTTTAAAATATTTTGGCTTTTAGAAACTGGCTTTAGAATCCCACGATTTAAACTGGCCGGAATGAAGCAAAGAGAAATGAATCTCTAATGCAAGTAAGAATATTACTTGGCATTATTTTCCTAATGTTCACGGATTACTTCTGGGTCTTCCTCTTTTTTGCAGGTATATCGTCATCTGAAGAGAGAGGGATCTGATCTGCTCAGACATAATGTCCAACGCATATATGAAGCACCACATCCCGGAGGGAGAATCTGTGACTTCTCTGATATGTATAAATAAATCCTCAAATCCAATGTCAAATTTTTTATGGTGTATTATTGTTCAGATCCTTCTAATGTTTCATAATTCTCTTCTCCTCCATAGAGGGTAACTGATAGAGAACATTTTGAATTTTTCCGATTGGACTTGTATCGGTTTCTCAGGAGAAAAATTTATAGCCGTTCAACACTTCCCCAGAATCGTACATGTGTTTCAAAGTGCTCTTTTGTGAGAGTGGGCTTCAACACTACTGGGCCACTTACACAGTCTAACAGCCTCAGATTACTTTAGCTGCCAGGGGCTAAACACATCCCTATTAAGGTTAATACACTCCTCTGCTGGATATTACATTATTAAGGTTTATACACTCCTCTGCTGGATATTACATTGCTCGACAAAATTAACAGTAAAATATTTTTCATGAATATAATATTTTATTGTGAATAGTGTCGCCGAAGGCGAATATTTGATATAGTAATCATCCTGGCATACAAATTCCCGAGTGAAATATATATATATATATATATATATATATATACAAGGTATCTCAAAAATATTGGTACAAACGTTTAGGGGAGGAAGGTAACATCTAAAGGAATGTGAATCGCATAGGAACCCATAACCGGAAACGTTACGGGAAAGTAGTAGCAGAGGCACAAGAAGCAGAAATGACACAAGACAGTAATTAGTGGCAAACATTTATTTGACATAATATTAACAGCGGAGTACGAGATGGATGCATTTCATGATGTTACAACAGATGCTCGAAGGTTCCACCATGAGACGAGACGCGATGCATGCGTGACACCGACGCAGCATGGATTGGCGGACACGGTCGAACACACCTGGAGTTTCTTTGACAGTGGCAGCAGCGCAGACGAGTCTCGCCATGAGATCCATTTCCGTCTCCACAGGCGATTCATACACGATAGATTTGAGGGCCGCCACAGAAAGAAATCAAGGCTCGATAAATCAGGTGAGCGTGAGGGCCAGGCAACGGGTCCACCACGGCCAATCCATCGACGCCCAAAACGCCTGTTCAAATGGTCACGAACACACCTTCCATAATGGGAAGGCACCCCGTCATGTTGAAACCAAATGCTGCGTCTCACATTTGCTGGAACATCGTCAAGTAACCCTGGTAGAACTTGTTCAAGAAAGATCCGATATTTAGCGGAGTTCATGCAGGATGGTAACAGGTATGGGCCGACTAAGCAGTCACCGACCATACCTGCCCACACATTTATTGCGAAGCGATGTTGTGCCGCATGGAGGCGCACACCATGTGGGTTGTGAGCCCACACATGAGCATTGTGCTGATTGAATAAGCCTTCCCGAGTGAAATAAGCCTCATCCGTGAACAAAACAGAGGCTGGAAAATTCAAGTCTTGAACACTTTCTTGGAGAAACCACTGCGCAAAAGCCACACGTGCAGGATGATCTTGGGGGAGCAGTAACTGAACCCTTTGGAGATGAAAAGGGTGTAAGGAATCGTCGTGACAGACACGCTGTACACTGCAACGAGACACTCCTAAGGCAGAGTCAACGGCACGTGTGCTGGTAGTAGGATTATTCTGGACGGCATTCAACACACTTTCTTCCATGGCGGGAGCTCGCGTCGAACGTGGTTTGCCCGCACTACTCCTGTTACCTCTAATCGCACAAATTTTGATGCATACGTGCAAACGGTGGTCCGGTACATGTCTGTCTGAGAAGCGTTCTCCATAAATTCGTTGAGCGGCTCGTCCATTGCCCTCTGCTAATCCATACACTAGGTGCATGTCTGCCAGCTCACAGTTCGTATATCGATGCATGCTCTTCGTGCGGCGACTACTGCTTGAATGAGTAAACCAGAAATTTTCCCTCTCGCGAACTGACGAACAGCGCTGTCTACCGACTTACGGTGACGTTTCCGGTTATGGGTTTCTATGCGATTCACATTCCTTTAGATGTTACCTACCTCCCCTAAACGTTTGTACCAATATTTTTGAGACACCCTGTATATATATACAGTACTGTATATATGTTTCTGTGTGTGTGTGTGTGTGTGTGTGTGTGTGCACTGGTGTTCAAAGAAAGTGCATCACCCCTTAAAATTGTTATTGTCGCCCGAATAACGTAAGTGTATGACAATATTTCTTACAGATTGCATCAGATAAGAATGACACGCGTAGGCGATGACGTAATAAATAAATAAATTTTCTGTTTATACTCCGGGACGACCAAAGGGTCAGAGGAGTTCGCATGATAGATTGAATACAAGAAACAGCACCGTATTCAGCAGTCACGGGCTTGAACCCCGGTCACTCAAGGCACGTGTACTTATGCACCCGCGCGCCTGACCACTAGGTTACGGCGGCCAGTAATATTGCATCAGCTGTTACTTTCAGCTATATAAGCACGCTCTGCAAGAGTTGCAGTCATTCCTTGCTCGTGTCAGGATGGCGAGTTACGTGCAGTTTACGCCACGAAGAAAGAGTGCTATTGTTGCTTTACGTGAGGAAAGATGTTCTTCCCCTCATACTGCTTATAGAGTGTCTTGTAATCAGTCGACAGTGAGTATATTTCTTTCCAAATTCAAGAATACTGGTTTTGCCGATAGGAAAAAAGGAACCGGACGCAAACGAGTCTCTACGCCAAAACAGGGCCGCCTTTTGAAGCGCTTATGCCTTAAGTAGTAGGTCACCTGCAGTTTAAAAAAGGTTCCGTCTGGCTGCAAATACATATCTGGCTATATTGGAAGGCAAATTGCTGCCAACCATTTCAACCTGCCAAGTAACTGCATCTTTCAGGATGACTCTGCTCTTTGTCATCGGGTGAAAAGTGTAAGTAGGCACCTCTAGGTGCCTGCTTTTTTCGCCCTTACACTTTACTAGTTACTTTGGCTTAATTTCTGCATTAGAGGTTCGACGGTAATGTGTTTACATTTGTTACAGGTGAAAAAAAATGGTTGGAAGAACGGTCCATTACAATTGTTAGCTGGCCAGGAAACAGCCCGGACCTGATCCTATAGAAACAGACCTGTTGGCATCGTGTGGAATCTGCAGTTGCCAGAAAGAAACCAAAGACTCTTCGTGAACTTCAGGAAGCCATAATTGGTGTTTGGAACCACGAACTATCAGTTGATTATCTTCAGAAATTGATCTTGTCAATGCCTCGGTGGTGTATTGTTGTCACCAGGGCCTGAGGCGGTTCAACTTAATATTAGTTTGAACCTGGTGACCTTTTAATTTTGTTTTCCATTTAAATTGATAAACTGAAGCAAATTGTGGGTTTCTGATAACATTTCAGCCATAATTGTCGTGTTTACCAAAACTGTTCTATAAAGGTTGCAAATGCTCATTTTGGAATATTTCGAGAGCACCTGTCAAATATTACTTAGCTTTCCCTTAACTATTAATAAATATCTTTTGTTTATATTTCTATTTGTGACGCTAGTCATTAATGTAACATATCATAGCGAAAAAGGATTAGAAATGTGAAATTCCTAGGTGATGCACTTTCTTTGAACACCAGTGTGAACACTGGGTTTTCTCTAAAGAAAATTCAAAGTTTTATGTTTAAAACAACTCAACTTTATTCTTATTTAAGTTGAGTTGTTTACATAAATATATAATAATAACTTTATTTATGATCAATTTGCTATACATAGAACGAATAATTTGACCAGTTCCAGAGGATCGTTTCGCGAACCCCCGGAACTGGTATACGGAACCCCAGGTGTCCGTGGACCCCAGTTTGGGAACCGCTGGTTTAGATCATTCTTTGAAGTGGTGGGTTGGTGGACAACTTAAAGCCAGGCAGTCACAGGCGGAAATGGTACGTTGGCGTAATATGTCATGCAGTGTTGTTTCGGTACAATGGAAGCAGTTCCAGGAGACAGGAACCATTACAAGAAGAGCTGGCCAAGGTCTCCTGAGGCTAGCGGATTGTTGTCTGGCTCTGATTGCAAGACGGAACCCTACGACGGTCTGTCATTAACTGTTTATTGAGGTTGCTGCAGCCACAGGTGAAAATATTTCCAACGGACTGTGTTATAAAGGTTCAATTCAAGTGGACTCTACGCAAGAAAGCCAGTGATTTGTATACCCATTAACCCCAAACCACAGCAGAACTCGTCAAAACTGGTGCCATGAAGATGTAACTTGGAGCCCTGACAAATGGAGTACAGTTCTGCCCTCAGAATTTCTTTCATGCAGGATAATGCCACTGCACATCGAACTCAAGTGGTGGAGGAACATCTTGAAACTGAGATATTCAATGAATGCCGTGGCCAACACGATCATCAGACATAAATCCGATTGAACATGCGTGGGACACCCTTGGGCGTCGCATTACATGCCGACAGCCAACTCCTCAGTCACTTGGTGAGCTAAGGTCTTCGCTGGTGAAAGAAGGGGTTTGTTGCCACAGAATCTTATAGACACCCTTATATCGAGTAAGGTTGAACGCTGTTAGGCCTATTTAGTCTTTGGAGGGGATCATTTGCCATACTGATGCCATGTAACCATATTTTCGAACATCTTATATCGACTTCTGTAATGTGACTTTTTCGGTAATTCTTATGCAATCCCTATAAATGTCCCTTATATCTTTCCGAAGTTTCTCGCTTTCTTCTCATTTCATCGTTATTCTATGGTACACCGCCATACCAAATTTTATTCCACTTCATCGCAAGCTGCACGAGTTACACCACGTTTTCTACGTGCTCTTTTAATTTGTCGAGCAGTGTAATTTTCATATACACATGTGCTGATTGGTATATTTCGGGTACAAGATTTTCATTGTCCTGTACCAATTATTTCTAAACCTATTGTACTTTTGTAATAAGCCTAATTACAGACAATTGATAAAAGAGATCATCAGTAATATCACAGACAAATTGAAGAGAGTTTTAAAGCATTAAGCGATTTATAAACTATTCATAAATTATTTAGCGGTGATCGTGTATTGAAATCTATTAATTTATTAATAATTTAAGCAATCACTTTTTGAATTGATTAAGAGAGGTGAAATCGTTCGAACTATGGTTATTTATTAAATTTGGATATCATATCAAGTGACTTAATCTAAGTAAGTGTTAGTATTAAATTGAGAAATCTTAATGTGGAATGAGGGATATCATTTTTTTGGGATTTTGAAATTAATTTCCTCAAGTAAATTGCTTTGACCTCTAATGGGCACTGCTACTTAAGAGGGATATTATGTTTATTGCAAATTTAGTCTCGTGATTTTATGATCATGCTTCTGTGAATGAGAAAATAAGAACATAGCTTGCTGATTCTCCATGATTAGGGATTACCATATTCATATTTATTATTTTTTAATCTATTCTTGTTTTTCAGAATTTGTGAACAGTTCTTGCATAACTGGAGGATGTGTGATGGCAAAGCTTTTCCTGTTTGCATTAATCTTATGGAATTATTGGGAGATGACGCTGTAAAGAAGAGATCTAAGGAACGTGATAATGGAGTTTACAAAAAAATTTCATGAATAATTTTTATCGCGAACTGAACAGTGGAATCACATTACGTCTTTCCGAGTTATTAAATTTCTTTGAGGAAAGCGAATTAAACGTGTATTTGTTCGAATTTAAGATCTATATAGTCTTGTAAATAAAGTTCAACTTTAAGAATAAATAAGTTTTTATTTCTTGTATAATAATGATTGCAGCTGACAAGAAAACACTTTGGATACAATAAAATTCCAGTTTCATCTCTTTCCCACATTTACTATCCACAACAACTCGCCATTATTCAGTTTTTCTTTATATTTCTAATTCTCCATTGAATATCTACGTTCTATTTGCTACATTTCTTTGTCTAATTATCTCTTTCTAATATTCTCTCTGATAATATAATTATCTCTAATTTATTAGTACTGTATTATTGCAAATTTTGAAAAATAACCACCATCATTATGAACTGCTCCTTTTATAAAATTGTGGCGCATACAATGTACAAAGACCAAAAATTGCCAGTGCATCCCCATTGGAACTCATTTAAATTTTATTTGATTTATCTTAATATAATTTTTACAAGAGCAGATCAGCAGATATCGATTTATTTTGTAAAATACAAATAAGTCAAAGTTCAGAAAGACTAATTGCATTGTAGGAATCCCTCCTCCAGTGTAATAGGTATTAAGCTACTTCTGAGTTTCACTGTTCAATGACATGCAGATATTTGTTCTGATAAGCTGGTGAAGATGGTATCGGATTTTTGTCTCGATTCTCAAAATAGTAGACAAAGTGAAGTGAATCAAACATTATACATCCAGACGAGGGTGCCTAACATAAAAGTAAATGATCTGAATAGCAGCGAATGATTCAACTAATGATACCTGCTTCAGATCATGTTTTGGTTTACATTCTCTAATTTTAATACTAGTGATAAACTATATACTTTAATTTAGAGTACTTGAACTCCTTTAGTCCAACACCCTCAGTATCAGTAATAGTAGTGACAAGCAAGTAGTGGCATCATTGTCAAAAAAAAAAACCACTTCCCATATCACCTGTCCATCCCCTCCTCACAATTTGTCTAATTCTTCCTTGAATTTATTCAAACTACCCACTCGTACATCAGATGGAAGTTTGTTCCAACAATCAACTAACCTCTGGCTGAAGTAAAATTTACGCATATCTGTCCGGCAACCATTCATCCTCAGTTTGAATATGTCTCATGACTGCTGTCTGTGCAAGTGGAAGGATGCCATCTGATTTAGCTTAACCATCCATTCAAAGCCTTAAACAACTCAATAGATCTCTTGCAGGTGCCTAGTTACCAAGAGCAACAATTCTCTACAATAGCCTTTATTGGAAAGTCTGTAATCTCATTGCTCTTCTTCTTTATCTCCTTTCCAATAGATCCACATCCTTCCTAAAATGAGGCTTCCAGACAGTGGCGTAGCTAAGTTTTTTGGGCCCTTATTTTTATTAAAATAAATTTTAATTAGGTATAATAAAAAATGTTGAATCATTTTAATAACATAAATATGTATTTTATTTACGTTTTCTTTATAATTTTACAAACATCAGAAATATGAAAATGAATATTACAATATGATACTACTTATTAAACACAATTTGACAAACATAAATTATAGAAAAAAGTTAAAATGTTACTTTTCGTGCTTTTATATTTGCGAAACCATTAATGCTTGACTGCACACCATTATACACCCCACTCGTGGCATTAGCCCCATCATATCCCTGACCAAAACATTTTTAAACGGGAATATTTATTCTGTGTAATATTTTCATTATATTATCCAGCATCATTTCTGCAGAATGATCATTCATGTCATAGAATCCTAAAAACGTTTCATAAATTTCAAAATCTTTGAATTTTTCATTTTCGTCGCGAGTTATGTGAACATGACGTACAATAACACTTAACTGATTTTTTTTTTGTGAGATCTTGAGTAGTATCTAAAATTAGTGAATAGAATGGTGCTGAATTAATTTTGAGTGTTAATGCTTTTGTTAATTTGGTACCTAAACATTCTATTAACTCATTTTGGATAGTGGGAATTAAATAAGTTACTAAACCAGATGGCTTATTAATAATTTATTTCATTACTTCATAACAGTAGGAAAGTAAATGGACTTGCGATAAAAAAAAAAAAAAAAAAATTGCCGTTGTAATCTTCCGAAAATCCTTCCCGATGACCGCGAAATGCTAAAGAATTTTTAGCCAACTTAAGCGTTATCCGAATTATCCGTTCTAGTACCATTTTACAAAATGAATATCTGTATCTTACTTGTTCCTCAAGAACAATCGTTGTGTTCTGTATCTTAATTGTTCCTTTATCAATCGTTGTGTTCTTTTGCCACATTTCATGTATAGTGTATAGTGTCTAACGGCACCAGGGGTTCCCCCCATCTCCGCGTGGTATACATTGTCTTGTGATACAGAACACTGTAAAGGCCAGAGATTTAAAAGTGTATGGATTTTGTAAGTGTAGTGTCGTGTATCGTTGTTCTCCTGGCCATTTAGCCGCTATACCCCTGCTGGGACCCAACGTAGTCCACACTATGCCTCGTGGAGGCAGACCAGGTACACCAGTATTTAGATATTTACTCTGGCAGGTCCTGCTACCTAATTTCCTGAGATTTCAGTGGCAAGGACCTAAAAAAATAATAAAATAAAATAAAATAAATAAAATAATAATAATAATAATAATAAATAATAAATAAAATAAAAAAATAAGTAAATCAAAAAAATAATAATAATTTAATAGTATTGGGAAACAGTCGCTGAAAGGTTAGGCCGAAAGGGGTTTTCGTATTCAGTAGGAATTTTGACAATTTTTAAAAATTTTGACATTTTATGGGGTGGTCGCTTGTGTTTAGGCAGAGTAGAGGGGAAAGTCAGAAATATGGAGCCAATAGGTAAGGCGACCCCGGGTCAAAGTTTCAAATTTAAATTTAGACTGTGTGGGGTTACGCTGTGAAAGTGAACAGGAGACGGCAGGCTGGGGGAAAGAAACGGGAAGTAAGGGTTCGATACAGGAGGTGACCCCTGTGGTCAGTGGGGCAGGCCCATGGCCCACCAGGAGGAAAAGGAGGGCAAGGATGGGAAGAGACAGTGAAACTATCTCCTCCCCTCCCCAGGGAAGTGGAAAGAAAGTGTACTGTGCAAGAGAGCACGGGTATAGGATCTCCTGTGGTGTTGGCAGAAGAGCTGCAATGAGGTCAAGTCCATGGTAGGTCTTCTATTTAAGTTCTACTTCTTCTAAAGAGATGTCAACTTCTAGGGTTGTGGGTCATTCCTGGGACAAGTCCCGTCCAGGTTGTTGAGGTTGCGCTTGCAGTCTGTCATCAAGTGTTCGATTTTAATCTTCTTCCGTTTAAAGAGAAGAAATGTTGGTTGGTGATATGTTTTGTCTTTGGGTTGTCATGGTCGGGTGGCATTTCCTGTTTTCCTCAGTGTATGGCAATTTGCACCCTTCTTCTCGCGATGAAGTTCTGGGCGAATCGTGACAATGCTTTGTAATCTTCTTCCGTTTCAAGGAGGAGAAATTCTTGTCCTCTTAGAAGATATCTCACTTTTGTAATCAGAATGCATCTTAGGTCTTCGTAGATGGGACAGTCAGACATAAGATGGTTCCAGTCTTCTATCTCTCCACAAGTGCAATGTGGGTTTTCTGTGAGTCTGAAGCCAGCGAGCTTTGCATTGAAGGGGCCATACCCTGTTATTTAGTATGTTGTATGAAGTCCTGGGAAGAACCATGATGGTGATTTCGGGTATACTCTATTTGTCTGTGGAAAAAACTTGCGCGTGATCTCTCCCTTGGTGGTACCAGCCCATCTGTTTTGCCACTCCTGCAGCAGGTGGTTCTGTAGGCATACTTTTTCTGCCTTCCTATTATTAGTGGGATCAGTTGTAAAATTCAGGAAGGTAACTGGGACTCCTTTGGAAAGGTAATGGAGCATTCCAGTTCTAACGATTTCTAGGTCTAGTGGGAGCGTTCCTGCTATTACTTGTAAGGCTAGAGTACTCACTGTACTGCAGGTGCGGGTTATGGCGCAGAGGATGGATCGCTGGGTAGAATCTAGCGTTCTTCTATTTACTGCTAGCGTGGTCTTATCGTACCACATGGCCGAAGCATACGAGATTGCTGGGATTAAAACTGTTTTATAATAGAGTGGCAGAGTTCTCTTGTTGAGGTCCCAGTCTCTACGTGAGACCCTGGCTACCAGGGCCGAGTAGTACCTGATCTTCGTTCTGATGTATTTAAGGTGTGGCTGAAAGGATAGTTTGCTGTCTAGGAGAATACCTAAATATTTGAGCTGTGGCGCCAATTTTATCGTGCTCTCATCAATTTTAATTTGGGGTGGTCTACGTAGGTCGAGAGAGGCTTTAAGGAGAATGGATGAGGTTTTCGCAGGTGATATCGTCAGAAAGTTCTTTGCTGCCCAGGTTTGAAGCAGTCAAAGGGCATGGTTGGCCAGTGTCTCAAGCTGAGCTCTAGAGTTTGCTTCCACTGTAAGGATGAGGTCGTCCGCGAAAGCCTGGGATTTGACTTTCCCCAGGTCCATCATCAAGAACTCATCGAAGACAATGTTCCAGAGCAATGGGCCCAGCACAGACCACTGCGGACAGCCTGTGTAGATCTGTTTTACTATCGTCTTGTAAAGGTATTGAACTCGACCTTTCTCTGTGATAGGTAATCTTTTATGGTGCTGAATAGATTTATTGGCACCCTGGCCTCCCTCAGCCTGCCAAGGACACTCGGCCACCAAAGTGAGTCAAATGCCCCGGCGAAGTCGATGGAGATCAGGAGGAAGTATTTCCTGCTGCATTCCCTTGCAGCAATGAGCAGGTTTTTCAATGCATCTATCATGGAGGAACCTGGTTTGAACCCATATGGGTTCACCGCTGGTAACCCTGCTGCTTCGTAGTGCTGGGAAATTCTTTAATCAGTAATCATTCGTATAGTTTACTCACCACTAATAGAAGTACAATGGGTGTATACGAGTCTGAATTCTCTGACTGTTTGGTTGGGTTCTTCAGAATTAACTTAATATTTGCTGTCTTCCATTTAGTTTGGTTATTTTCTGCTTCCATACAGCAGTTATACAGATCCAGAAGAAGGTTCGGTGTATATTCAGCTACCTTTTTAACAATTTCTGGCTCGATCAGATCTAACCCTGGACATTTCTTGGTTTTGATCTCTGCGACGGCTACCAGGAGCTCCTCCCATGAGAAAGGGGGCTCCTGCTGTTTGTGTCATAATTCTGGTTTTCTTGGCACAATTGGTGCTGTTTTTGTTGGAACGGTATAGCTGGGTCCTAGAAAATAACGCCGAGAATATTTTCCATTGATTGCTCCCAAGTTGTGGTAAGCACACCCTGCAGTGTCCAAGTGGATGTTAAAACTTCGCCTCTGGGGAGTTTGTTGATGGTCACTTTGTAAACCACCCCCAGGGGTTAGCATTTCCTGTTGTGGAGACCAAACGCTCTCATGATCTCTTTTTACTTTTCTTGATAGTTTCTGTATAACGATTCCTGATATTTCTGTAGTGCTGCCTAAGCACTTCAACTTCTGCAGCTGGCCAGGTCCTCCGTGCTCTTTGGAAGTCTTTCCTTCTTTTAATTACTTCTCTCCTTAGTTGCTGAATCTCAGGTGTCCACCAGGCAGTGGGTATTTTTCTTTTCATAGCTGTTGCACTGGCACTTTTAATAATTTCTGTTACTTTGCATTAGCATGAGTCAGGATCACTCTATTGGCCCAGCGTCTGTTGATTATTTTCTACCTTTGCAGTCAAGGAGTTCTTGAAGAGCTCCCAGTCTGCTTTAGTTATGGCAAATCTGTTATGGAATTTCTTGATTGGCGGTGTTCTTGTTAGAGTTCTGGTAATTTGAAAGGTTATAACACTGTGATCTGATGTTGTCCATGAGTCTTGCACCCACCAGTTGGTCACGAACGGTGCAATACTTCCTGTAGCAAGGGAGACGTCAATCGTGGATTCCCACAGGGTGTTGCAAAAGGTTGGGAGCTGGTATGGCTAATTAAGTACGGAGATCTGGGAGCCAATGAGGAACTCCTCAAGAAGTTGGCCATTCCTGGTACCTCGTCTGTCGGGTGTTGTGCTAAACCAAGCTGGTGAGCGACAGTTTACATCTGCACCAATTATTATCTTTTGATTCGGTAGTACATGAAGGTGTTGTAAGTAATTAATTGCAAAAGTGATCTCTTCTCCGGGCCTACAATATAGTGCGACAATATAAAAGGCGCCCAAGGCTGTAATAATGTGGGCACAGGCAGCCCAAGCCGTACAAAGTTGTGTAATTCTGGTAGCAGTAATATGTTGCTTCCTGATTAGGATAGCCGCCCAGGGGTTGTCCACATCCGTCTGAATTATCTTGTGGGTCAGGGGATATCCCTTAACACTTTTTGCGTTCACATATGGCTCCTGGAGAATGACAGTATCAACATTTTCTTCGTCCGCTTTGACACGGATTTGGTCGGCCACTGCTCTGACCCTCTGAGCATTTAGTTGAAAGATTTTAATCATAGTAGTGTTAAACTTTTTAATATGTGTCCCCATAATTGATTCGTCCTTGGTGTAAACTTCTGGCTTTTATGTAGGTTGGACACTTGGGATCCCTGATTACTTCTTGGGTTGTGGTCTATTCTCAGCGACTTGCAGTTTATGCAAACTGGCTCCTTGGCTTTGTTGGGGCAAGCACTGTAATCATCCCCTTTCTCAGAGCAGTGACCGTAGGTGGGGGTGGTTTGCATGCATGTGTGGTTGTATTTGCAGCACCAAAAGCATTTGGGCACGGTCACATGCTCCTGGAAGCGGTGGCTTCCCCATTCTGTGTAGATCCTGGCTTGATTCTTTATCACCTGCCATGCCGCCGGAGAGAGCTCCACGATCCACTTTGTACTTGCGCCATCCCTGGATTTAGTAGAGTATCTTGGCATTTTAGATTACACGATTCCGCGTCAGGGAGTGTGTTTCGCAAATTCCTGTGATATATTTCTTTTGCTAGGTGTTGTGGTGTGATTTCTTTGCTAACATCAAAAATGGCTACGGACGGTCTCTTTCTTTTGGGTGGCTCAGCTTTGAGTCCAAGGGTTGCAATCTTGGGATTCTCAATGATGCTTTGCATTTCTTTTTCACTCTCTGTTTCAATTACCACTCCCACATTTCTCATCTTTCTAATTCCCTTAATTCTTGTTTGCTTTAAGTCCTCTTTCATGTTGGCTATTATCTTGTTTTTAAGTCCTCACTAGTATAGGTTTCTTCAGTATCCTTTGGTTGGAATATTACTATGTTCGGCGTTGGTAGAAGCGGTTTCTTTCCCGCTGTTGTTGATGGCACTGGAATCCTCAACGCGTCGGAATAGGTGAGAGAACGCTGTGGCATTTGTTTATCTCTCTCTCTTCTTGTAAGGCATCAAGTTTTGCCTTAGTTTTTCCTGTTCCAAATGCTCCTTAAGAAGAAATGGTCCTTTATGTCTCTGAGGTGACAAACTCATAATGTTTCTTTTTGTTTCATCGGAAATGTTAATGTCCAAGTATTCTCCAAGATCGCTTGAGGAAATAAACGGTGCAGTGCATTCAACATTAATTTCCGACGAAGGCATAGCTATGATTGTTGAATTGTTTTCGTTTGATGACCCTGTTTGATTTAAATGATCCGCAGATATATTTACACCAGCAGCATTGTTTTCCACATTTTCCGATTCAATACTGGTCTTTTCTTTACCTTCTTCTGGACATAATTCATTACTGTGTTTTGTAAAGAAATTATCTAATTTAGGTAATTTATTGACTGCTTGTTCTTTTGCTTTCTTCATTGTTCTTTTTTAGGCTCCACTCTTTCCCTTTTTATTTTCATCCATTTTTAACTAAAAAAATTTATTAATTTAATTTTAAACTTTATATTTTAAACATAAATATCAGTAATAAACAAATACATTTTTGTAAGTCAATTGCTGTTTTGATAATGACTTGAACTTGAACAAACTTTAATTAAAATTAATCAACTAATAACTTTTGACCACCCTATAAGGCTAAATGTTCGTGTACGTGGGGCCTATCCCTCCTGTCAAGTTGGGGAATCCCGAACACCATACGATATGACACATACACATACAGTAACCAAACGGGTGTCTGATCACTATACAAAGTTGCATTTGTAAAAGCAAAATAAAGACTACCACCTCCTGGGTTTATGTTTTGGCGATAAGGTATAAGAATTCCTTCCTTATTCTAGATGTATCACATTGTTGAAGAGCTCAGTGAGAAAAATATTTCCATTGCATGTTGCGTCTATCTATAGTCTCTAGCGTAGTAGGGACGGCCCCTACTTGCATCTGTTTATGGGCCCTGGTGAAGTAGGGGCCCTAGTCTTTTCCCCTACTTCCAGACCTATACACCATATTCACGATGTAACCTGACTATTGTCTTATACAAGGGGATAATCTCCTCTGTATACCCTGCTGAAAAAAATTGCGATATATCATTCACAAAACCCCATGAGCTATCCTAGGGACCCCTTTCCACTGCTCACAGAACGTCATGTGTGATTTCACAATTACCCACAGGTCTTTTCATTATACACTACCCTGAGTGTAATACTATACAGTTGGTACATTAATCTAGCATTATTGCTACCCAACTGCAGTACCTTGCATTTGTTGATGATAAACTTCAATTGTAACTTCTAAGTCTATCTGCCTAACTTTTCTAGCTCTTCTTGCAGAAGCATACCCTGATTACTGTCATTAACCATCCTGCCGACCTTCACATCATCTGTAAATTTAGACATTGAGATGATATGCTTTAATCAATATCATTAAAAAATCTAGAAATCAATAATGTACCAAGTACTGAACTTTAGGCACTCCGCTGATAACAATATTCCAAGAAGAACAATATCCATTGATAATCACCTTTTACCTTCTCTCACTCAACCATCCCTTCTCTTACCCAACAATCCCTGTTAGAATTTATGCTTCTGGCATCCCCATTCCTAAAATATTCCTCATGTGTGAATGTAAATATCTATCATGGTTGCCATCAACAGTTAAATAACACTAAATCAAGCCATTCAAATATAGTGGACCAATATGACTCATCCTTGTATTGTATTGTTTACGATAGAAGGAAGAGAATGAGTAAAGAAGTCTTTGCTGTTTTTCTTTGCATTATTTGCCAGAGACTTCTTGAAATCTTCCTTAGTTTGCCTAACATGATTTTTGACTTGATTGCAGACAAGTCTATGTCTACTGTAGTCGCCCTCGTGGGTAGCGCAGTAGGTTCGCCGCCCTCCCCACAGCGAAGGGAAAAGACCCGAGTACCAGTCCTGTCGATGACGTAAGAAATTTTATGTGCCTTTTTCACAACGTGGCTAAGTTAGTGGGTTTCAGGGAAGGTAGCATGATTTTTTCTCAAGCCCTCCCAGAAACTCGGGTTTTTCATTTACGCAATTTACAGACAGCATACATAGAGCAATATGGCCTTAGTTGCCGATGCTTCTAAAAACCCTACTACAACAAAGTCTTCACAGTGCCACAAACTGCACTTAGTGAAGTGTAGTTTATGGGAAACCATTGACACACTATGTCCTGTATCCTTAGTCTCATTTGTTTCGCCTGATGACAATTCAAAAGAAATCAGTGGCAACTTGCTTTATATAGTGCAGCACCTGCAAACATTCAGACTTAAAATAAACCGCACAAAATCACTGTGCCTACCATTTCCGATAAAGGCATGGTCAACAGACCTGCCCGTCCATGATGCTTTGATACAAATTGTAGGAATTTCAGATTTAGGGGTCATCTTCGAGTAGAAGCTGATGTTATATCACCACCTATATATGCCACTTTCTCCCAGCACTCACTTACGATGGATAGCAGACAGCAACTACAATACGTTGATCACAAATAATTTATCACTTGATTGTACAATACGTTGATCACTGTAAGATATATCAATGTCATAAATTATCCATTAAATGAAGGGACAAATTATGACATTCCTACCACATTAAATCCATCTTTGCTGCTATATTGGCTTCGGAAATGTGCAACTAGAAAGTGAAATCTTCCAAGCATTTCACTATAATTATGGCTGAAGAGTTTTGCACATCAAAAGGCTTCTAGTACTAACATAAAGACGACTCCCTAATCACAACTCTCAGACTCATGACTGGCATCACCTCCGAACTGCTAAGAATCCAGTGTCGCAGAGCCACTCCATCACAAAATTTCCTTCGTCTAGCTTTTTACCATTAAAATGCTACAACACGTGCCAAACCTGGACGCCTGCCTCAGGTTTGTTGGATATTGTAGGGTCTTAGGTGCAAGAGCAACATAGGCCATATTGCACTGTGTCTGTAAATTGCACGTAGTCTGTGATCGATGTTTTCTGGACGACAAACCCGTTCCTTGGAGAAAAATGCATTGCTTGAGACCACTAACTCAGCCACGTTGCGAATAAGACCTATAAAAATTCGTCACTGATGGGATTCGAACTCTGGTCTTTTCCACCCAGTGTGGGGAGGGCGATGATTCTACCGTGCTACCCACGAGGGCGCCTACCTCAGGTTTATCGTAATTCAGTCCTGGTACTTTTCCCACTACAAAGTAACTTGCAGTTCCTTTCTGATCATGGATCAACTGAGGCTGGACCTCATCCTATTTCTTCTCTCATGCTTCATCATGAACCACGTTTCTCACCGTGACTGAATCACGTATGACGCTCCGAAAAATCTAATTAGGAATGGATCTCCGCCACGGACGTCCAATATGGCCTAACAGTATCTCGATGAATTTCATTCAGCAAAAAGCATATACCAGTCTGTACGAGTAATCCATATAGTACTCTTGAGCTATCGACTATTCTGTTTAAACATTTCGTAACAAAATTTTAAAATAACCTCTCCACCAGTGCGAGTTACATAATCCCTGTTAACAGCATCTTGCCAGTTATACCCCTTGCCGCGGCCGTGAATGGATTATTGCTCCTTATATCATATATCTCACATTATACTTAGTGAGTTCTATGAGAGAGGTGAAAGTTCGGTTGTCACTGCTCAGTGCCGGACCAAGGTATTTTCGCGTCCCTGGCAGAAAGATTTTTCGCTGCCTCCTTTACTAAGGATATATATATATATATTTTCATGATTTGTAAAATTTGGCGCGTAGGGAAAGGGGACTGCTAGCCCGTGCTTTAATCTTGCAGTATGCACAGGGCTATGCATTGGTGAGGTGTGCGGCCACACATTTTTATGCTTGGCATTTTTCATTCACAGTATGTGCATCTTTCTCCTTAATGCATAGAAATCATCTTTCTCCTTAATGAGTAGAAATCATCTTTCTCCTTAATGCAGAGAAATCACCTTTCTCCTTAATGCGCAGGAATTCTAACGAAGAGCTGACTATGAAGATTTCCACTCCGCATGGAAGTTTTCACCAGGTAAAGATTAATTAGAATATATTGTTTTCCCTATATAACGAATAAGTGAAGTAATAAATTGCCACGTGAAACAAGTGGATACGCTCTATGCTGACCTAAATAGTGTGGTTTGTCAGCTTTCCTGTTCTTGAAACTGTGACCTTAACAATTCTGATGGAAACTGAGAGCGATAAGGGTAAACCCCACAATCAAATTGACCTGAGACAGAATATCAACAGCGACTAGCGACAACAGATGTGATTACAACAGCCGATTTGACTCTACAAAATAACGTGGAAAAGTACCCTTCTTCTACAGCAAGTACTTCTAATGAAGAAAAGTCTGATAATCTCCCTATGCCTGTCCTTGAAGAAATGAACTCTTCAAAACTGACAGATTCAAATACCAGCAATAACTTGAGAGTGTACGGCCCAAGGTACTATGCTATCTACTACAGAAATAGATCCCGAGCTAAATGTTCCCAAGACTGAAAACACCGGTATTGAAAACCTGACCTGTGACGATGTTCCTTCAGAATAGGAAGTCGTGTCAAAATTAAACAAAAAAAAAAAAAAAAAAAAGTCGTCCGATTTTTAACGCGTGATTCGAACAAAGTGACTAAGGCGGCTATTAACTTCATTCTAGACAAGTGGGCCAACTTAGAGACTATAGCCACTGCGATCCTAATCGAAAATGAGCGTCTCAAGGTTCGTTCGGACGAATTACAAACACGTGGAAACCTTTATCACAATTTCATGAAAAACGCAAATACGAAACAAGTTTCCCATTCTATTGCACAGATTCTTCAAAAAGATATTTCTTCTACCCCTACTAACCAAAGATTCTATCACTGTCTATCGCACTTCTATCACTGTCTATCGCACTTCTATCACTGTCCATAATGAGACTACACACATTGATGATCGTTTAAAGGAAAAGCAGAACCTCCTAATACTGAGAGCTGCCGACCAATGCAAGCTAAATACAAGTCAGGAAATCAAAGACACTGTAACTGAAACAAAAAAGTCAGGACAAAGATGCAAAAATTAAAACTCTTTATCTCATCTGCAACATTTGGTACTTGAGGTTGTCACAGACATTCTCTCAGATATGCCAGACAAGCTGTACTTGCTACCTGGGAGTCTAAAACGCTGATGGAACTGATATTCGAGTGACACTCAAGTCAAGTGGAACCAATTTCGGCGAAGTCCGGATGGTCTGTGACAGCCAAATCCTCTGCTTGCACCTTCACGATGGTGGGACTGTTAGTAATCCTGGGTATAACCTCCATGCACAAGTACATGGTGGATGACCACCCAGGTGTGAACCAACGTAAGCAGGGGTTGAGGTGTGGTGCCCACACCACATGGAGGAATGCCGCCCCTCTATGTTACCAGGCAGTACTAGGTGGTAGATGGCTCTCATCAACCGGTGAAATACCACCACTTTGCTTATTGGAGGCTTGAAGTAGTGGAACCCATGTTCAGTCTCTAGAGCTAAGGTCTGGTCAACCCTTCCCGATCTCTTCCATCATGCAGTGATGGAAGAGATCGGGAAGGGTTGATGACTTGTCATAATTGATGACTTTTGAGGTTATGATGAACGTCGTGGCGAGATCCAATATTCCTTACATTTCGAGGGTGCAGCTGTAAAACGGTGTTCACAGGCCGGCCACTAGTTAGTACACCGGACCGAACCTATTGGTAACTCTCTAGGAGGCTTCCGGATCAGCTAGTGTATAATCTTGCTACCTCTACTCTGCCAGATAATGACTGGAGGGAGTCCGAGTAGTGTGTATGCGGGGAGCATTGTCGAGGCCACGTTATGTCAAGGGTCTGGGTATATTCTTACCCCGTGTATGCCACATCCAAATATTTCATTACCTCATACAGCATGTCCCACCCACTTTTCTTACTATTGAATACACCATGAATTGTCAAACTAATAGAGCAAGCTTATCTGCGAAGAGATCTAAACCTCCCAAGCACTTCCTAATTCATTTCACAAATATACGTGGTCTCAATTCTAATCTCAACGATGTCCATTTCCACTTGCAGTCTACCAAACCCCATGTACTTTTTCTGACAGAATTTCAGTTATCGGTTGATTCAACTACTACTCATCTCAGATGCCCAAATTATTCGCTGTATGATTCCTTTCGCCTCAAAGGTGGTACTTGTGTATATGTCCGTTCTGATATTCCCTGTCAGAGACTTGGCAATTTGGAATCTCCTCTCTTTAATCTTCTCTGGCTTAAAATCTCTCTACCTCATTGTGTCAAATTCATCTGTTGTCTCTACCGTTCTCCCAACTCCACTAATCACTTGGAGGCCTTTGACTTCCTCTTTACAACTTGATATTCTCCAGTCCAACTTTCCTAACAGTGAGGTAATTTTCCTTGGCGATTTTAATGTTCACTACTCCAGCTGGCTTCCGTTTTCTAGTCACACCGACTCAGCAGGTCGAGAAGCTGAGGCTTTTGCAATTACTAATGACCTAGCACAGATTGTTCATTTACCTACAAGAATGCCGGACAATCCTAATCATACAGCCAATACGCTTGATCTTTTTCTCACAAACAACCCTTCTAAGTAGACGGTCGAAGTGAGAGGTCCTTTAGGCACCTCAGGTCACAACTTGGTGATTGTCTCTTCTCCAATGGAACCTTTATCTCATGGCTATTCCCAACCTCGTGTTGTTTGGCATTACAAGAATGCAAAACTTGATGACCTGCGAGACTTCTTTTCTTCTTTTCCTTGGTCGGATTACTGTTTCAAAACGTCTGATGTCAACGTTTGCTCAGATTGGGTCAGTGAAATAATTCTTGCAGGAATGGAATCCTTTATCCCACACTACACTTTAAAATTTCGTCTTTTCTCTAAACCTTGGTTTTCCAATAAATGTGCTAAGGCTGTTCAAGAGAAGAACAACGTATTCTGCGCACCTATCACGGTTATCAAAATTATAAAATAGACCTAGTTACCTGACAGGACATACCTAGATAGAATATTTTGCTAGATAATCCCTTTCCCCCAGAACTGATTTCAAACCAGAATGACTTTTACAATAGAACTCACGTGACTGGACTTTACTAGCTGCACTTACCTGACAATACGAACTTGCCTTCTCCTTCCACGGATTGGTGTTTTTTTTTTTCACAGCTCCTAAAGGGGCAGAAATTGTGGCCTCACGAGGCACTCTTTTGCTGGTACCTAGGATTTCGGTCTCCCAGCACTCACTGCTTTCTCCTTGTGGGTGCAAGATTTTTTTTTTTCAATTTATTTTTTTTTTATCTATCTTACCTTTTCTTATACACCTTTTTTATTTTACGAATTTATCTAATTCTTTTTCCTTTTTATTTGGTTTTTAGAAGCATTAGCAACTAAGGCCATATTGCTCCGGGGATATGCGGTGGTCATTCCCTGACCTTTCCGCATCCTTCGTATTTGGTGGTCACGGGCTCGAACTCCGGTGTAATCAAGAAGTGTGTGCTATGCACTGCTGCTCCTGCCCATCTGGCTACGGAGACACCTTCCATTTCCTGTCCTACTTTTCACTGGCACCCAAGGACCATTAGTCTGCAGGATTTTTTTTCCCTGACCTATTGCCACTCGCTCGAGGCGGGATTTTGCTGGTGCCTGGGGTTGGGCTCCCTACGTACAGAAAGTTGCACCCACTAGTCTTGTGGCACCTCCGTAGCCAGGAGCAGCAGTGCATAGCACACTTCTTGATCAGACCGGGGTTCAAGCCCGACCACCAAATATGAAGGATGCTGAAAGGTCAGGAAATGACCATCGCATATCCCCGGAGTAATATGGCCTTAGTTGCTAATGCTCCTAAAAACCAAATAATGTTTTTATTTTAATTATTCATTAGTTGTAACTTTTCTTTCTTCTCTTTGAATGATACCAAACTCGTTTTGCGCATTCTGTACGAGTTATCAGCGGTCCGCCACAGTACATGCATAGTTGTGGCCTACCTCCCCACAGTGTAGACGAACATTGGGGAGTATTTCCATGCGATCGCCTGCCTGGTGACAGACGCCAGAAACAACTAAACACAACACACATTTCTGGCCTTCTAGTGTTCTGTAATCATCAGTGTACAAAGGGAGAGCTGAACTGATGTTCAGGTGCCATCCCACATGTTACTATACATATCTACATAATCCGGCACTGTCACTACTCAAGCCAATATAGAGAGCTCGTGTATCTGCTGAGGCGATTTGGAACAAATACCACATTCATATTTGCATACAGCATGATTAAAAATAATAGAAATGTTCAATCAATATGTAAAAAGCTTCTGAGCATTATAACCTGGGGACTAGTTCTTCGAATAGCATTCAAAATTTTTATTAAAAGTGCAAAATTATCGCAACGTTTAAAACTTGGCGTCGATAATCCCACTACTCGTAAATACCCAAAGGCAGCATGACTAAAACCTGGCATACTGTTAGCAAAATCTTGAATGTCACTTTTAAATCCCTGAGTGGCGAAGACACTCGCGAACAACTGCTATGTAAAGCTGAGGCCTACCATAATTCTCGCGTGGAGGAGCCTTTCACGCACCTTGAACTTCAACAGCCGCAAGCAAAGTAAGAAACAGGAAAACCCCAGAAATAGATATGGTGGAGCCAGAAATGGTAAAGAAAGTGGCCAAATACACCCTGACCTGCTCTTGGACCTGTATAATCACTGCCTCCATTCTGGCTGGTTCCACTCAGACTAGAAGGTTGCCAGCATTAAATCAATACTCAAGAATACATCAAAACAGCCACATATACCAGAATCCTACTGCCCCATAGCACTTCTTTCTGTCCTCAGCAAAGTAC
Organism: Mastigoproctus giganteus; assembly: GCF_048544385.1. Taxonomy (NCBI): domain Eukaryota; kingdom Metazoa; phylum Arthropoda; class Arachnida; order Uropygi; family Thelyphonidae; genus Mastigoproctus; species Mastigoproctus giganteus. The sequence goes on from NC_143587.1 coordinate 67,239,274, forward strand.
TAGAACAACTACTAAGACAGGGGATTGAAGCACACTATACCGCTGCACATCTATCAGCAAACAACCAGTTCGGCTTTAAGCTGGGAAGATCCACTCTTGATGCACTGGAACACCTGAACATGGCTGAGAACAGCAACCAAAAATATTTCTTTGTAATTTTGATTGACTATGCAGGGGTGTTTGATGCCATATGGTGGCCGAGCATCCTCGCAAGACTAAGAGCGGCCCAATTGCCGATAAACCTCTATGGCTGTCTACAAAGCTATTTGAGCCTCCGGAAATGAATCGAATGACTGGAAAAGTTTGATTACTAATTCCTAAAAGTATCCTGAACTCGGCTCCCCTGTCAACCTGACATCATGCCTCTTTTGTAGCTACTGAACTTTCACAGGTGCAGTTTTTGAAGTGAAGAGGAAGACAGGGTAAAGAAACATGGCAGTAGTTCCCATCTCTTGTGTACGACCTGATGACCTACCATCTGTAAATTCTCCTCAGTCTTGTTACTCGGCTGCATGGTCACGCTCTAACTCTAGAACTAGTCTGGGCGGTGTCCTTCCCTTTTTTGGATGGTACAGGCACCCTACTGCAAGGTTGAGCACCAAATACACTGGGGTGTCCTGTAGGGCTCTGTACTTGGCCCCCTCTTATGGAATTATGTGCTCGACGAGTTTCTATGAATGGATCTTAGGGGCATCCGATGACCTCTCCCTGGCTGCTGACTCCAGAGCACAGCTGAAACCCTAGCAGAGCACTCTGGACACTTTAGGACTGGTCTGAAAGACACCACCTGACCATTTCACCAACAAAGACAATCCATTCTTCTCAAGGGCTACCTCACTCCAAACAGAATATAAATTAGTCACGGAACTTAAATACTTGAACTGGTCATTTACACCTCACCTAAAATATATCCGGACAAAAATGAACTGTGCTTGCCAGAGTAACATGCTGGGACTGGGGGCTGAAAAGGCACTCTCTCACGCTCCTATACAAGGCAGCCATCATCCCAGCAATCACATATGCCTCTGGCATCTGGTTTCACGTCTTCAACGGTGGTAAACTACCGGAGACTAGACATCATCCATAGACCGATCCACCTGATCATGCAACAGTGTCCACACACGCATTGCAAGTGATCACAGGGGCTCTGCCTCTTAACCTCGAGGTGGCCGGCTTGTGCATGTTACAGCAACTCAGGTGTGGAAATACGATGTACTTGGAACACACTACAGACCCAGCAAATAATCCGACAGCTCGAGATAGACTTCAAACCTACTCACAATCTGGCAACGCTGGACGAATTCCAACAAAGGGGGCATTACAAGAAAGTTCCTCCCTGACACAACAAATCTATATCCATCATGGTTCTGCTCCGAACTACACGCCAACTACCACCTCTCAGGACATGGGGCGATCCTCAGCAAGTTAACCAAGCTAGGAATTACTGATAATCCCATGTGTACTTGTGGTTCCCGTCTTGGGACCACTTGATGCACGAATGTAACCTGTATGAGTATCTCCGTGGCCACCTTATCACACAAGTGTGCTTTTCCCCCAAAAATCAGGAGTGCCACCTACTGGAAGACAAAACAACTTAAAAGCTTTCACCAAATTTGCACAAGAGCCCTTTTGCCAATGCCAAACTCTTCCACCACCTGCAAACCAAGCGCAACCTATAAACTTCAAAAGTGGGACAACGTTCAGCCTCAGTAGGGGTGTAGCAGCTAATGACCAGATGAACGACGGTACACGTCACATGTACAACATTCATACTTTTAAATCTGGCATACCCACCACAATGTAAACTACGCGGAGATGGGGGAAATCCCTGATGCCGTCTGACCCTAAATGCACTTTACTCATACATTGAATTATACGCATTACACACAAATTGATGTATGCCGCCATACGCTGTAGTCTTCAGTGCACATTTACATTAGGAACTAGGTAAATAAGACACTTCCATATTTTTAACGTTGACTCATGATGCTGTTGCAAGGTTATTTGAGAATAATCATATACAATGGGCATTGTCTCTTAAATTGCATGTTCTTGTTTTGCTGGATGAAGTTTTTCTCCTAGTATCCAGGGAAGGAAAAAAAAAATCTTTGCTGACCGGCTCTGTGAAAGGCTCATAAAAATTCCTCGCACCATAGATTGGATTCGCACTGATTCTTTTCACATGGTTTGGGCAGGACAATGATTATAACTGATGCACTACCCACAAGGACTTTATATTGCAATATTTTTTAACTATGCAAAGATTCTCAGACTTATAGGTTTTCTATTTCCTTTTATTTGTTTCTTCTTTTGGCTGCTGCAGCATAAGCCTCAGGCTTCCTTGTGCCACATGGCCATTACTAATACTAAGTGTAGGAAAAAAGCCATATGAGTACTTCTGTTACCAAACTAAAAAGAGCAACAAGCTGCACAATTTACTCATGTCCGAATTCAGTTCATGAATCAAACTTTGACAAAATCAATCCTAAACAAGCGACTCTATGCAACCTTTCCACATATATGGAAAGGCTTTTCACAAGTGGGGCTGGCCAGAAGAATATGGATGCTAGTGTTTTAAGCCCTATATCTGATTTCCCCCAAATTTTTACACATCAGTTGAGATGCTAGTTTTGAAACCCAAAGAATAAGCAAACTTAAAATTTCAATTCATCTAATCCTGTCAATGACATGAGGCATTTTATGAGCTTTTTTCATAAAGAGGCTGAGCTAATTATCAGTCTCGGGCAAGAGTTATATGCACTCACCCACCTCTCCAAGAAACTCAGGTTTTTCGTTCAGTAAATAGGCAAATCGATGACAAAACACATGCAATTACAATTCTTATAATCACCTATGATATGCAAATTTTATCTTTTAACCTTTAGTAAAACTATAATTTACTTATGTTTGAATTAGACAGTTATTTCAATTGTAGGGAATCTGGTCATGAAAGGATATAAGCCTATCGTTAAATTTTGCAGTTTGGTGCTAAAGAACTATGCACACAGCATCCTGCATCATTTACTACTTGCATCCGCACACCTGATCACTAAGTGATATACTTAAGATGTGTGTTGGGACAAATAAAGATGTAATTTTTTTTGTTCTTGTTACTTTTTAGTGTTGTTATACAATATGGCTATTTGAACAGAAGATGCCTTGTCTGCATGGCTGACAAGTTCATTTACTTTGCACTAACATACATTCACACTATGTGAACTGTAAATATTTGTTTTATTAATCAAAAGATTCTTTTATGTCATTTTTTTTATTAATTCAGAAGAGCCAAAAACAGTGTAAACAGAGGCTTTTGGAATTCAGTTTACTTTATCTTCTTCTTTGGGCGGAGATTGTTGCAATGGCCACACTTCCTCTTGCGACAATTTGTGGCCTTTGGGTGGAGACGAGCATAACACCTACAATGAAATGTAATAGGAATTATATAAAACCCACATTAAGTCTATGGATAATACCTAAATCACATTAAAGAATTAATGGTGCATAAAAATTAGAATCATAAGCATGATTGATTAAAACAGGACTACACCCAACCCACATTATACAGAACAAAATAAGTGTACCTGGCTCTTTTCCCCTTTTTGTTATAGTTAATTAATGAAAAGACATTCAAGGCCAAGGCAAAAACACACTTCCTACCTCTGGGGCAAGATATATGATTAAGTGCCAGTATTTTCAATGTTTATTTATATATATTTTTTCACACCTATATTTGTTAGTAACCCATGAAGTTATTACATTACTTAATTTTCATTTTCTGTCAAATAAATTAAACACTACATTTATATTTCATAATTACATGTCTTTATGATTTTCTGATCATAAATAGACCAAAAAATTGCTTTAGGCAGGTTTTGCTACACATGAGGACACTGAAAAACACCAACAATGCTCTTCTGTTGCTACAGTTATTTAATCAAAGTATGGTGTGATAGAATAAATCATTCCTTGACTTCTTCATTATATCTGGTTTCCATTATTGTGCAGTGAAGTGTTTTGTGAAACATTGATATGATAGCAGAAGCTTCTGTTATTGTCCAATAAAGAACCACAGTAATTTGTGATAGTGAGAAAAACTGGCTGGGAGCTATACAAGGTGATTTGAAAAGCTTTTGAAAGATTGGCAGTATTTAAATGGCACAAACATTTTAAAAGTTACAAAAGTGACCATTGCTGTAAGAGATTAAATGACACTTTTGTCTTTTATAGAAAAGACAAATGCTATCATTATGATTGGCATTAACACATTTCAGTGCAATATCACACATAAGCATGTAAAATTAACTGTTTGATTCTGTTGGCACACTAATTGAACTCTGTGCTATTATAGCAGAAATGCTTTAATTTTATTTAATTTTTTGTTTGTGTAGTTTTGCAGGTTAGTCTGGATATTTTTTTTTACCCTCAACTGTCACTTGTAATGAATCACAGATACATTACAATTTAAAGACTAAGCAACAATTTAGTGTTTGGATGCATAAAGACCACTGCCACAATTCTGTTCAATACAAGAAAAACTGATTTTGCTTCTGTTCTTTACCAAGTATTTATCCATTAAACGCCACAGAAAACGCACATTTGTTTTTTTCAAAATTTTTCCTTTACTTCATTACAAACCTTGTTGATTTTTATTTGGATGTTGTATTTTGAAAATTTAGTTTTTATGGGCTAATGAAAACTTGAGTGTCACACAGAAGCAGGTGATAAGAATTACCAAGGCACAATGTATTTTAAAGGTACAGAGGAATAGTTATGTTACTTAGTAAAAGTAGTTGTATGCACTTGCATATTTGAAACATGCATGCCAGCAGTAGTGTGGTCTGTGTTGTGTGAGGCAGTATGATGCAATGAAAACATTAAAGCACATAATAGTTATATACAGAGATGGCCAGGCTGACAAAGGTTTACTGAGAAATCACTGGGTGAAAATGCAAAGGGATAAGGAGGTTTACATCCATGTAATTATAAAAAAAAAAGAGCAAATTACACTGGCTACTCATGTAATAGTTACAGAAACATCAGACAGCCCAGCTGACTAATAAAAGGGATACTTTACACACATTATCCCCTTCACAGCAAGGGGATAACTGCTAGTAAACCCGAGCACTGTTTTCTAGAAAAATTTTTGAACCAAGAAAAGTAAGAACCCTGATTTACACTGCATTAAACTGTTAAGGTTAATTATTTATATATTAAAATTTCAAAAAAGGTTCTATTTATCTGCATTCTCGGGCTTTTTTTTTTTATCTTAAACTCTATATAGCATGAATTGTTTGCTGGATCACCAATATCACATGGACCTGAATTTGGAAAAAAAAAAAATAAATAAATAAATAAAATAATCGCAGGGAGGGAGAAAAAAAGTGAAAGTCACATCACCGAACACCCCCCCCCCAAGGTTTAAGTGACCACACACCATTAGATACAAAACCCTAAGCTAAAACAGGTCCACATCCATAGCTGGATGAAGATGAGAAGTAGAGATATTGAATTTATTGCATTGAGTGTTGTGCAGGATAAAGTCACTCATGTTTAGACTTTAGGCAGAGGGACTGGTTCAAAAAGTCAGAGACAGTGCAGCAAGTGGCAGTTTCTCATATGGTTACAACTGAAGGACAAGACTACTCAGGAAGGAAGAAGCCAATGCATGAAGGGATCATCAAATTGAGTACATTCATCATGTGAGCATACTACGAAGCTAGAGAGGGACATGACAACACACAGGATGAAACCATACACCAAGTGGTTGCTAGTTTCAGGCTGTTTTCAGGTCACCGAACAGCAAATAGCAGATCAGAGATGGACCATCATCATAAAGAAACTGATAGCTTCTACAATCTTGAAAAAAAAAAAAAACCAATCAAGCATGATGTGACAAAGAATAAATAGAGACACAACCAAACCAGAACAGAACACCAAGTAAAGAAGTACAACCCAGAGCAGCTGAAGTAGAAACAGAAAAGATCACAATATTCAGAACCAAAGTAATGCTAGACACCGTCCACACAGCCATTTACTGTATGTAGTAGTAGTAAATGATGCACGAAAGCAAGCTATCAAACTATCACCACAAAAAAAAAAAAAAAAACACCAACACACTTCACCAATCTGTACCCTCCAAGAATTTGTCTAGTTCTTCCTTGATTTTATTCAACCTATTCACTTCCAACAACTAATCACCTGCTGGCTGAAGGCAAACTTTTGTTCTGCATCTAACCTGCAAACACCCTTTAACTTGAATTTACTCCACCCAATGTGTGTAGTCTCAACAATTAGAAGAATGCCATTAACATTCAGCTTACTCAATCCATTCAAGGCTTTAAACACCCCAATCAGATGCCTAGACTAAAGAAGCTGCAAACTGCAGACCTGAAGCCTTTCTAGGTAAGAGCACCCTTTGTTTCCTTCACCTGCCTGGTTGCTCTTATCTGCACCCGTTCCAGCAGATCTACATCTTTCCTAAAGTGAGGCCTCCAGACCTGCATACAGTACCCAAGATGCAACCTAACCATGGCATAATCATCTTCTTATCCCTGCTAGCAATGTTTTTGTGTATCATTGACAAAACCCAATGACCTGTCCTGGCAGCATGTCTGCACTACCCAGAGATTTTTAAGGTCTGACTGCACAATTACCCTCAGGTCTTTTTCATTCTCTACTAACCTGAGTGTAGTACAACACAGCTAATAAGTTATTCTGAGGATACTGCTACCCATATGCAGTACCTTACATTTGTCAATGTTAAACTCGAACTGCCATTTATCAGCCCATCAACCCAATTTTCCCAGATCTTGTTGCAGTAACTCACTCTGATGACTGTCACTAACCACCCTGCCAACTTCTGTTCATCTGCAAACCTAGACATCAAGCCTGATATACCTTCATCAATATCATTGATAAATACTGAAAACAACAATGGGCCTCGCCGAACCCTGGGGGACTCCAATAATAACATTTGTCCATGAAGAGTAGTTCCCATCAATAACTACTCTTAAGTCTTCTTCCATTTAACCAACCCTTTATCCATAGCAATAACTTTCACTTAATGCCACACTGCTCCAGTTTGTACAACAGCATCAAACTGTCCTGAAATCCAAGAATATGATTTCAAAACTTACTTCAACAATTTCTCATCCACTTTCCTTTCAGTTTTCAGTCATTTAGCTCCTGGTTCCAGTTTAATGAACTTTTGGCATCGCCTTACCTAAAGAATTCTTATGTGTGAATTTAAATGCAAAATACCCATTCAATTTGTCTACAACCTGAGTAAGGACATAAACTGGTAACCCATATATATCAAGTGGCCCAATGTGATTCAACCCCTTTCCTTGTACTGTTAATATTTACACAGAAGTCTTGGCTATTTTCTTTTTTTTTTTGCACTCTTTGTCAGAGACCTCTCAATCTCCCTTAGCTTGCCTAACCCCCTTTGTAACTTGATTACAGACTAATTTATAACTACCACAGGCTTCTGTATCACCTGATAATTTATACTGGTGTTCAAAGAAAGTGTACCACCCCTTAAAATTGTAATTGTCGCCCGATTAACATAAGTGTAGCGCAATATTTCTTACAGATTGCATCAGCAGTTACTTTCAGCTTTATAAGCACGCTCTGCAAGAGTTGCAGTCATTCCTTGACTGTGTCAGGATGGAGAGTTATGTGCAGTTAACACCATGAAGAAAGAGTGCTACTGTTGCTTTACGTGAGGAAGGATGTTCTTCCCATCATATTGCTTATAGTGTCTTGTAATCAGTCGACAGTGAGGATATTTCTTTCCAAACTGAAGAATACTGGTTCTGCTCATAGGAAAAAAAAAAAAAAAAAAAAAAAAAGAATCAGAAACAAACAAGTCTATGTCAAAACAGGACCACGCTTTGAAGCGCTTATGCCCTAAAAACCGTAAAGCTTCTTGGTCTGAGCTGAAAAGAGAATCAGAAGAACATACAGGAGTGGTAGCAAGTGCGTAACAGTCACTGTTGGCATCGTGTGGAATCTGCAGTTGCCAGAAAGAAACCAAAGACCTTTGGTGAATTTCAGGAAGCCATAATTCATTTGGTTGGAACCACGAACTATCAGTTGATTATCTTCAGAAATTGACCTCGTCAATGCCTCAATTGTGTGCTGCTGTCATCAGGGCCAGAGGTAGTTCAACTAAATATTAGTTTGCACCTGGCAACCTTTTAATTTTGTTTTCCATTTAAAATGATAAACTGAAGCAAATTGAGGGCTTCTGATAACATTTCAGCCATAATTGTCGTGCTTACCAAAACTGTTGTATAAAAATTGCAAATGCTCATTTTGGAATATTTTGAGAACCTGTCAAATATTACTTAGCTTTGCCTTAACTATTAATAAATATCTTTTGTTTGTATTTCTATTTGTGATGCTAGTCATTAATGTAACATACCATTGCAAAAAAAAAGAAGTTAGAAATGGGAAATTCCTAGGTGATACACTTTCTTTGAACACCAGTGTATATGCATACCATGCACCTTTTCTTTTCTGTCACATGTGTTCAATAGTTCATCTTACATCCATTTATGTGCCTTGAACAGCATTTCTTCGTTGGTACAAAAAGCATAGTAGCTTCTTTGAATATTTCCCTGAATACTTCCCATTTAGAATTTGCTGTTGGCAACATCCTCAGTTGATCTCACTGCACAGAATTTGAAAAGTGCCTGAGACCACTGTAGTCACACTTATGAAAGCAAAAGCCTTTCTCTTTACCTTTGACAGTAATGTCTAATTAAATTCCACAGCAGTACACTGTGATCCCAGTCACCTGATGGGTCTGTAACTGCAGATTCTTGATGCACGAAGAATTACTGCTGATAACCAGATCAAGAGTATTACTTCTTCTAGTTGCCACTCCAACATGCTGTTGTAGAAAACAGTCATCCACAAGTCTTGCTAGTGTGAGTGCCCAACCACAAATTCCAGCCATCTGGAAAGTTAAAATCCCCCATTATAAGACATTCTGATTTGCTGGCCTGCTCTATTTCTCCATGTAGCTGTTTGGTATACTCATCAGAGTCATTAGAACTATAACACACCCCCACTCAACACTGCCCTCATCACCCATGTCAACTGGATGCACTGGCTTAGATTTGATGGGGCCATTTTAATTCCTTCAAGGACACCTACCCATACTCTTCAAACTCTCATAAATGACCATCAGAACACTGAGTTGGTTCCTAATTTCTTCACACTTGCTGCACACACAAAGACATCCTCCTGGCCGGATAACGTCCTGTTACAGAAACACCTGCAAACAGTTCACAAGTTGCACATTTTTAAGGTTGTGATATGTTGGAGAATTGCCCCCTTAGGTTCTCCTCCAAGCTACAGCACTTCCCCTTTGTGCCCGCTGCTCTAGTCTGGGACATGATTTCCGTTAAATACAATTTAACTGATTAACTGACAATACTACACTAAGCTAACAGATTCCTAAATCCAATGATACATATTACAGTATCAAGTTCAAGATCTACATTATGCTATGTTACAATCAGTGTTAAATTACTTATACTCTTACTAAAAAGTAATATTCTTTAGCTAAACAGAAAAAGATATATGCTCATCAAGCGATTAGAACCTTCAAGCTACTTATATATCACAATTAAAACTCCAGCATTTTACTGTACTCGTTACGTGCCACGATACTCATGCCAAAACACCATTACAATAGCACTACAAATAGGTCATAAGTTACAAAATCACTAGCTAAATTTAAAAATAAACCAAAGAGCATGACTAAGACTATTTAAACTATTTGTAAAACACAATTTAATGTTAATTAATCAAAGAGTAAAAATTTCCAAAAACTTATCATTCCCACAAGCTCAAAATTCTGCATCTTGGCACTTTTATATAGCAGCCACCAGGCTGGGAAAGAAAACTACAGTAGATAGAAGAGATAAAAGGGAGGATAGGCCACGTGACCCAATACCAATGGGACAACAGAAGAAGCTGACCAAAAATGTGAGGCCATTCTCAAGAAAAATAATGTCTACAGCACACACGAAACATAAGAGGATCAAAGAATACTTTGACACCCTCAAGCAGAAACTCCCCAGAGAAAAACAAGACAACAGGATATCTGACGAAAACCAAAGAGCATTATACAGGAAAATCAGGCAAGAGAAGGAAGGTGACAGAGTCCCCGATCAAACAGCATTCGAGGAGTTCTGGGGCAACATGTGGAGTAGCAAAGCTAGACACAATAGCTGTGCCCCCCTGATAGATCTAGAAGACACTTTCAAACACTACCATAGAGGTCGAGAAAATCACGACCAGACTAATACCCATTAGAAAGGACATCTTCCAGGAAAAGAGCCCCAAGCCCACTATTGCCTGCCTAGCACTTAATCCACTGTCCACCACACTCAATAACAGCAAGTACAGATATACCCTACAAAGGAGGAAGAACCAATACATTCCCTCTCACCTAATGTACACAGATGACATCAAACTCTTGCTGCAACAGAGAATCAACTCAAACAGCTACTCTAGATCACCGAAGAGTCCAGCATTGAAATAAGTATGCAATTTGGCCTAGACAAACACAAGACCTATGGACTGTATCAAGAACATCCAGTCAACTGAAACTATTGGCTGAAGATTGGAGAAGAGATTAAAGTCATGCCAGAGGGAGAAACCTACAAATATCTGGGGATGATGAAGGTTCACCAGTCAGAACCCAAGGAGATCAAGGCCCACCTAATGGAGAAATACCACCAGAGACTGCTGAAAAGCTTGCTAAAAGAAGGCTGAATGGCAGGAACATTGTCACAGCTATAAACACTTACGCAGCCCTAGTACTAACAAACTCCTGCAAGATCATGGATCAAACCAATGCTGAACTAAAGGAGATTATGAGATTAACCAGGATAATGATGAAGAGCCGCCAACACCACCCAAAATCAGCAATCAAGTGACCGATCGTAGTCCAGAAAGAAGGGACAGAATCACTGACTTCAGTGAACAAAAGAAGGCAACTAAGGAACTGTTGAATTACTTGAAGGAAAACACAGCCCTAATCTACCAAGCTATAAGGACAGACAAACAGGGAGACCACAAGACCACAATCGGACAGAAGGATGGGCAAATAAGACACTATGGCTCATGAATGGGAAGTGCTTCCCTGATACCAAAAGATTCATGCTTGCTGTCCAAAATCAGGTAATCAACACCAGGAACTAGATCACCAAGGACCTCAGAGTGACAGATGACATGCATTGATGATGGCATCTGGCCCCAGAAATTTATTTATGTATTTTGCTGATCGATGTTATTTAATTTTTTTTTCAATAACTAAAAAAAAAGTATTAATTCTAATTATTTTAAACTGTTTTGTAGTTTTTTTTATAATATAAAGTTTTCAATATAAGACATTAAAACAGTACAGTGGATGCTCCTTATTTATCCCATTTTAGGCATACATAGTGTATTCCATAGAATGAGAAAAACAAGTATTTTCAAAACGAGCAAAACAATTTTTTAAATGCTGATCTCTGAACTACACACATGCCAAAGAATATAGAAAAAATACTTTCAAAATAAAAAATAAATAATAAATATTGAAAATCTGTTGACCAGTGCTTGCACAGATAGGGAATAATCTCAATGTATAAGGCAATTGTTCAGCTACATTCGGAGTGCTGTAACTATGTAGAGACCACATCTGGTAAGAATAGCAAAAGGGTGCCCATATGGGGAGGGGAGAAAAACAGGGAGACTTCAAATGTGTGGGTAACTGAGATTAATAACTAGTTACTGTAAGACAAGAGGCCTCCATAGGTCAGAATGGTCAGAAGTGAGAGTTCAGTAGCACACACTCTTTGAGTAGACCAGTGTTCAAGCCCATGACTGCTAAATATGGTCAATCTGCCAACTGGCACTAGACCAGCTTGGCAGATTATGGTCCACTTTCCTCAACATGAATCATTGAGGAGGCTCCCACCCTGCAATGGATTGATAATGGTTGCAGTTTACCTTTAGCCTATGTGGGTTGTTAATTATTGGAATAACTTGCATCCATAGGTAGCTGAGGCTGATGGGAAAATTCAGAGAAAAGACTTATTGTACAATTTGAACAAACAATTGAAAAAGTAGCACTTTTCTAGTTCATGCAGTTTCCCTAGAAATAAAAACCTATATATACTATAGTGCAGTAACATGCAACTTCATATTTTAAATATATAAATACTGAAAATATCATTCTTGACCATTTCTTTTCAAAAAGGGATGTTTTATGAAGTTGTAATGACGATGCAGACCATAAATCATATAGAAATACTGAAAACGTTCATCATCCATATATATATATACACAGGTTACTCTCACGATACAAATCAATTTTGCTGGATTATCAATTTCCAGTCACTATTTTCTAAGCTAACCAATCTCCTGTTCAAGCCACCTTCCTCTTATTCCCCTCTAGGCTGATTAGCATTCATTTTTTTGCTTTAAATATCTTTCACTTTCCAATAATCTGCCCATACCACCTTAAGTTTGCTCCACTTATCTTTGAATATTTGTTACTCTAATGATTTTTTCTTATTTCCCAATGTGAAATATGGTTTTGCCATTGTTTCTGCCAGTTAGCCCCATTTATTTTTATAAAAACTCCCATTTCTGATGCTTTAAATTTTTTATCAATCCTTTTATTCCTTACCCAACTCTCACAGCTAATCAAATCATGTTTCATTCATATTTGGATTTACAAAATCGCTTATAACAATTAAGAATTTTTCTCATATCAAAAAATTCTTGCCCACATAAATTGAAGGTTTGTAAATTGTAAATTAAAAAATTGTAAATTTGAACAAACCATGGTTATTAAAATTCTTAGAAAACCAATCTAAATAATGTAATTAATTATGCAACATTCTTAAAATAAAAATTTAAGACAATTCACAAAAGAAAATCGTTACTCACTTCCTGCATATCATTTTGTCACAGTTGTACTTCTGTGCAAGTATGCGCAGACTAGGTTCAATAACTCCACCTCTTAAACGCAGGACCAAATGAAGAGTTGATTCTATTCATGTCAAACAAGTAAAAACATTAATAAACTTTTTTGTCCATATTAATGACTGATTTACTTCAATATTTATTCCAACAGTAAAATTATTATAACTAGTCACTGTAATCAAATCACTCAAAATAACACATTTTCTTCAAACATTTAGAAGTGTTATGAGAACCAATTTACTTCTGTAAAAGTTAGTTAAGGCAAGAATAATTTTTTTACAGAAACTATTTATAAAATGTTTAGTTCGTTTCATACAGGCTACAAACAGTGAATGTCATAACAATCAACCGTTGTACATATTCTGTGCAATTAAAAGTAACTGCTTCCACCACTATAAATGTTAATTTATATTTTATTAGTTTGATAAATATTGCCCATTCCAAATGGCATGGAAATGTTATTCTAGCTATCAATAATTTGGAATTCAATAAATTCACAACTGAATGAGCACTGAAGGAAAAATTACAAGGCTTAAATGTGACGAAATTGAATTTGAACATAAGGAACCTGGGGTGGATGGGATCTATCCAGTTATATTAAAGAAGGCAGCAAGAAAACCCTTAGCCATAATTATAAGTGCATCCTTGGACTTAGGGGAGGTCCCCACAGACTGGAGATGTGCAAATGTATCTCCAATTCACAAAGGGTGACAAGTAATTACAGACCTGTTAGTTTAACTTCTGTTCCAGGTAAAATAATGGAGTCAATAGTTAAAGAAGCATTGTAGGATCATTTAGACAAGACTGCAGTAATAATTTAGACACAGCATGGGTTTGTTATGAGGAAGTCTTGTTTGACCAATTTAACTGGATACTATGATGTGGTCACAAAGGAACTGGATGCAGGGAATAACTTTGATATTATATATTTGGATCTTAGAAAGGCTTTTGATACTGTTGCACATGGAAGACTACTGTACAAATTGGAGCAGTATGGCATTAGAAGAAGTTGCTACAATGGATAAAAGGATAGTTGAGTGGGGGAAGACAGTGGTAATTAATGGACACTGCTCTTCATGGAGTCTCCCAGGGCTCGGCATTGGGCCCATTGCTGTTTTGTGTATTTATCAATGAAGGTATATCACACTTAATGTTCAAGTTTGCAGATTATACAATGATTGGCAGGGTTGTTAATGACAGTATGCTACTGCAATGGGATCTAGAAAAGTTAGACAGATGGGCTGAGAACTTTGCCTTTAGCCAGCAGGTGGCTAATTGCTGGAACAAACTTCTAACTGTTGTTGTGGAAGTTGATAGCTTAAATAAATTCAAGGAGGAACTGGACAAACTTTTTATGTGAATTTTTTTTTTTTTTTGGCTGATGCTCATACACACGGGTAGCAGTAATCCCAGATAAATGTAGTAACTGTGTGGTACTACACCCAGGGTAGTGGAGAATGAAAAAGATCTTGGGGAATTGTGCAGTCAGATATGAAGTTTTCTGAGCAGTGCACACAGGTTGTCAGAGCAGGTCATGGTGTGGTATAGAGGAGAACAAAAAGTTGCTCTTACCAAGAAAGGCTTAAGCTCTGCAAATTGCAGCATCTCATTGAGGCATATAAAGCTTTGAATGGTTTGTGCAGGCTCAATACTGATGGGATTCTTAATCTTGCTCAGATTATGAAAGTGAAGGGGCATAAACTCAAATTGAGGCAAGACAGTTGTAGAATAGATGTGTGGAAATATGCCATTAGCCAGCAGTGTAGTTGATTGCTGGAACAAGTTTCCATCTGTTGTGAAAGTTGATAGCTTTAATAAATTCAAGGAAGTACTGGACAAACTTTTGGAGTAATTGGGTGGGTGAATTAGCAAGTGTCGGGGTTTTTTTGGCTGATGCTCTCTAAGCTTGCTTTCTCGCATATGCCTCTACTAATGCTAATAAAAGCAAGGAACACTATCTACCCAGCAATAAAAAAAAGGGGGAGGGGGAAGTAAGAAGTGAACAAGGTCATCACTAAAAGTTTTGGCTATAGTACTAAGAGCATCCTTAAGACTTCTGAAATTCCAAAAGATGTAGCCGCACAACCACCTCTTCCATACATAAGAGTGACCTTGTGTATGGAAGAGACGGTTGACATGAAGAATAGACAAAGTAATTTGATTTCTGTGACAGAAAAAATTATATATAATCAATAAATGGGACATCTTAATGTGACTACCAAACTGGCAAATGCCACAAGCAAGAATTCTCAAAAATCCTTACTTGCAGTCCAAGCTTGTTTTGAACTTTACCAAATTCTCCACACAATGGCAAAAAAATTAATTATCCTAATGATCTATATATTGTGCTGCCTTTATCCACAAGGCACCTTGCACTACTTAGACAATGTCAACCTGAACTTATATCTCACTCAAGATAGCCTGATTGCCTTTCAAAGAGCTTTTGATAAGATCAATTGACTCCCACTCCTCTTCAAACCACCACATCTCTCCCAAAACATGCTTACTCACCATAATGAAATTCTTTATCCTCTGCTTTTGGGTGGCACCAAGTTTCTGTTAGTTCAATTATATTAGGCATTGATTGACCTATCAAAAACTCAAGTCTGCTTAATTTATTTACAACACTCCTGACAAACTATGTAGACAAAACTTTGAATTTTTTTTTAGCTTTTTGCAACCTTTATGTATTTCATATAGTTAGCCAAACTGGTTTTTCAGGTGGTATGTGACTAGTTGTTTCTGTACCTATGTCAATGTTTCTTTCTGCACATAAGGTAATTGAAAGTCAGACAAGTACTATTGAATGGTCTTTTTATAGGTAGATCTTGTATGGCCAAGCTGGTAAGTGAGGTAATCACAAAAGAACTAGGAAAAGAAAAGAGGAAAATGCTTTAATTAAATTTACAGAAATGCAAATGAACACAGCTGAACACGAAACATCTTGTGTATAAGTAGGATGGCAAATTCAGATTATTCATGAAATTTTCCCAGCTGTGCAAGCAGGATTGCTAGGAGTATGTGCAACAGTACGACCAGCAACATGCAGCTTTTTATAGTAGATATACAGGTAATCATCCTAGTACAGAAATAAATAGTCAGCATCTTGAATACAGTATTTAGATCTGGAAATCTCATTCCAATTGATGAATCAGACAGTATAACTGTCCTCAAACAATGTTGGCACCAATAATCCCACAACTAGAAATGGCACACTGCCACACACGTTTGTCATACAATAACCACCCAAAAAGTTCAATTTGGCCAACAAAATTCCAGGAAATGCACTCTTTGTTTATTAATGTATCGTTGCAGAGTTCAGCTAACATTTGGGAGAAAGCAGATATACACTGGAAGGGTAGAATCCATGGGATACCTAGATGCTGGCAATGCGACGCTGTCACCCCTCTCACCAGTGTACAAACACACCGCTTAACAGGTATATAGGCACACTGCATTCACATCAATGGTAATTCAATGTCAATATGGATAAACACTGTGAGTTAACTGACTTTGAAAGAGGGATGAAAGTGGGTGCCCGACACACAGGTCATCTTAGAGGTGGTACAGAAATTGCACCATCCCCGTTTGACAGTATCAAGAATGTATCTGGAATAACATCTCATCCTGGACAGTGCTGCGGGCGGAGAAAAGTGTTGGATGAACGTGGCCGTCGACATCTGTATCACTGTTTCAACCAATCAGGGAACGATAGTGGCACAAATCACCACAGACTTTAACGGGGGAAGTGCCAGAAACATCTGCACCAAGACCACCAGGCAATCATTAGTTACAATAGGTTATGGGGCCGCAGACCCAGAATCCCATTGCTAACACCACAACACAAGACTCCACCTCAACTGGGCGAAAGACCTTGGAGACTGATCCCCTAGTCTGGCAAGTCCCATTCCCAGTTATTTTGAGTGGATGGGAGAGTGGTATCTGGCAGAAACCACACGAAGATATGCACCCATCACGTCAACAAAAACCCTTCGGACAAGTGACATTCGGTAATGGTCTGGGACACATTAAAGTGGCACATGTTGAGACCTCTGGTATGCATATCTGAACTGTCCAGATTATATGTCCATCTTTGCAGCCCATCTGAATCCCCTCACAGTCATCATGCACACACAGGGTAATGGACTCTTCCAGCAGAACGATGCACCTCACCACAGAGACTAGAACGTGGTTCGAAGAGCATGCAGCAGATTTTACTGCCAAGGAATGGCCTCCTCGTTCGTGAACTCTGTGGAGTATCTTTGGGATGTTGTGAAAGGGTCCGTTCAAGCTTTCATCCTCCACCCAGGAATGCGATGGAATTACAGACAGTGATGCAGCAAGCACGGATGGAAATACCTGTGGAACGCTTTCGTTCATTTGTTATTTGGTTTTTAGAAGCATTAGCAACTAAAGCCATATTGCTCCGGGGATATGCGGTGGTCATGGGCTTGAACCCCAGTCTAATCAAGAAGCGTGTGCTACGCACGGCTGCTCCTGCCCACTGAGGCGCCCAAACGCTTTCGTGAACTAGTGGACTCAATGCCTCACTGTGTGACTGATTAGGTAGGTATCCCACGACATCTGTCCACTCAGTGTACATGTTAATGTGTCTTTACAGCTGTTCACAATATCTACCACAAAAAGCAAAAATTCTGAAGAAAATGCTCCTGCTTCTTAGTGAATGGTGGTGAGAGGGAATTCACAAGCATCACATTTCATGTTTTATCTTAAGATTACGTAACTAAACAACCTGCAATACAAAAAAAAAAAGTATCCCACATATGAGATGTGATCAAAAAGAAAAAAAAAAAAAAAAAACTCTACAGTGCAAATTTTAGTAAAATTTAAGTTAAAAAATGGAACTGTACATTGCAATTTTTAATGTATTGGGCAGCAGAAAAAGTTTCATAGATTTTAAATTACAAGCTTATGCCCATTAAGAAAAAAAGTAGAAACAAACGAGATTACCTTTCTGGATGTTATAATCTGATAATGTGCGGCCATCTTCAAGCTGTTTTCCAGCAAATATCAATCGCTGCTGATCAGGAGGAATACCTTTAATAAAAAAATAAAAAAAAAAAATTATTACACCTATTATAAGATTATAATGATAAATATACTCAATATAACTTAAAAGAATATTGCATAAAGGTAAGCCTCAATAGATACCTAAAAAGTTTCATCTCAAAACCGAAATAACAATACCAATTAAAAAGAATAAATTAACTCCTACAAAAAATGCAACCCTAAAATATATTAAGCTGTAATGCGTAATTATGATTTGAAAGGAAAATTTAGTCTGCAATAATATTGCTAGATATTGTTGCAGATTTTGAACTGCAACAATATTGCTGGATATATTTATCAAGTTTTCTGTATGTAAACACAAACAGTTAACATTGACACGAAATATCAAGGTTAAATGTTCCAGTCTAGCTTTAAGGTGATGATCCACAACACCAGGGACTGTATTATAACCTTGGGATGCCAAGACAGTTTTTCATGGTATGTTGTCCACTACCATTGCACTGATACAATCCTATTCCATAAGATTTCTACAATTCAAAGGAAGAATTAGAGGATGCTATAGTAGACATAACATTCGTGGCAGTATTTACACAATTTTTCCCAAAAGCTAATTCTATTAGGCCATCATGTAGAGTATTCTACTGTGGGCAAAAATGCAGAAGTCAATGGAGACATGCCTTGCAGTATCCATCAAAATTGCTTAAGAATTTTCATTAGTAATTCATTACACACTGTAATTTTGGGAATTCTGTTTGTTAGGTATATTGTACAACAAGTTAGACAAATTCAAAACTAACTGGTTAAGTTTATACAAGCAATCAACCCAGTATTAAAATTTTTGGGAATGTATTGAAAGCATTTTCCCTGCAAAAGAAAAGGCTACCAAAACTTATTATAAATACCGTTGAATCATTAAATGAAGAAGTGTACTTCCAAGTTATGGACAGCGTGCTTGGCATATCTAGTAAGTAATTACTAAAAACTGAATATTCCAATAATCACATAATAGCATAATTCATAAGACTAGTGAAATGCTTAATATATTAAAAAAAACCTGTTCCCTTTAAAGTGATTTCAAAATTAAACTGATTACAAATAAAAGGTGAAGAAATGGCATAATTTAAAGATGAAATATTTGATATCTACAAAAAGACTTGTGCATAAAAATATGCTGAACCATTCAGAATTTCATTTGGTCCTTGAGGTTGTAGCAGACATTCTCTCAGATATGCCAGACAAGCCAAATCCTCTGCTTGCTCCTCCACGATGGTGGGCCCATCAGGTTAGTAATCCTGGGTATAATTCCTATGCACAGGCACACTGTGGGTGACCACCAGGTGTGAACCAACATAAACAGGGGTCGAGACAAGGTGCCCACACCACACAATGCCATCCCTCTGTGTTGTCAGATGATGCATCAACTGGTGGAACCCAATGTTTAGTCCCCAGAGCTGAGTTCCGGTCAACCCTTCCCCATCTCTCCCATCATGCAGTATGACTGATGTCTTTTGAGGTTATGATGACACCACAGCAAGATCCAAATCTCCTTACATTTTGAGGGTACAGCTCTAAAACGGTGTTCGCAGGCTGGCCGCTAGTTAGTACACTGGACCGAACCTATTCGTAACTCTTTAGGAGGCTTCCGGATCAGTTGGTGTATAATCTTGCCACCTCTACTCTGCCAAATAGTGACAGGAGGAAGTCCAAGCAGTGTGTATGCAGGGGACATTGTCGAGGCCACATTATGTTAAGGATCTGGGTATATTCGGCAATGTGTACACCACATCAAAAAATTTCATTACTTCATACAGCATGCCCCCAACCCTTTCTTACTTTTGAATACACCATGAATTGTCAAACTAACAGAGCAAGCTATTTGCAAAAAGATCTAAACACCCCAAACACTTCCTACTTCATTTCACAATTATACCTGGTCTCATTTCTGACTCTTTATCAGTTGATTCAACCATTGCTCATCTCAGTTGCCCAAATTATTTGCTGTATGATTCCTTTCGCCTCAAAGGTGGTACTTGTGCATATGTCCATTCCGATATTCCCTGTCAGAGACTTGGTAATTTGCAATATCCTCTTTTAGATCTTCTCTGGCTTAAAATCTCTCACTCTCATTTTCTCAAATTCATCTGTTGTCTCTACCATTCTCCCAACTCCACTAATCACTTGGAGCTCTTTGACCTCCTCTCAACAGCCAACTTTCCTAACAGTGAGGTAATTTTCCTTGGCGATTTTAATGTTCACAACTCCACTGGCTGCCATTCTCTAGTCACACAGACACAGCTGGTGGAGATGCTGAGGCTTTTCCAATTACCAATGACCTCGCACAGATTGTTCATTTACCTACCAGAATACCAGACAATCCTAACCATAGAGCCAACACGTTTGAAGTGAGTGGTCCTCTAGGCACCCCAGATCACAACTTGGTGATTGTTTCTTCTCCAATGAAGTCTTTACCTCATGGCTATTCCCAACCTCGTGCTGTTTGGCATTACAAGAAAACAAAATGGGATGACATGCGAGATTTCTTTTCTTTGGTCGGATTACTGTTTCAAAACTTCTGATGTTGTCAAAGTTTGCTCAGATCATGTCAGTGAAATTATTCTTGTAGGAATGAAATCCTATATTCCACTCTCCACGTCAAATATCTCGCCCTTCATCTAAACCTTGGTTTTCCAATAAATGTGCTAAGGCTGTTCAAGAGAAGAATGTTGCGTATCGCAATTGGCTTGTTTCCAATTCTTCAGTTTCATTTTCTGCCTACGCCAAAGCTCACAACAATTGTAAAGCAGTTATTAATCAGTCCAAACTAGATTTTGAACAGGCTAAGAGTAGAAAACTTGCTTCTTGCCCAAAATGGTAGCCGAGTAGTCTGTTCTCTTGCCAAAGCGATCGGCCGTAACTTTTGTCCATCTCTGCTCCCACCCCATTTCACCTTCCAACTCATGTATTAATGATCTTGGTAAAACACCTCCCAACACGCTCCAATCAATGCCTCCTGTGGTTTCTATCAAAAGGATTTTGACAAATCTTGAAGCTCAGAAAGCTCCAGGTCGTGATGGTATTTCTCCACGTGTTCTCAAAACCTGTGCTGGTTCTGGATATGAGCAAATTTCCTTCTGCTAGAAAATTTGCTCATATCCAACCAATTCCTAAAAAGGGTGACAAATCTGCCCCATCGCAATTACTTCTACTTTTTCTGAAGTAAAAAGAGAAATCAATTAACCACCAACTCAAACTACCTAGAAACCTTCCACCTTATCAACAATCACCAGAATGGATTCAGTCAGTGTAGATCCAATGGTGTTATTCTAGCTTATGTCACCCATTTTATTGACAAATTCAATGGAAAAGTTTTGGTGAAACACAAACAGTTGCACTTGACATCTCAAAGGATTTCGATCATGTTTGGCATAAAGGTCTTCTAAAGAAGCTTCCATCTCATGGTTTGCAAACTGTTTTTGTAATTGGTTATCCAGTTTTCTCTCTGACCACTCACTGAGGGTGAATGTCTCTCTGTCTTCGAGCTTTTCCACTAATGCTGGTGTCCCCCAAGGTTCAGTTCTTTCCCCCACTCTTTTCCTCTTGTATATTAATGACCTTCTTCCACTGCATGGAAATCCTATCCATAGTTTTGCAGATGATAGCACAATGCATTCCACTTTCCAGTTTGAGAAACCTTGCCCTGCTCAATCAGCTTCAACTTCTCAAATATCTGCTACCAATTCCTTAAATGCCAATTTCAAGTGGGGCAGACAACTTAGTTGATTTCAATCCTTCTAAATCTCAGTCCTGCCTTATATCTCACAAAAAGGATTCTTCTTCTCCTATGTTTATCTTTGGTGACACTCTGATTTCTTGGGCAAGATGATACTGTATTTCCCCATGTATAAGATGCACCTTAATTGTGGGGCCCGAAATTTGAAAAAAAAAAAAAAAAAGTATTACATAAAGTTATCGAACTCAAGTTTTATTCATCATAAAATTCATACAACTCATCACTGTCCAAACTCCCATCCATTAACTTGTCCTCATCGGTGTCTGATGATGAATCACTGTCTTCATATACTGCCTCGTCCTCAGTTCCATCTATGGCATTTGAAATGCCACACTTCTTAAATGACTTGACAACGATCTATCTTATATTATCCCAGGATCCTTTCACCCAGGTACAAACTTCTCCTATAGTTGGTTTCTTCACTCTTCCTGCTGGTGTCAAATTGTCCACAGAAGACTTCATCCATTGGTTCCATTCGTCTCTCATGGCAGCTTTTAAGGGTTTGTTAATGCTGACATCAAGTGGTTGGAGCTAGGATGTCAAGCCTCCAGGTATGATGGCAAGTTTTGTTTTTTGCTCTGCAGCAATCTTCTTTGTGTTTTTTGTTATGTGTGCCCTAAACTGATCAAGCACCAATAGGGCAGGTTTGCACAAGAGCCCACTTGGTCTCCTGCTCCAAACTTTTTCAAACCAGATTTTCATCCCATCCTGACCCATCTAACCCTTGTCATGAACGTGGACAATCACTCCTCGAGGAATGTCTTCCTTTCGCATTGTTTTGCATTTTAAAATCAGCAGCTTGGTTCCGTCGGCACAAGCTAGAACTGTATAATGGCTCTCTTCATGTCCACTTGTCTTCACAGTTAGTTTTCACCCCCTTCTTATCAACAGTTCTGTTACTCGGGACATCAAATTGAAGGGGGACTTTGTCCATATTTGCAATCTGTCCCAACTCAAACTGATATGTGTCTTCCGACATTGAATGACAAAACGATGAAATTCAAGGACCTTTTGCTCATAGCTTTCAGGCAAGTCTGGTGCATGTACACATGCTTAGTCCATTCCGTTTCATGAACCTGAAGCCTCAATTGTGTCCTCCTTTGAAATCAGTAACTTCTTTTCATCAACAATTCTTCTTGCCTCATGCTGAACCATCTTTGTGGACACAGGAATTCCAATTGCCCTTTGCTCCTCAATCCATATCTTCAATTCCTTCTCTAAATCAGGCCATTTTGCTGACTTGCCTCTAATGGCCTTCTTTTGCTGTGGCATTTTCAGTAGGGTTTCTTGTTCCCATAGCCAGTCTCGGATTGTTTTCTCAGTTGGAGGAGGACCAAACTTACATTCAGCAGCAAGATTTCCATTCACTTTTGCAAACTGGATCACTTTTAACTTTAATTCAGCACTGCATGAAAATCTTTTCTAAGCCATTTCTGGGCAGAACGTGGCAAAACGTAACCTAATATACCAGTAACAAGTGCGAAACAATGAGCGTAAAGACAACAAGCGCGAAAAAGCGGGAAATGTAAGTAAAAAAAATCTACAACCACCGTATAAGAAGCACCCAGTTTTTAGACCCCAAATTTTTTTAAAAAAAGGTGCATTTTATACATGGGGAAATACGGTACATCTCTTTTGGGGATTACCCTGACTTCTAATCTCTCTCAGCACAAGCACATTATAAATATTGCTTCCTCTGCATCCAAAACACTTGATTTTCTATTTGGCTTGCGGCATTACTTTTCTTCCAAAAGCCACTCACTCTGTACAAAATTTGTACAGAGTGAGTGGCTTTTGGAAGAAAAGTAGTACTTTCCAATATTCCATGGTAGGGCGGATTTGCGATTTAATCGCAAATCCGCCCTACCATGGAATATTGTTCCCGCATCTGGGGCTTTCCTCCAAAATCTCCCAGACTCCTAGATTCCATTCAGAAGAGGGCAGTCAGGTTAATTAATGATTCATCTCTAACAGTCTCTCCATTCACTGCCTCATAGATGGTGTTCCTGCTGCATGCCTTTTCTACAGATACCTCCATGGGCACTGTGGATACAGTCACCTAGCCGATCGTTTCGAAGATAGTGGGCGGACAGGTACCCTGATAATGCAACATGCCATCACAGTTGCTGTGGTATCCACTGAAAATAAATAACAGTAGTCTTCTCTACCAGAGAAGCGTTATTTATTTGAAGTAGTGCAATACCAGCTATCTCGTTGTGAAGGCCCACAATATGAGATACAATTAAAACAATGCCTTTACAATACGTAGTTAAAATTTATGGGTAAACTATGGTGCATCTACACAGATATTATATAATAAATTTCTATGGATTTTACAAACGACAACTCCTCTTGCAATTTACAATCATCTTTGAAATAATGAATGTATGCTATTAGAAGGGTCTTGTTGTCAGTAACTGTGGATTCATCAATCTGAATAGAAAATTCTCATTTTTAGTTTGTCAATTAGCTGCTCTTCAATGTTCACTGACATCTCGTCAATTTGTCCTGAAATCGAATCTTTGTTCAATGGCAATGCTTTTAAAATACTGTAAGGATTTTGACGTTTCACTGTTGAAATCACAGTCTCTAATGTTGGTTGTATAAGTCTCAGCAACTGTATGAGCAACTAGTTTTTGCAATGATTTCTTAAGACACAATCATTCCACCCAACTTTATCAGGATGTTTCCTTTTTAAGTGACCCATGTCTTCATTGTTTCATAGCCCCCATTTGAAAAAGAACTATTACACATAAGGCACATGGGCTGTCTTGAGTCGAATGGGCTTTCAATAAAAACCATAAACTAGATCTTCATCCAGATACTATCAACACTTTCTTTTCAGCACCTGATATGATTGAGGATGGATCGAATTTTTTTATTATTATTATTTTTTTAGTCGTTATAGCGAATCAGCGTAAAGCAAACCGCGTTATAACGGGGGCCTGCTGTACTTCGTTTTGGCATAGTGAATAGTATTAATAAGCGGAATCAATTTGAAAAAAGAAAAGACAGCGAAAATGAAGAGCAGCACAACCACTCTTTGTAACGTCAGCATGGTAACTGCTTTATGTTATGCGAGTCAGTGAGATGCTCTCATCTGCCTGAACAAGCAAATGCATGCACAGTAGTACTGTATAGCTACACACATGGCTCCTTGAAATACAATAGTTTTGAATGTTTAGCATTTATTGCAATTAATGTTTGATAGAAAATTGGACCAATTAACCACAGTTCAGTTGCCTGGGGTTAACCATTGCAATTCGAGCTTGCAAAGCTGAAACTGAAGAATTCTGGTGAAATTCTGATCTAGCATTTGAAAAAAGTCAAGTAATACATAAACAGACGTAGAGGATATTGCTGCATAAAAAAAGTAATGAGATTTTATTTACGAACTTTTTTTTTTTTTTTAAATTATGATTCGATTTTCAAAAATTTACCATAGCAAGGGCAATAATGTAAAAATAAGAACATATTAATATTCAAAACATATGTATAGTTTATTTTTTTTTAATTTCAAAATTCCACAAGAATTCCATATGAGTGTGGTAAATCCACTGCTGAAAGGATTAATAATGCTACTAGATATTTTTGAAATACCAGAAATATTTAAGCTGAATTTTACTGCTAAAAAACTGACAGCAAAACTATTAACCTTCTTTATCTTGTATCTTTGCCTTCACATTTTCAATTGTGTCAGATGGTTCAACTTCTAGAGTGATGGTCTTTCCTGTTAATGTCTTCACAAAAATTTGCATTTTTAGATGCTTTATCTGCAAAGAAATAAACTCAAATGTTCAAGATGACTAAACATCATATTTATCATTAACAGTAAAGTAGTACTTTCTAAACCATGGTAATGTTGGAAAAAGAAGATAACCAAACCTGATCCATCTAAAGGAAACTAGTACAGTATGAGACTCTCACAAATCAATCATTCACAGAACCCTAATATTTTTAAAACAGCAATAATCAATCAGCTAAAAACAGTAATACATGTACACAAATTAAATTAAAAAAAAACTGATAAAACAATGAAATTTGCACAACCTCTAGGAACCCATTCCAGAGCTGCTACTCTGTCCTCCTCCCCAACAAAGGGAGAGGTTATACACTGATAAATGAGATGCCAGGGTGAAAGGAATTGGCAGCAATGGGTATCAGATTTTCCCACTGTCTGAAAAACAAATATACACATGGAGCAGTCCAACATTGGCAGATGTTTGAAATGCTCCGGTAACAGTACAAATTTGCTTGAAACAAGTCAGCAGAGTATACTGTTCCTGGCAGTCGTGTATACCAGAGTCTCATAATCTAATTCAGATAATAACACCAGTGCATAAGAGAAGGTGTAAGGCAAACCACACCTTCTCTTATGCGCTTTCTTCAATGCATAAGAGAAGAAGAAAGAGCTTGGAAGATGTTTACGCATCCCATGCACTTAGTTTGCATCTGACAAACGTGCTGAAAAAAATCCACTTATTAAATATGAACTCCAAGAATTTTGTCCAAACCTCACTTCGGGATCAAAATGGAGATTTCATTTGCAAAAAAAAATGTTCAAAAGGTCTTCTGGAAAGAAAGCCTGAAGCCATTAGCCACTTCCCAGGAAATAAGATAGCCAACAGGTTATACAGTTGTCACTCAATGATCCTCATTCATGTTGCATGATTGGGAAAATATGCTAAAGTCAATTTTTTTTTTTTTTTATTACATTTGTTTGGTAGTGTAATTACTTTGACAGAAAAAAAAAAAAAATCACTTAAAACCTAGGTGGAACCTACTCACACTTAAAAAAGAGACAGACTAAATAAAATATACACAGTAAAAGCTTGGATGGTCACTAGGCTGTCATAATGCCTTTTCCACATCAAAAACACACCAGGGAATTGCATTTGAGGATGCTATCATGGATAGAGGTTTTTGAAATTAAATGGTCTGGTGTGGACCTGTTTATTCAAGATCCACACTGCATCCCAAAGAGGTAATTTTCTCCCAAAAACATTCTTTCCAAGATTTTGGACAAGCAGTTAATTGAACTATAATAAGGCAATAATTGATAGAAATCCTTGGACCTTTCCTAGTTTAAGAAAAGTGAAGAAAACAAGAATTCACATTTTTTATGCCTTGTTCTGGGAGCCAGAAAACTGTCACTCAAGGAAGACTATTATACAGGATGAGCAGATGACTTATATGAGTGCTGTATAATAAAAAACGATCATATTTTACAAACAACCGTACTACTGGCTATTTCTAGCTGCGCTGCAGAATTTAAGACCAAACCAAACTGCATCACATAGCAACTGTGCAGTTGACTCTTGCACAGTGTGACCTTGGTGGTTGCCAAGTTTATGCCCATGTAACGATGGACATTACAAGCAAGGAACAGTATGCCACTCTCAAATTTTGTTTCCATCTAAAGAAAACATGAACTGAAGTGTATGAAACATTAAAAAGGCTTATGGTGAAATTATGCTTCCATATAGCACAGCTCACATGTGGTTTAGAATTTTTAAAGATGGACATGATTCAATCACAAAAATTGGAGGTCAGCAGCTCTAACTACAGAAACCACAAACACTGCTTCCGTAATTGTGAGATTATTGTATAACAGTAAGGCAACTGATAGATGTTAAGAATATTGGTAGGAAGCATGCAGAGAATTTACAATGACCATTTGCATATGACACGTGTTAGTGCATGCTGTGTTCTGACTCACACCTGAGCAACAGCAAGCTTGCAGTGAAGTGTCAGGAGCTTCAACAGATGGTTACTGAAGATGGTGCAATTCTGCACAAGGTTGTAATGGCAGATAAGACATGGATTCATCATTTTGACCCAGAGCAACAAAGCTCTGTTCAGAAGTCTACATTATCGCCAACACTGAAAAAGCAAAAGTTGTGGCTTATGCAGGGAAAGTTATGGTCATCTCTTTTTGTGACATTCAAGGAATAGTTAACAAGCATGTTGTGCCATGTCATGACTATCACAGGACCTTACAACAGAAGAGTACTGCACACAGGTAAGTGGAAGCTGCATCACAATGCAAAACATCACGTTGCTCATAATGGCATCACTTACTTAACCAGCATTAATGTCAAATGTGTTCTTCATAACACCCTACAGCCCTCCCCTAGCATCCTGTGAACTTTTTTTTTTATTTCCAAAGTTAAAGAGAGATCTGCAAGGAAAATGGTTCCAGTCATCAGAAGTTGTAGGCATTGGAAGCAATTCTCAACTGCACATCAAAAAATGGTTTCCACCATGTTTTTGAAGAATGTCAGAAATGTTGGAGTAAGTACATTTTGAAAAAAAAATATCGAACAGTCCTTGTATTTTCATGAAGTGTGTTCGTTCATTTCACAATGGATGTCACATAGTCCAACAGCCTGGGA
The DNA here is from genome assembly GCF_048544385.1 of Mastigoproctus giganteus. Lineage (NCBI taxonomy): Eukaryota > Metazoa > Arthropoda > Arachnida > Uropygi > Thelyphonidae > Mastigoproctus > Mastigoproctus giganteus. The sequence goes on from NC_143587.1 coordinate 67,267,486, forward strand.
AAGAGAAAGAATTACCAATTGTATGACCAAAACCCAATGCTGCTTTTCAGTTTTGTTTCAGGACAAGAATTCTGGGAGAATGATATTGTTGCAGAATTGTTAGCAAATGTTTTGGCTAGGATGACTGGTAGACTAATCTTGTCAATGCAATTTAACCAGCAGGTATCTATGGAGCCTCAATGTTCCTCCAGAAAGATCGTACACTGAATGACAGACTGGCTAAAAGACAGGTGACAGAGGGTTGTCATAAATAGTGTCTTCAGGGTGGATGAGAGTAACAAGTGATGGTTTCTCAGGGATCAGTGTTGGATCCCCTCTATTTTCATACTGATGCAGTTAGTTGTCAGTTTTCTGATTACTTGAAGGCAGGAAGGGTGGTTGACAATCCCAGCTAGAACATGTTTCTTCAAAAGGACCAGGATCGGTTGCCTATATGGTCTAAAAAAATGGCAACTATGGTTTAATGCCTCTAAAATGTAAGGTTATGAATTCAGAGAACAGAAATCCTGGAATCAGCTAGGGAGAGTTGAAATAAGTGGTTCAATATTCAGTCCGACATGAAATTTTCCATGCAGTGTAAACAGGCAGCTAGAAAAGCAGTGTCATTATCCCTCATTACACGGCAACAGTTCGACTGCATTTGGAATATTGTATTCAAGTATTCAAGACCACACTTGAAAAAACCTTCTGGAGAGGGCTCAGAGAAGGGAAACCAGTTGGGGATGAGTGCAAAGAAATGCACATGTGAAGAATAGCTTAAAGGGTGTGAACTGCTTGTTTGTTAGTTATTTGGTTTTTAGGAGCATTAGCAACTAAGGCCATATTGCTCTGGGATATGCGGTGGTCATTCCCTGACCTATCCGCATCCTCCATATTTGGTGGTCACGGGCTCGAACCCCGGTCTAATCAAGAAGCGTGTGCTATGCACTGCTGCTCCTGCCCACCCGGCTACGGAGGCACCGGTGTAGACTGAAAAGTTTGAAACTAGACACCCAAGCAGAGATTAATTCAGGTGTATTAGTCACTAAAGAAATTGAGCAAAATCAATGAAGGCCTGTTCTGTTCTCCCTTGCAAGTGAGACAAAATCCAAATGGCACAAACATAAAATTAAGAATAACAAAAGACTGGATCTCATGAAGTTCACTTATTTTAGGCCTGACATAGCCGAGTGGTCAGGAGCGAGAGCGCACAGCACGCGTCCCTTGAGTGGACTGGGGTTCAAGCCTGTGACTACTAAACACGATAAATATTTCTATTGACGATTTATTGTAAATTTTACTGACGTAGTTGTCGTCCCGGAGTATAAACAGAAAATTTATTTATTTACAGGTAGTGAATTGTCAAACACTGGAATAAATTGCCTCTAAATGTGATAGGAACAGTGAGTCTGGCTAAACTCGAACCCGAATTGGGTGGTTACCATGTAGGAATAGCACGAATATGATGCTTTATTTTATTTTATTTTTGACTGATGCAGAAAAATTCCACTTCCTTGCATCATTTGGTCTTGCTAATACTGAACTTTAAACCAGCGCTTCCCAAACTGTGTTCTGCGGGACACTACTCTTCCATGAGATAGATGTAAACTGTTCCGAGTAAAAACGTAATTAATAATTAAAAAAATAAAATTTGCATATTTGTAGCATACACCACTTTTGTATCACTATAATTTTTAACATTTTTTTTCAGTTATTAATATACTGGGTTAGACTAATAATCAAATAGACTGTAGAACATATTTTGGCGGGCTTTTGCATAGAGAAGTATGCGTAGAGGTAATAAGATCTACGAAAAAGGTAGTGATCTAATATGCCATTCACATGCAATTTAGCTGGAGCACATGGGTTAAAGGAGAGAGGGAAGCGAACCGATATATTAAATTCACTTCCTCGTATAAATTTTTTTGATAATTATCAGTATTTCAAAACATTATTATTAAAATAAATGATCATGGATTTGTTGTTGAAAAAGGGAACTTTAAAACGAGAAGCAAGTACTCCTAGTAGTGCAACTGCAGTTGATGAAAAAATCAAACACAATATTATCACATAAACAATCACAGCCTTTTGTTTCCCAAAAATCCAAAGTGAAAAAACAGGAACAAACTAATAAAAGATCAAAATGAAAGTATGACGACAGTTATTTGAATTTCAGCTTTACATTGTTGGAAATAAAGATGCCCCTGATGCATAGTGTGTCATACGTAATAAAATATTAGCAAACAGTTCTTTGGCTCCAGTTAAACTTGTATTTCGTAAATATATTGTGGGATAAAGAATGTTCAGTGACTAAAAAAGTTTGGGAAACGCTGCTCTAAATAGTGCATGCATACAACAAGATGAGAAATTATAGTCATGCTGAAGCTATTTGTTTTGTCACAGATCACATTTAATATTGGTCATCCAACTGAAACCCTAAGACAGCAATCTTGTGTTTTAACATAGGCCAGTTTCGTATTTATTTTGACACGCGACACCACTATAATCATCTTTTACATAAATAAATAAATTTTCTGTTGGTCAGACATTGTGTATCATATCATGCTTTGCAATATATAGACTGATCTGAAGGAAAAATAAAATAATTAAAACAAAAGTCTTCAAATATCACATCATTGCACTAAATCAGTACACTGTAGAATCTACAAATAAATCCAAAGAAATGCAGTTTGGAAACTTATGATTTGATGTAGCTATCCATAACAATAAAAATAACACTGCAGTTACAATCCATATTTTTTGCATTTGTAAGAACTATGGATTATAGCAATTTTCCAGTTCTCTTTGAAAAAGGTTTCTAAACAAAAATCCGTACACAGAAATAAAACAAATCCTTCTTGATTCCAAATTTTCTCTCAGTTTCCATTTTACACCCATATGTTTTCTATGCTCTGAATGTGAATATCAGAATTCTGTGGATCAAAGTTTGCTTGGTGAATTATGATAGTGCCAGTATATTCTGTTCATTATCTAATCTATATACACAGTTCATTGCAAGCTGGAATCAGAAAAACAATTTCTAATAAGACTGATATTGTGCCAACCATCTCACAATCAATCCATATTTTCTGTTTTCACGCAACAGAGTTGAACGAAATCCTTCACTTTTCTACCCGATCTGATTTGTGACTAGTAGCAAATGTTTCTAAACTTCCTTAATTGAGCACAATTTCTTTAGCTGTAATAGAATAGAATCTTTAATTGTAGTATGGCCTACATACAATTATTCCCTTCACAGCATGGTGGTGTCTGGGGTTTACAATACATATTTACATTATACAGACAACAGATACAAATGAGAAATACATACATGCTACATAATACACATGCATCAATGCATACCTGTTACAATATACATAGACTATTGTAAGCAAAAGCACAGATCTAAGTGTTTAGTAAAGATTCCCTTTGTATTTTTTTGTTCTTGACCACTTCTTGGAGGTCACCATCGATCACTTGCAGCAACTGCTTTGAAAGGAATCTGCCAGTAAGCACTAGCAGCTATGATCTGTTAGTAGCTGTGCTGAAGACCAGAGATAAGGGGAGGAATGTGCCAAGAGCAGCGATCCCAGAAATTCTGCTCTGTAATTGTTCGAGTGGCCATCTTGATTGTGAATAGCAACCTTCTTTCTCCTATGTAAGATCGAAACCTGTAACTTTAACTTCCCTCTATGACAACCACCGATTAGGCGTAATAATAATGACAAACATTAAACTACGATTAAGAAATATAAGCATCCTTTATTTGCAGATACACTTTTATGTCAAAATTTCTGGTAACTTAGTTTTTATTATTTTTATACTAATTTATAATCGATACTATATTATTGTGGATAATTGCATCATACCTTAAACTGCAACACACTACATTTCTCTGCATTTACACAGATTCTATGTCTTGCTTTAGCACAATCATGTGATATTTGAAGATAATTTCAAATGCACTCATCTCCACAAGGCATTTCTGAACTGCTAGATTGCCTAAGGATCAAATCGAGGTCTTAAGTGTTCTGTAGTGTACAGTATTTATATAAAGTTTCATAACACTGAACATATAAGAACTGTTTAACAATTATAATCCTTGCTTTTCTTAACCATGCTTTGACAGATTGTAGTTATGTGCCATTTTGGAAAGTAGAACATCAGCAAAATCAGTGTTGTTTAATTCCTCATTTTACCACATTAAGCTCACGGTATGACATGTATGAATTAAGTTTATGAAGCAAATAGACTGGAACTTTAAAACATCTGTACTCCACGTTGTACATAAATTACCTATGAATTTCTTTATGCAAAAGACAATACAAGTTTATTCTCTCGGTAAGAAACAAATATGCTTCAATAAAATTACAGCAGATATTTATTCACATAAGAAAAGTCACTTGCAGTGGGATCATATATATATATATTTTTAAAGTTCTAATGGCAGTAGACTGTAAAGTGAATTCATCAAAACTCAAAAGTGGTGCTTTTCAATTTCTATACGTAACGCCAAAATAAAAAAGTGCAAACATTCATATTTGTCAGTGGCAGCTGCTATACAAAATACATGGGTGGGTATTGGTTTCAACAGAATTCGATACAGATTTATCAAAAATTTTAATGAAGAAAACTGAACAATTTATCTGGAATGATACTTTTGATTTAACGTTGAGTACAGAGTAGTTTTAAAGCACAGAGCTAAAACAGATGGAGAGTTAAAATACCTCTTTAACCTCAGAAGATCCATCATTTAACTAAGGGTGCAGAAAGAAATGAAATTAATTATAAGAGTATAATTCAAAAAAGTGAAGGCCATTACATTAAAAATTAGACCAGTAACTTGCAATCTTCGCAGGCTTTGAAAGCTCTAAACACCGTTATTAACCATCAGTAAAATGGAATACTCATAATACAAATCTGTATTTACATAACACAAGTTCTGATTCAAGTGAATGTCACTAACATATGACCAGTACGAACATGTATCTGACTGAAAATATTACACAAAGGAAACTAGAAAATATCAATTCTAGTTTATATTGTATAAGGGCTACGCAGAAATGGAAGTGGTCTAACTTAAAAATGAGTTTTGCATAACAAAACGATTGCAGCATATGGCTTGCTCTCGAAATCGTAAAAGCAAAAACACATTTTCAATGTGGCTTTCCCAAGAGGATTGAGTAATACATGATACTGCCAAACCCTATACGCTTAATGTTCTTGTAATCAACTTGGCGAATTCGATAAGATTCAGATTTAAACAGTATTACAAAATCCTGTGACAGATCTCAATTCTATCTCAACCTGGAAATATTCACGATTTCCATTTAAAATGAAATATTTCTTTGTAGCTCAGTTCGAATAGATTTTGAGCAATGCTGTCCTTTTCATCCAAACATTTCTACTTTAGGAAGTAAAAGCAAGCATCCATCCAAAATATAGTATTGCACATTTATTCGGAATTCAGCCCACGCTTGCTGAAATTCACGAAGTAAAAATCGTAAGAATTTTAATAAGCACAATAGCCCACTTCACCATAGCACTTTAGAACATAAAAGTTCGCAAGCGTTTTGTACCACTGTTTCCATCCGTTACATTAACTCAAATTATTCCAAATATAAAGTATATATTATTCGGTTATACAATGAATGAAATATGCTAACGTCAATTAAATTTAAATCGAAAATTAAAAGAAACAATAAATTAGCTAAAATCTCTTACCAGCCGAAACTAAAAAGAAATAGAAAATGTCGACACACACGTCCACCACTCGACCTAAACTGAACAAAGCTACTACGGGGTTTCACTCTGTGAAAGCAGGATCATATTCTGTTATAGTTTGATTTTTAGATGGTAGAGGGCACTGTGTGCAACATTGGTACTTCGGTCAATTTGAACAAAGCGCAGCATCGTAATAAACACTGCCTCAGCCTATACAACAATCGACAATATAGACATTGAATTTTTATCGACTCTTTAACTGTCCATAAAATAATTAAGATACTAAGTTAAAGGGAGTGCGATTTTTTTTGTGTGACGCAAAGAATTTAGGACGTTTTTTCAAAATTCACAAGTGATAGTTCTGCGTTTTTCTGCGATCAAACCTGCGTTTGTGATGTGCCAGAAACGCTTCAGACCGCTGTCAGGGGTTACGTTTGCCCGTGAGCCCGAGACGCACTGCAGCGGTGGTTAGAATTTTAGTGATTGGTCACCTTGCTCTCAAGGCATTGAGGATCCTCGAAAGCAGGTTGTAGTTTGCTATTTGAAGCGTGACCCGCTGTTAGAAAGCTAGAATGGCGTGCTTCTATATATTAGTTCTGTGATTTTTTTCTGTCCTGAGCAGATCATTGTCTTGTATGTATAACCATACACAGATGCATTTTCATGAAACTTTGTCGTGAGTGAGGCGGAGGAGAAACATCTAGTGTGAGGGGTCTGTCTGCTTCGTAAGGTGTCTTGGAAGGAGGGAGGGACTTTAAATAGCCTACCTCTTGATGAGATGATTTTGAAGAAATACCATCTTGTGGCAATGTTTTTATCTTTATGGGCATACAGCACAGGTAAGAGAATTATACTTATGATTGCACATTAATATTATGCTTGTAAGAAAGTTTACGAGGAATGCAATTTTTACCTGTTTATCTGTCGAAAAGAAAATAACGTTTGCCTCACAACATGTTGGCCGCAACCTCACGAAGGAAATTAGCGGCGAGTTGAGAATGTAACTGTCGTATATTTTTGGTTGATGCTATTTTCTTTTTAAATAAAAAATGTTTGTTATCGAGTTCTCTTATGAATATCTGTACTCTGAAAAAGAAATGTGCAAAATTAATTTGTGTGAAAGAAATTCTCTTACGGTTTTGAGTTCGTCAGCATTTCTTGAGTATGTTTATAATATATTTTGGTAGTTTTTTAATTAGATCCTGCATGCTACTACAAAATAGCGCTATAATAATGTTTAATATGATTATAGTTTACACGTCGTTAAGTGTTGATATTGGTAACAAACTAAAAGTTTCAAACAGACATTCTAACAGCAATGTTTTTTTAGTAATTTATTCCAGTAGATCATTTATCTTAAAATACGAAAACTGAAAGTGCTTTGTATCCGAACTGCAATTTTTGACAAGTAATGGGTGTTATTTGAATATTTTAAAATATCCAAAAAATGTCGGTTGATATTGTCATAGCATTGATTAATTAAATACAATTAAATATTAATAATTTATTAAGTAATTTTACATTGCATTAATTTATTAAATACAGTATTGTAAATTACTTATCTAGCTTTTGTGCTTATTATTCAAATTATAATGTGTTGTAATTTTGCCTTCTTCTAGTGAAAGTAATTCTTATTGAAGGAATTACAGCTGATGATAAAGTGAATGGAAATAACATATACCAATATTAATCTTTTATAAGTTCAGCTTTGTGAACTTATAAAGATATTTCCTATACAAAATTAATATTTTTCTAGGATATGAAATGTCGCAGAAATTTTGAGCAAAGGTTATGCTGATGTTCAATTAATTTATTATTATTATAACATAACTTGATGCATTAAGACAGACTGAGATTCGCTGCTGAAACTAAAATGAGGCTTCAGGCCCAAAGGGCAATGGTGAACTATATTCATCAAATATCTCCCTTCCCTTAATCAAGTATAATGAAATATAATTAGAAGGTATATTGCCACTTCTATGTTAATAACTCCAATGACCTTCTCTGACCCTTCCCCACCTGTAGACTCCCATGGACTGTACCCAGCATCTTCCTTAAGCTGGAAAGCCTGACTATCTCCGTCTTGTTCTGGAATTACTTGAGTATAGTGAAATTGATTTTATATCCCTTATTTTAAAAGTTATTTTATCAGTGAAATAATTTATAAAATACTTGATTGATAGAGAGAAATACGAAAAAATGACAAAATTCACAAAACGTATATCCTTGAGAGAAAAAATTTCGGGTTGTTAAGTAATGCAGCAAGGCAACTTATTTTACTTCCACACGTTAACGTTTGTTTTTAAAATTCTTGCTTTTTTTGTAGCATTTCTATATGAGTATATTAAACATTCGTGGGAATACACAAGTGAGATGTCATTTAAAATTGCATTACATAAACAGCAACTAAATGGCACAAATAGCTTATAAGTATTTTTCGGCTCTTGTAACCATTCTTTGTCCAAAAAAAGTGAAAGCCTACTCTAGGGAAGAATGATTAATTGAATCGAATTAAATATTCCGAACTCCGAAATATTCATTTCTTATGCCTTTTTTCGCCCTATTTGAAGATATCTGATGCATATTTTTACGGCTCACATTCCATAGCATTGCCTGACCTGAGGTAACTGTCCGTTTGCGATTTGAACGGCCCTCACCAGTGGCAACCACTGTTCTGGGGGAAACTGCTGATCGCAATGTTACTACCGCAACATAAGTTTTATCCTTCTACAAATACATCATAACGTTTATTTCTAAAAGTAATTTTTAGTGTAATCAATTACATTGTTCCTTGCTTCGTGATTACATATGTTAAAGGTGAAGGCAACCCAGGGGCTCACATCTGGTGAGTATGGGCTTGACACACCCAGGGTCCTAAGCTGGATATCATCATTCTTCTCTTTCTTGATGATTCCTTTCTACTTCTCTCTCAGGGTAACTGGAATTTTTTTTTTTTTTTTTTTTTTTTTTGGCTGGTGCAGCATGAGCCCCAGGCTTCCCTGCACCATGTGGCTAATAATAATAAAAGTGAAATCTGGCTGACGGCAGGGACCAAATCCATTCTTCAAGCCAAGAGCAGATTACAAAAGGCAAACTAATAGTAGTAGTAGTAGTAGTGGCATGTGATGCAAGAAAGCAAGTGTATGAGCTTATGCAGCATCAGCCAAAAAAAAAATCACACCATTCCCTCCAAATTCCTGTACAGTTCCTCCTTAAATTTATTCAACCTATCAACTTCCACAACAACAGATGGAAGTTTGTTCCAGCAATTAACCACCCGCTGGCTAAAGGCAAATTTCCGCACATCTATTCTACACCTGTCTTTTCTTAATTTGAATGTATGCCCCCTTAGGTTCGTAATCTAAACAAGTGGAAGAATCCCATCAGAATTCAGCGTGCTCAACCATTCAAGGCCTTATATACCTCAATCAGATTACCGCGCAGGTGCCCAGTCTCCAGCCACTGCAATTTGCAGAACTTAAGCCTCTCTTGGTAAGAGGATCCCTTCATTCCCCTCACCAATCTTGTTGCCCTTCTCTGTACACGCTCAAGCAAATCGACATCCTTCCTAAAATGAGGCTTCCAGACCTGTACGCAGTACTGAAGGCGTGGCCTGACCATTGCCTTATACAGAGGGACAATCACCTCTTTTCCCTGCTAGCAAAATTCCTATATATCATTGACAAAACCCATGACCTGCCCTGGCAGCCTGTCTGCATTGCTCAGAAAACTTCATATCTGACTGCACAATTGCTCCCAGGTCTTTTTCATTTTCTACCACCTTTAGTGTAGTATCACACAGTTGGTACTTTTCTCTGGGGTTACTTCTACCCATATGCAGTACTTTGCATTTGTCAAGGTTAAACTTCAGTTGCCACTTCTTAGCCCATCTGCCCAAATTATCTAGATCCTGTTGCAGTAGCACACTGCCATTACGGTCATTAACAACCCTGCCAACCTTTGTATCATCTGCAAACTTCGACACTAAGCCTGATATACCTTCATAAATATCATTGATAAATATACAAAACAACAGTGGACCCAACACCGAACCATGTGGGACTCCACTAATAACATTAGTCCGCGAAGAGCAGCACCCATTGATTACCACCCTCTGTCTTCTCCCACTTAACCATCCTTTTATCCATTGTAGCAACTTACCCTTAATACCATTCTGCTCCAATTTGTACAATAGTCTTCCATGCGCAACAGTGTCAAAAGCTTTCCTGAAATCCAAATATATGATATCAAAATTATTTTTTGCATCCAGTTCCTTTGTAACCACATCATAATAACCAATCAAATTTGTCAGACAAGACTTTCCCTTAACAAACCTATGCTGTGTCTGAATTATTGCTGCAGTCTTGTCTAGATGATCCTGCAATGCATCTTTAATCAGTGACTCCATTAATTTACCCGGAACAGAAGTTAAACTAACTGGTCTGTAATTACTCGTGTCATCCTTCGATCCCCCTTTGTGAATTGGGGATCGAATAATAAGCTTAACTCACTTTAAAAAAAGCTTTTATAAAAATTATAATTACACATATTTAAAAATATTTGTATGTGGATTCTTTCAAGCAAAGAATGTAACATTGTAATTAATACAAGTAGATGTACTTTTATATAAATCACATTAGTCTGTTTCTCGATATTGTTGTATAAATGTACAGTGTCGAGGTATAAAATATTCCAACACTTCATTCACCACGATAATGTTTTAATAAATGAGCATCACGTTATAAACCCTATACCAGAAGATTCTTCGCACGCATGATAAGTAAAAACAAGGGGTACAGATTTGCTTTTCTCAAAATTTGTACGCTTTTACCTTAGTCAATGGACGTGGTATAAGGTCTGTAACCTAATGCTAATTATTGAAATATTTATCGTAGTCTATAAAGTGTTTCCATAGTTTTCTTGATAATATCACCCATTAAGATGTCTCAATTCAAGATATATTCAGGGATAAATGGGAAATATGTTCAGGATATATATATATATATATATGTGTGGTTTTTTTTTTTTTTTTCATCCGTTAATGACCATTTGCTCGTTCTTTTTAGGGGAGGCGTCTTTCTCTTCTCTGTTCATTCTAGGGAATTTTTAATCTGCATTTCATTATTTCCATCGTGATTGCCGGTTCTGTGGTACTCATTCCACTTAGTTTTGCCATTTACATTTATGGTAATTCACTTCTTTATTCAGTGGGCGCAAATTCAAAGTTATCTGATATCGTTTTACCAATAGGCCAGTGTCATTCGTCGTGCTTGACTTTCCAAGGACTTTCAGATCGCCCACTGCAAATCTCTTCCCCTGTTTTGTACCTACTTCATATTTATACTTATTTTAAGATATTTTATAATTTAAATACCGATTTACTGAGTATTTTCTCATTCCTATTTTGAAAATTGAAATGAATGTCCGATTTGTATTTTATTAATCATTTACTAATAACCACTCTACTAATCATTTTATGTTATCACAGCGTTAAGCGCCTACCGATTCTTCATTATACGAGCCACAATTGTTTTCATCGTCTATCGCCCATTTGTATAGCGTAATTTAAAGTTCTATACACGCATAAGCCAATAAACGCACAAGTACGAGCTATGTTCGAAACCTGTTTTTAAAATTATAAATTAGCGAGCATTGCTATCTTTCATTGTGTATAGTGGTTATTTATTTTTTTGCTTTTAAAAATTTTAAAGATTTGGTAGATCGATAGAGATAATCAGTTACTTAGAATAACAACATGAGTAGTTTATGCCATAACAGTGCATCTGCAAACCGTATGCATTTTGTGGTTGGTTTGCTTGTGGTAGCATACTGTCATTAACAACCCTGCCAACCTTTGTATCATCTGCAAACTTGGACATTAAGCCTGATATACCTTCATCAATATCATTGATAAATATACAAAACAACAATGGGCGCAACACCTAACCCTAGGCAACTCCATCAATAACATTAGTTCACGAAGAGCAGTGTCCATTGATTATCACTGTGTCTTCTCCCACTCAACCATCCTTTTATCCATTGTAGCAACTTACCCTTAATGCCATACTTCTGAAATTTGTACAGAGTCTTCCATGTGCAACAGTACAGTATCAAAAGCTTTCCTGTAATCCAAGTATATGATATCAAAATTATTTTTTGCATCCTTTGTGACTACATAATAGTATCCAATCAATTTGGTCAGACAAGGCTTCCTCTTAACAAACCCATACTGTGTCTGAATTATTACTGCAATCTTGTCTAGATGATCCTGCAATGGTTCTTTAACCAGTGACTCCATTATTTTCCCCGGAGTTAAACTAACTGTTAGTTTAACTCCGGGGAACTAACCTGTTAGTTTAACAGAAGTTAAACTAATAGGTCTGTAATTACTCGTGTCACCCTTTGTGAATTGGAGATAAATTTGCACATACTGAGTCCGTGGGGACCTTCCTTAATATGGACCATCGGGCCCATTAGACCTGTAACCAAGAGAAAAAAGAAAGTTGTAGGGTAAAAAAATAAATGAACTTTTTTGTTGCTGTTTATTTATTTATTATTATTATTTATTTTTTTAATCTTAGTCGGTCACAAACAATGAAGTTTCTTCTGTTGTAGTTGGAGGCGGTTGAGGTCGTTTAAAATATAAGTCTATTAACATCTACTTACACTCGCCCGCGTGGGTGAGTAGAATCGCTATCTTCCCTACACTGGGTGGAAAAGAACTGAGTCCGAGTCCCGGGATGACGTGAGGAACTTTTATGGGCCATTTTCACAATTTGGCCGAGTTAATCGGTCTCGGGCGAGGGTAGCATTTTTTTTTATCTTGGAAACTCGGATTTTTCGTTCAGCAAACAGAAAATCGACCACAAAAAACATGCAATTTACAGACAGCATATGCGGAGCAATATGGCCTTAGTCGCTGATGCTCCTAAAATCCTACTATTACATCTTCTTCTACTTGTACAAGGGCTGATAAGAATCGCGTGCTTTTTATGTTCTATTAATTCTGCTGCTCTTAAATGAGTAAAGGCTTCTGATGTCCTTGGCTGTTATTCATTTTGGTACTGCAGCGTTAGCATTTCTTCGTTCTCGCATGTAGCACAGTGGATATAATCACCCTCCTCTCACACAGGGTGGAAAAGTCTGAGTTCGAATTCCACCTATGACGCGAAAAACTTTTATAGACTCTTTTTCACAAAGTGGTTGAGTTAGTCGGTCTCAGGTTAACTTTATGACTTTTCTCCTGGAAACTCTGGGCCGGCATTCATCGAACTGACTTAAGAATATAAGCAATTACTGACACAATGCACTGTGTCTCATAGCCTTCGTTGCTTTGATGCTTAACAATAGCTAACCGTTAGCATTTCTTCAACCTTGTTTTACACTCTTTTGTTTTCAAGTCCAAGGAATTCGTCGGGAGACAAATTTTCGATTAACTCTAACGCACTCGACCGTTGTTGTTTTCAATATTTATAAATTATATTGCTGAAAGCATATCAGACGTAATGTCTAAGTTGACAAATGATACGAAGGTTGGCAAGGTGGTTAATGACAGTAATCAGGGTATGCTACTGTAACATGATCTCGAAAAATAAGGCACACTGACTGAGAAATGGCAGTTGAGGTTTAGTATTGACAAATGCAAAGTACTGCATTAGTATCTGTAATCTCAGATTAACGTACCAAATGTGTGATATTACACTCAGGGTAATGGAAAATGAAAAAGACCTGGGACTAATTGTGCAGTCAGACATGAAGTTCTCTGAGCAGTGCAAACAGACTGCTAGGACAAAATTTGGGCTTTTGGCAATGATATACATGAATTTTACTAGCAAGGATAAGGAGGTAATTTCTCCATTGTCCAAGGCAAGGTTCAGGCCACGAACATTATCTAAGCCAGACGTATTTTTGCAGTTTCCATTATATTCTTTTGTATATCATGTGCCGGCTCTCCAAATTCAAGGAGAATGATATGGTCTGTTGACTATGTATTTTGTATATTGATTATGTATATTGTATTTTGAATTTAAGCAGACCATAGTTTTCGGCAATCTCCACTCATATTTGATGTGTTAACCGCCCTTTCATGTATAATACTTTCCACTTGTTTGAATGACGCTTAGGTTTCGCGAGAAACATCCCGACGATTATTCATTTTTAATTAGCTTGGAAGATTGTTATTTGGTGGTGCGGCTCTTAATATTTATAGGAATTATTTTTAAGGTATTATCATAACGAAGTGAGTGATGTCGCAAACCGACTACTGATGGCAATTTTCAAGTGTTGTTAAGCGAGGTATACTTATATACATTGGGGGGGGTTAGCAGTAAGTAGGTTACATTTGTTTAGAATTTGCATAAAGGCAGATAATTCCATTTATTTTTTTGGAAAGGCAACTAATTCTACGAGACGTCCGTGTATTATTTCTGTAAATAGTGTTTTACACGGACGGTTTGCCTTTTGGCTATGATGAAAACGCGAGTTTTCGGTAGAAAAACCAAGCAACCCGACTAATTCGAGCACACTGTGAAAGCGTGTGTATCCGTAAGCACGAAAGATGTTTTATGTGAAAACATCCTTGGCTTGCAAGAGCTTAGCGAAATCCATTTGTAGAATAGTATGATTGTGACGTTTTATGCTCACGCCCGCTACTTACCGAATCAATGTTAGTGACTGAATTAGCGTCATTTAGGATGTGACGTCATTCGCGTCAATTCCGTCTCACACTTCCGTTACATTCCATTGTTAGGTGCGGCTATAGATGTTTTCACATCAAAAAGCCCATAAAGATTTGAAGCCTGCCATTGCCCACTGTGTAGAAAGATTGCATACGTAATCACTGTGTTACCGGGGTCAAGGAACGTCACTTTTCGGGAATCTGTAAATTTTGTGGTTTTTTATTTTGTATTATGACTTTTTTTTGCGTGTTTTGTGAAATGAAAAACTCGAGTTTCCGTTATAAAAATCTGTGAAGCTTCACTCGAGACCGGTTGATCTCGTGCGAAGTCGGTTAAAATAGAAAAAGAAATCGGTCACAGTGGGGGAAAAAAAAAAAAACCTACGAATATTTCTCAAAAACTTCGGCGGGTGATGGGAATTGAATCCAGGCCTTTTCCATATGGTATTAGACAGCAGCAGGGTCAGGAAAATTGGAAATAAATTTTTTTTACAAAATAAATTCACTGAGAGCAGAAGTGATTATCTCTCTTCAAGTGATGCGGAAACTATAAATTTTAAAATTCTGGAAACTTACTCAAGATTCTTGGAAAGCACGATTTTGCAATTAAGCAGTAATTGATCAGGGAATTTGAGAGAAAGGGAAAACCGCGATGTAACGTAAATATAGTGAAGCGTGGCATATTGCTAATCTGAGAAGTGCAATTTGCTCTTTTATTCAAACACAGGAGTCCGGCTAATGGTTGATAAATTCCGAATTCTATCAGTTTTTCTTCAAATTTAAACTAGTTTTAACATAAGCAACGACAGTACACGACTTCCCGAAATCGACGTCAATTAAAATAACCTCCTGGAGGGATTTTTTTAAATTTTATTTATTTGAGTTATTGATGCTTTAATTGGTGTGGAATACAGCAGGGAAATATACTGCCCTGCCAAATTATTCGGACACCATCACGTTTGGGAAAAATACGAACTTTAATGAACAAAATTAAATATATAAATAAATCTTTTAATGAACAAAATTAAATATATAAATAAATCTTTTGGAGAACTTCAAAATCTTTATTTATTTAAAATAGCCTAACCTATGAGGAGGAACTGGAACGCTTCACCCTGCGTAGAGCCAAAATCTATCTTTATTTCTTGCTAGGAGTAGTAATTGCAGATACTACTCAGACGTGCATAGTCGTGATACTTTCTGTACCACTTCATCAGTGACTGTAAAGACAGAAGGAAAAAGATGTTTTAAATACTATTTTTTACTAATTTCAGTTAATGCTAATAATATGCATGTAAACTGAAAGCAAAGGCGAACATTTTTTTTATAAAAAACATTTTAAAAATTATTTTAAGGAGGGACAACAACCCAGGTAAGTTAGTTTCCTTAACATAGATTTTTAAATGTTTTGATACAAATCTATCAACCATTTCTAGACGATAAGATGATATTTGAAAGACTGGTGGATCTTTGAGATAGTGGCAGGATGTGCCACTCTCACGTTTCTAGAATAGAGGATATTATCCCCGTTAACATCTTAATAGTTGTCACTAGACGCTTCCAACTATTAAAATCAGGAAACCAGAGCAAGGTGATGTTTGTTATTAGTTCATTTCAATAGCTAGTAAATCATGGCAAAGATTGCCTTCATAATGGCAAACGCCAAAAATGTTCACAGAATATAAAATCACAGGATGGACTGCAGTTTTTAGGGACCGATCAGTGGCTTTCGGCGCCTTCTTTATCATATAGGACGTGCAGTTTACATGTCAAACGAAGACAGTTCATCCTTTCGAAGAGCATGTCAATATGCTCAGAGAACGCGAGTTTTGTATCGAAAAGGACTCCTTGATCAGTATGAGAGGTAGCAATTGAAATTGGTATATTTTCTAAAGACTGTCGCAGTATGGTTGGTTGCCTCTTTAGTGAATATATTATAATTTCCCGTTTTTGTGGATTAAGTATGAGAGTTTAACTGTTTTATGAAGTAGTTGTAAACCCTCCTGAGCTTATTTTTTATTTGGGCAGGTACGTCCATAGTACCTAGCGAAGGTGGAATTATTGCTCATTTTGATATTATCTGCGCACAAGTATATAACTTTTCGAATCTCAATAAAAGGAAATAATAAGGCCGTAAGGATAAGCCCACCAAGAATTTTTCTTGATGCACCTCAACAAGAATAGGCCGTTCAATAGATAAATTGTTGAAGTCCTACAAACTACTTGTACATTTTAGGAGAAACTCTAGTATAAAAAATGTTTCATTTAATTTAGAAGATCTTTTCCAGTAAGCAGAGCAGAACACAGTATTCAGGGAATTAAACACAGCCTGTAATTTACATAGAAAGTTCAATTTTTTCCTCGTTAATATTTATTATTGCAGTTAGAGTTGTAAGGAGGTTAGTCATTGTTAATCGCATAACCTGGTGGGTGACACAATGGTTGTAATCGCCATCCTGCCACACCGAGTGGAAAAGGCCTCAATTGAAA
This sequence comes from Mastigoproctus giganteus, assembly GCF_048544385.1. NCBI lineage: Eukaryota > Metazoa > Arthropoda > Arachnida > Uropygi > Thelyphonidae > Mastigoproctus > Mastigoproctus giganteus. Next base: position 67,284,356 of record NC_143587.1, read on the forward strand.
TCCTGTCAATGGCGCGGGGGATTTTTATGAGCTTTTTTCACGATGTGGCTGAGTTAGTCGTTCTTAGGCGAGGGCACCATGGTTTTCCTCCAGGAAACTCGAGTTTTTCGTTAGTAAACAGCAAATCAAAAGAATACATGAGTTACAGACACGATATATACTGACGCGCTATAGCCTTAGTTATTTTGGCGCTTAACGCATATCTAACCTAATCTAAGTGTATCAATGATATATGGACTATGGACAGACACTGAATTATGTACTGGGGACATTGTTCACTTCTGCAGTCTTGGAGGTCCTTAGAGAACTAATTGCATCAATTAGTTTTCGCTACTGTGATAGTGACTAAGTCAAGCTCGTTATGCTGCAATAGAGACTATTCATCATCCACCTGTTGCCTCAATGACAAAATTGATCCGTCATGGAACACTTTGAATGAGTTACTTGTAATAGGCAGCTGGAATTTTCGTCCATTTGTCGATCAGTCATTTATGGCTCATCTCATTTTAACACGAAATATCTCACTTTTCGAAAAAACTCACCGCGCAAAGGGTTGACTCTCTAGATATTCATGATATCATTGATTATATAGAAGCATCAGTTGGTAGCGAACATTCAACAATCCCATAGGCTCTAAATATAACTCTGACCGGTGTCTTGGTAGGATGTCAACGTCTTGCTCAATTATGGATAATTATCGAAAATAATCTGGAAAATATTTTTCCAAAAAAATATTCTGTTGACAATGTTAGCTATTTTGACATTTCTCTTCCAATAAAATTTTATGCTTAATTTACGAATCCACAAGATTTTTCGAATAGTAACAACATGATGAGCGCTAAAACACAATAACTGCTCTTCACAACATCAACATTGTTCAAAATTCTAAAAGTATATAACGAATTACCCCCAGTCCTTTTTGCTCTAACAACCCAAAGTGGCTTAACCGAAATAGTCACTGCACGAATCCCATCAAAAAGACACCAGTAATTTAAAAGTTGGAACATAAGGGTAGCTTACGACTTAGGCGCTTATGATATTTATATACAGGAGACATAGTTTCAGCTTCCCACAAAGAAAACACTTTTTTTTTTTTTTTCTGAGTTCTGAGAATAGTAGGAAAAACTTTTGAATCGTATTAAACTACTGAGCTTCTTGATACACTGCGTTCTAAATTTTGTACAGGTAAATGCTAGAAAAGTCGAGGAGAACAAACAAAAAATTATAAAATATGAACTCCAAAAATCTACTTAAGAAAAACAAGCTGAGTTTTGTTGGTAAAGATAAGAAAGTTAAGAAAAATACAGGGCGAGTAGAAAATAACTTCCAATGATGAATTAAATTTGTTTAGATTTATATCAGCTAATCATCATGCAAAAAATTAGATTGACAGAACACCTGATATGTATTGAGAGAGAGGTTCTACTAAAATACTCATTAGTCTAGCTAAAAGTTTGAAAGGGTTGGGAGTGTGCACAATTTCCTTAGAAGTGATAAGCTAACAACTGATGGACAGCCGAGAAATTATCCGAAATTGTTCAAGAAATAGCTTCAACATCAAGTTAAATATTTGCACTGCCAGAGATGTCGCTCAATGCCTGGCTATTCCACAGAGGAAGATGATTTTAAAAGTCATGCGGCAAACGGTAAAGATGTAACAACCGTATAAGATCAAATTTGCTCAATCAATAACTCCGAGTGTTCATGTGAGTAGGAAAGATTTTGCTAACCTTGTTTTTTTTAAAGATTAGATAAAAATGCAGACTGACTAGCAAATATACATACATACTTGGCTCATTTCTACGTTCACAGCACTGCTGATACCTACAATGACCACTGTTACGTCATTTGGGCAAAAGTGAATTCTTTACTTACATTAAACTCTCTCTCTCTCTCTCTCTCTCTCTCTCTCTCTCTCTCTCTCACAGCACTGCTGTTAACGTAGAAATATCCCATTAAGAAATCCATCTCAGAAGTATTACAATAACCGAGGAAGTGTATCTAGTCGCTCAAGAATACTGCGATAACGTTATCCCTTTGACATTTGTCTCCCTCTTGTGAGCAGCATAATGGTTGTAATCACATCCCTTCCATATGGAGTGGAAAACTGAATTCGAATTCCATCGATGACGCAAGGATTTTTATGCGCTTTTTTAACAACGTGGTTAAATTAGTCGGTCTCAAGTGAGCGGTTGCATGGTTTTTCCCACGAAAATTTATGTTTTTTTTTTTTTTTTTTTTTGTTTTTCCGATAAAACCGCAAACCGACCGAAGGATACATGTAGACACAATATGCTGACCCCTCATAGCAACCCTTAGTTGCTTTGGCATTTTACGCCCACATATATACACACGGACTTTTGCCTGTGTGACTTTTTCAAAGAGTTTACAAAGCGCAGCCTTTAAATTTATTGGAATTTAAACATGCAATTACAGTAGATGAGAGCCTTTTGCTATTAATACAGGCCACTTTCATAACTCTGTGAGTAATTTTGTTTCTCGTCTAGTCTTAGTAATTGAAACTGAAAGTGACTGTATCGAATACTTGAACTGAAGCAAGATACTTTCCAAACAGATTTCGCAATATATTGCGTCGCTTTGATCTAATAAATAAATATTCCTTTACACAGCCCTCGTTACCCAAGTATATAACGGTTGCCGAAGTTATATAACCGTTCTCCCACAACGTGCAGAAAAGGCCTTGATTTGAATCCTGTCAGTGACGCAACGTACTTTTATAGCTTTTCCACACCGTGGCCGAGTTAGTCGGTATCAAGCGAAGGTAGTAAATTTGTTTGTTTTTTCCTCCACCTCGAAAATTCGTATCGTTAAGTCCAGAAAAACAGGCAGACTGACCACAGAACACACGTAATTTACAGACAAAATACACTTGTGTGTATAAGCAATCACTCGGATAACCCGTAACTTGAAAATGTTTGTTTATTCATTATTTACATAATTTACATTTTAATGAAGTGAATAGAACAAGTAAAGGCATTGGAATAAAAACTTAAATATAAGTTTTTATTTATTTTATTAGTACAGCACCATCTGCTATGCAGATGGTGCTATACTAATTGCAGAAAATGAAAATAATTTGCAAAGAATGCTATATCATTTTAATAAAATAACAGAAGCATAATATGGAAATATTCATAGGGAAAACAACCTAACAATAGTAAAAAAAAAACACATAGATATAAATTAAAATTAGAAGGGAAAATGATAGAACAAATATTGAAATTTAACTACCTAGTAATACAGATAAATAGTTCAGGAATAACTCACGAACAAATAGAAGATCAAGCATAGAAGATTCGGAAGAACTAAACATCAATCGGGATGATAAAGTTAAAATGTATAAAATGATAGACGTATAATACAGTATATAAAGACCTATAATAATATATGCAGCTGAGACAAGAGGTACAACAGCAAAAATAAAACAAATAAATGAAAACACTAAGGAAAATAACTAATAAAACACTAACAGATAAAGTTAAAAATGCGGAAATCAGAAAACTATGTAAATTGCAAAGTACTAATGAATGGATGGATGTTGTTGTTGTAGGGTTTTAGGAGCATCAGTGACTAAGGCCATATTACTCCGTGTATATTGTCTGCAAATTGCGTCTGTTCTGAGGTCGATTTTCTGTTTGCTGGACGAAAAACCCGAGTTTCGGGGAGAAAAAACCATGCTACGCTCGCCTGAGATAGACTAACTCAGCCTCGTTGTGAAAAAGACCCATAAAAATTCCTCTCGTCGTCGAAGGGACTTGAATTCAGGTCTTTTCTACTCGGTGTAGGAGGACGGCAATTCTACTAACTGTGCTATCCACAAAGACTAATGAATGGATGTATAATAGAAAATAAAAACAGAATGGGAAAAACATATAAATAGGGTTGATAATGACAGGTGGACAAAAATAGTAAAGAACTGGAGATAAGCAAAGCAGAAGATGGGAGGGTGATCTATCCTAACCTAACAAGCAGCATGCTTAATGAGAAAAGAAGAAGGTAATTTAAATTCATCATGGGAAATTATTTTATGGTCTCTCTGTACTCTTACCTTGAAGTACCCATTACAAAAATTTCTTATTCATTTTACTGTATATTTCCACGCAGAGACATAAAGAGAACGAGATATAAAATTTACCTAACTGGTCATTCGAAAAAAGGATTTGGTTGTTTAAAATTTGTGCCGAAAGAAATAGCCATGAGGTCCATATATATAGTATCTTAAATGGTGTCTACTCTAAGGTCAGGTTGCATGGTTTGACCTAAAACTGCTGACGATCCCAAGGAGATAGTTCATGAGTTGAACAAGTCGTTTTCATTATATTTACAGAAAAAATTTAAAGATAATCATTTTTATATGGTTTTTCGAGTTATTTGCCTTACTCACCAACAGTTATTCCACAATAAATGCATTTGTGAAAAAGCTTTAGAAGAGAAGTTATCTGGCTTAAAAGCGAGGAAAACGAAAGGAACTGATGGTATCTATCCGGTTACGCTGAAAGAAATAGCTAAGAAGGTCATTGAACTCCTTATTTAGAATAATGCAGATATTCTTATCCTTAGGCTTAAACAAAGTTCCAGAATGTTGAAAAGTGCAAATATCTCGCCTATGCAGAAAGCGATTTCTAAGAGTAATATAGGTAACTGTAGGTAGGTCTATTTCTGACTTCTGTGGAATTAAAAATTCTAGAATCAAAAATTAACGAAGTATTAATCACAGATTCCAAATTGTGTTGGAATAACTTTTGAGAAAATTAATATTTAGGATTTTGGAAGGCTTTTGATAGTGTCATATATCAGTCACAAGAGGCGACATGTAATTAATTTATTGTCCCAGAATAGCCACCACAAACCGAGATGGATGCCCTATATTAATTTTGAAAATCTGGGGGTCCGTTAACCTTAGCCCCTCTTTTTATAACTTGTCCTCACCAATAAACGCTGTCGTATAACAAGCCAATGAAAGAAGTTTTCTGAAATAAACAGAACCTTTAATAAGATAAGAATACTGTATATAAAATACAAGAAAGATAGCGCTAACTTTCTAAAGAGCAGAAGGAAAGCCTTTAATGAAAGACTCAAAGAGAAAACTGTTTTCTGGTCAATTTTCCTATTTTTGCTGGACGGAAAATCGAGCTTCCCAGGGGAAAAATCTTCGGAGACAGGCTAACTCAGCCATGGAGTGAAAAAAGCCTATAAAAGTTCTTCCCGTCATGGCAGGATTCTTACCCTGACCTTTTCCACCCAGTGTGGAGAAGACCATGATTATAATCAGTGCTACGCGCGTAGACTGTGAGTTGTAACACCTCGATTGCGTAGCTGACACCTTTAATCAGCAAAGACTGCACGTTAAGATTGCATTAGGGTTGCACCAAGAGGCCAAATCTCTCTATCCCTGCCACAAAATGTAAGTAAGTGCCTTCGTCGCTAGCACAATAGTTATAATCATTGTCCTTTCACATCGGGTGAAAAAGGCATGTATTTGAATTCCGTCTATGGCGCAATGAATTTGTATAGGATTTTTTCACAACGCGACTGGGCTAGTCGGTCTCAGGCGAGAGTTGCATGGTTTGTCCTCCTGTAAACTTGGGTTTTTCGCCCAACAATCCAACCGTTAACTCACTCCTAACCTGACTTACTTACCGGCAGTTCATGACAGGTTCGTCAACGGCAATCTGACTGCTCGCCGCTATAACGCCGAGATTCTGGAACCCGTCGCTGTCTTCTTCTTACTGGGTCTTGACGCCATTTTTCAGCAGGATAAGGCCAAATATATACCGGATGGGTTTCTTCTGTGTGTCATCGTGTTGTGGATGTACTGTCTGGGCCAGCCAGATCCTCCGATTTCTCCATCGGTCACGTGTGGGCATGATTGGAGGCCATCTACAGAGCCATCGCAGCCAGCAAAGACCACGGATGTTCTGTGGAACCTGTACGACTCAATATCTAGATGCTTAGCTCAGCGTATCCGCAATCGTGGCGGATTTTCATCATATTGATCTGTCCATTGTAAGCGTTATTTTTTTGTCATTAAATGTGTTCACACCCACATTAGCGTCTGTAGCTTTTATCATGCCTTCCTTAATACTTAGCTATCATTAACTCTAAGTATCCTCTCTGTGTTCCTATTTCTCTAGGGTGCTGCAATTTCAATGTCACAGAGTACATATTTTGTTCACAACTACAAGTGTGCCATGATTTTTGTTAAGATAATGCACAGTTCTGCTGTGAAGTGCTGGGATAATCTTACATGGCGTCGTTAGAAACAAACAGAACATATGCAAACAATGTCCAGTGTTTTTCGAATGGGGAACTGGTTTGCTCTTAGGTATTCCTGTTGGTGCTCTCTCATGTATAACGCTACACTCTTGGGTTTATCTTTTATCTGACCTTTAAAAATGCTTTCGCTGATGAGCATATGTATCTTTCATATGTTTAGCCAGAACATTGTCTTGGAAAGAAGGGTAAGTGAGGTCGTAAAATTACTGCCATTCAGAAGATAGGGATCTATTATCATTCTTATCGAACAAAATATCTGCGTTTCTAATACAACGTATCTCATCACTATTGCATATTGTGGAGAGTACTTCAAGAAAACTGAGATAGGTTTGTGGCCACTAGTGGAGTGATCAGTATAAGAACGTAGGGTAGCTCGCATGTTGTTTCATTGGGTTCATATTCTTATACGATCAATACAAACATAAGCATTATTGCGTGCCTTGCCATGAAACAAGCAAGCTACATAACTACCAACAATTCTATGTAGGCCCTTAAATTTATTATTGTTATTCTTTTTTAGGTGCAAAGGTTACATTGGTCATATTGCACCTATCAATGGTATCATAAATGGTCTTGCTTTATATAAATGCTGGACAACTTAAATTTAATTTAATTTAGTAATTATTTTTCCTTTATGCAACAAGGTTTAAGAACTTGAAAATAAAAATGTTTGTTTAGTATAAATTTGTACATACTTCCGTAATTATCCTTAATCCGTGTTAATAATGTCCTTCGGCTTTTCGACTGTTGGAAATGTGATTGTGCCTTTTTTTTTTTATTTCTTCTTCTACTTCTATTTTCTTTCATTGGCGTACGTTCTATAATTCCATTACATATGGCGCTTTAGATGAAATCTCCTCTTGCCAAATGAGGTTAATCCTGTTCCTGATTGTATCTCCAACTTAGGATGATTGTAAAAGTTTACGAGTCTTGTCGTGCATTATATTTTGCTTCCACATCTTTGGTAATAGGAGGAAGGCAGTTAGTTGTCTGTGTCGCAGCTTACTTGGGACTGACACAAAAATCAATATTGCATCGTTTCATTGTCCAGGAACACATGTGAATCATCTGTAGTTTCGATCAACACTGCCACACTGACTTTTTTTCTTCGTTGCTCGATATACGAACTCATTTGCCTTTTAAAAGACTTAAGAAAGGCATCCGTAGGTTCTAATGGATCAAAACAACCATGCAGTGCAAGACTCGATATATTTACCTAGCTACTTTTCAAGTTATTTTCTGTTTTTCCTGCTTCAATATATTTTGGAGCAACGCCAATGCTTACATGATAAAAAAAAAGCCTGATATGCTATTTATTTTTATTTTGTTCAAACACATACATAACGAGGAGTTTATCCTCAATTACAACATATATAAACAGTAAACCAATAATATAAAATTTTAAACTATACTTTAAAATGTTTTAAAAAGCACTTAAGAGTGCTGCTTACGAGTACTTATATGTACTTACTGCTCATACTGTACATCTCGCGGATAGACTTATATCAAACACATTTACGAGGGATTTAGGTTATGTAGAATATTCGTTAAGGCAGCTAAGACCATGAGGCGTCATTTTATTGTATTTGTAAACTGCCTATATTGCAACTCTCGCCAGAGACCGGCGCTTAGAAATCCCATGAAGTTTCTCCTACATTGACTAGAAGTATTTACCGACTGGGAAATCGAACCATCATGAGAAGTTGGCTCGCTATATAGGGGCATAGTTATAAGAGTCTTCCCAACCCTCTTCCTTAAATCCAGCAACGATACAAATGAAATAAATCTTTTCATATTTAATTTTGATAGTCAAACCAGCATCCGAGATAATATTAAAAATTTATAAAATAAATTAATAAATATAACAACCAGTTAGAGAATCGAGGTGGAACCAATCTGTACCATCTATAAAAAGAGAAAGGATAATTTATTGCAAGAAAGCTATTTCATTAGGGTCACCCGGAAAGTTATTTCATCTACCCATGTGTGTTGTGTCTGTAAATTGCGTATGTTCTCTGGTCGATTTGCCTGTTTTGCTGGACGAAAAACCGGGGAGGGGGGAATCTTGCTATCTACGCCTCAGACCGACTAATTCAGCCACGGAGTGAAAAAAGCCCATGAAGGTTCCTCGCGTTATCGACGGGATTTAAACTAGGGAATTTTTCGCCCCGTGTGGGGAGAATGGTGATTATATCCACTGAGCTACCCGTCAGTGCTATATGCTAATGTATATTTTTAAATATTTTACCATTTCGCTGAAAATCAATATCACTCTACAGAGTAATAATAAAGTCGCAGTCTATTTCTGTGAAAACATCTTTATTTAAATAAAAAAGTGTAGCCCTCCATGGTAGCACGGTAGGTATAATCACAGTCCTTCCTCTCCTCCTGATGGAAAGAGTCCAGTTTCGAATCCGGTCGAGGAATTTTTCTGGTTTTATTATTATTATTTATTTATTATTTATTTATTTTTTTTTCACAACGTGGCTGAGTTAGTCGGTCTCGAGCAAGGTTGGCGTGGTTTCTTCTTTCTGCAGTTGGGATTCTTCGGCCAGGAAACAGGCAAATCGACCACAGAATACACGCAATTTAAAGCACAACAAATGACGCCTCATAGCCTTAGTTGTTTTGGCGCTTAACGCTAACACACAGACAAGTGTAATATTCGTTTCATATGTTAACAAACTAGTTTTTTTTCTCACTTTTTTGTTTGTTTTTAATTAAGTTTCACACCTGAAATAAGCAGAATATTTACACATGTAAACTTGGAAAAGTTCTAAAGTTTTTCATCCAAATAGCTTCTTCTTCTTCTTCTAGTTCTCTGCCCTCAAGCAGGTTCAGGGCTCCATTGACGCCATGCTTCTCTATCTTGTGCTTTTCTTTAATATCTGCATAATTTCCTCTTCCCATCCAATCCATCATTCCAATTCTCCTTCTCCCTACAGCTCTCTTTCCACACATCTTCCCCTCAATCGCTTTCTTCAACATGCTTTCTCTTTTCAGAACATGTCCTAAAAAGTTCTTTTGTCTTCTTCTTAGTTCTTTTACTAACATTCTCTCTTCTTCTGCTTTCCTCAAGACGTCCACATTACTCACCCTGTCCACCCATTTCACCCTTTTCATTCTTCTCCACACCTACGCTTCGAAAGCTTCTAACCGTCTAATCTCCTCTCTTCCCAGTGTCCGTGTCTCTAATCCACGTAGTACAACAGTCCATATTAATGTTTTCACGATTTTCTTTCTTAATTCCTTCTTGAAATTTCTTCTTAACAGTTCTTTTATATTACTAAATGCCTCTTTGCCCATTGCAATTATTTTTATTTCCTCCAGGCTTTTTCCATTTTCTGTCACTATGCTTCCCAAGTATCTGTATCTGTCCACCTCTTCCAATATTATTCCGTCTAATCTTCTTCCTTGGCCACTTTGAAATTAACATTATTTTGGTTTTCATTCTTTTAATCTTCATATTGTACTCCTTTACTTTGCTGTTCAGGTTATCCAAGGAGCGCTGTAATTCTTCCTCGTTATTAGCAACATCCAAATGTATTGGAAGTTTTATGTTTGACCATTTTTCGATGCAGCTTATTAAAGCATTTAAAGAGCTTAACAAATTTTGTTGTTTACAAGTACATAAAAATTACCATGTAACTACAGTTTAAGAAAGTATCCGTGAAATCCAAATTAGGAACTTTTGTGGAGTTTGTACTTACCTGTGAAGAATAAATTTTGTATTTCTTCAGTGGAGAGATGGGTTACAAATAAATAACGTTCTTGTTGTTTAGAGGCCGAGGCGAAAAATGCCACGAGGCCTAGTATGTAACTTCTCTAAATTGCCTGTGTTCTATGGTCGGTTTTACCTGTTTTTGTTGAATGAAATATCCGGATTTTTGGGATTAATCATGCAACCTTGTCAGAGGCCGAGAAATTTGGCCATGATGTGAGAAAAACAAAAATTACTCCCATCTTGACGAGACACACATCCCTATTACTAAGATAATCTGAAATAGATGCCTTTTTAAGGCTTTTTGTCTTCTTTTTAATTTTGCTAGTTTTGTTAAAATGGATGTTACTTTTTATGGGAAGGATTGATTTAAAATAAAGTGTTGTAGTAGTTGTTCAAAGACACCGACAAATAAGAAAATTTTCTGTCATGTTTTTCATGAGAAATTACATAGTATGTAATGTCTCAAAATTGCGTGTATTTCGTGGCCAGTTTCCTCGCTCTTCTGAATGAAATATTTGAATTTCCGGGATGAAGAACCATGCAAACCCCCGTCAGAGACTGGTTAACTTGGCCTTGGTGTGAGAAAAACACAGAAGTTCCTCCGTTTTGATAGCACTCGAAAGTGAAGCACTGTATTGAAGTAGAGGTGGCCTCACAATTTGAGAGATTAGTGACTTTGTAAGGACTTTGCCTTTTGTCTCATTTTGCCCGTTCTTTAAAACAATGGACTTGAGTCCTCTTATAACATTAGCTAAGTTAATTCAAAATGAACTGTGAGAATAGTTGTTCGAAGACTAACAAATAAGGAAACACGAGCAATTTTCTATCACGTTTTCAAGTCTGGAATGACCACATTAAAAATACAGTATACCAATTTTAATATTTAATTCTCGTGTATCTTCATATTAATGTGTATATTTACCGTTGTCCTAAATGCTTCTAGTAGCAATTATAGCTACTGAATTTCTATCATAACGCAAAGATATTTGAATTTAATTAGGAATTGTGCTTACATCTAATTACAATCGTACTATATGCAATACGTACATGAATTGGGTAATAATTAATGACGGATATAATACCAGTATTCTTGATCATTCTATCAGAAACATGTGCTGTATGTTTAAGACATGATAGATGTTAATCGATTATCTCTCTTAGGAAAGCATCTGGGCTTTCTCAACACGTGGTAAGGGTTTGAAGTGCATAGTGAACTAAGAGACAGAAGCGAGTGATCTAAGACACCAGTCCACCAAGATCATTATCTCCGCATTTGTGCTACACATACACACACGCATATCAACAGTATGATAGCTCGACCATGACTTAAAGAATGCATTAGGCTCAAATTTTCGATAGAAATTAACACACCTAAACTATGGATTAAGTAGGCGCCGGGCAACAAGGCTATCATCTATCCTCTCTTCTTTATAAGTGGTTCATCGTTAGTATCGATTAGTCTGGGCCAGTAAATGTGTTTACTCAGAACGCTCTTTAACTATTCACTTTTTGTCGTAGAGTCGAGATTCACCGTAAACGACAATGACCGCTGCATACAACTATGCAGTCGAATATTTTACAACTTACTTTGTTCACCCAGAAAACTCAATGGTGCCACTCACCCGCATTCCCAGTTAACCGAAGTACATTTTTGCGTAGAATAAAATCTGCTTCAAATCTTAGTTATATTAACGAAAAAAAAAAAAAAAAAAAGACTTTGTTTGTATTGTGCTCAGTAGATGCAGAATAATATATGACTCATTTAGTTCTGACTTGAAGTGCGGAACTTTAACGTACTCGTCTATGTAATAATTCAAATGGTATGTATGTGTGGCTTAAAATCGATTTCCCACTCTGCGAAGATATTCTGGGAAGCATAAATTTGTCTTTACTTAGACGCGATACTTAGCTGTGAGCTCCAACTGAACCAAAACACGCTAACATGGAATACGGACGCTTGGGTATGCCTTCTGAATATTGATTGCTTGGTTGAGAATTCCAGATAGTATGTATGACATGAGGGAAACGCTTGTTGCTAGTTTTGTGTCTGGTTAAACTATAATACATGTTTCTATGGATGTTTCCTTCCTGAGGGAAGGTAGATGGTATGTAAGTATGAAATAGTAATCATACAACCCAGTTGGATCGTGTATATGGAATTGATGAATTTTGAGATAAATCTGAATAGATGCAACAGATAATGTACAGAATGTAATGGGGTACATTAAGATCAAAGATAGCGGTGAAGGTATGCATTACAGTATATTCTAGTCCTGAAATCCATTAGACTCTAATGGTATTAGATACCCAATATTGTCATACATGAAAATACAACTTATTCATTATAATATATAGTTCCGTCAAGGATTATGTGAAAGCTTGATTAGTCTCCAGATGGTATGTATGAAATAGTAATCATGCAACCAAATTGGCTCATATATGTATGAAGTTCGATGAATTTTGAGATAACTCCAAATAGATGCAAATGTACAACATATAATAGGACACATTGAGATCAAAGATAACAGTGCAATTATGCATTACAATATATTCTAGTTCCTGAAGTCCAGAAACTAGAATATATTGCAATGAAATATCTTCCAGGAATATTTGTTTCAAGTTTAATGAAAAACCCGATAGTTACCTAAGTGAAATGCGAGTCTCTGAGAATGAAATTAAGGACACGATAATTGACCTGGTATAATGACTTTAAATTAAGAAACAAAAATTACAACATTGACAAAACGCAAAAGAGAGAAATGTAGAATGAGCTGAGTTTGTTAGTCTTAGGTGCAGTATCATAACTCATCTCCACTTGTTTGACAAAGGTCCGGGTTCGAAATAATTATTGACATAGATTTATTGACAGTATCTTTATTGGCATCGCGGATATCTTATCATGGAAGCCTCCAAAATAGTTCATCGATAAATATAAATACTGTACTAAGATGAATTATTGACGTGAAATATGCTCACGTCAATAATGAAAATCGTTCAATTTAATTATTTCTGCAATCACTCAAAATGAAATGAGGCTTGACTCAGCACATGAAAAATATTATTTTGCGTTTAATTGGAATTTTTGTAGAAATTCTGTATTATTTTGGTTCGATTTATATTCAAATTTGTCTGAGGGATTCTTCCGTCCCACAAATGTAATCATTACAATTTTTATACATTTTTTAAAAATATTTTCTATGATGCTTTCTCGTTTTACTTTTGCAGTTCGATTTTAAGGTTCCTTCTCATCGAGTTTAGTATTACAAAATGGAATATCATAATCAATAACGGTGAATAAAAGCAGAAGTTCAATATAATGATGCATTACCTGGAATATTTTGAACATTCTTGTAACATAAGAAGGGTGGAGTACAGTTTGATGCTCCACTAATTCTAGTTTCTCTCTCCCATGAGAATGAGTAATTCAGTTGACTTCTCTTTCCAGATTATTGTACATCCTTTAATAGAGTTCAATCATTGCTTTCGGATATTGGCTGTGTGTATTGGGTGTGGTTTATTTTTTTTATATTCCAAAATTTAAGATGTTTTATAAAGTATAATGCCTTCTCAAACATTCTGAACTTTAAATATTTCCTCAGCTCCACATGGTCTGCTGAATTACCTAAATTTAATAAAGGTGAAGATAGGTAAACCAGCTGTCACGATAGGATGACGTGTAGGCGAGGCCTTAAAGAAGTTTCTGACAGCTGATCTTACTACCTTAATGTGACGTCAGTTGTATCTCAAGCAGTACAAATGTTAGGGTTGGAGTTGCTTCTACACTGAAATAATACTCACTAAAGTTTAACGTTCATACTCTTTACATACAGCCATTGTATATTGGTTTAATTTTAATTCTTGTCGAATGTATAAGGTAGATTTTAGATTTAATGTATAATGTTCTCTTAGGGAACATCATCAGCTTACCATATCCTCTGTCATCCCCATATTCCAGTTGTCAGACTCCTATTCAGGTACTCTTAATTGCCTGTATCCATTCTACATAATTCAGAAATAGATTCTGATTATTAACAACGTAAAGGCAGCTAAGGCCATGGGACATCAATTCTTTTTTGAAAAAAGTGCTTAAAATTTTAAGTTATTTGCAAATAGGAATATTTTATGGCCGTTTACCATCCAAGCACTATTTTTATTTAATTATAAAAACAGAATAGTACTTTCCAAGTATATTTCATCGTAAATAAATAATAATAAATTACCACGCAGGGCCAATAGTTCCTTTCCGAGTTTAAAAACAACAGTAATTTAAGATCGTTCGGCCTGTTATCTCGTACCAGCCTGCAAATCTCTAGTTATTTTCCAAGCAAACGTTGCCTTATCATGCGCTTTCCAATAAAGGAATCGATTACTGAGAAAATATGCATTTCCTTGATCTTCTTTTCTTACACACATGCACACACACACGCAGATGCATGCACACACACACACATACCATTAAAGAAAGAACTGCTTAAAGTCAATAAAAGCTTTTCAGGTAATTATTATAGTCCAGCCATCTTTCAGGCAGCACTTTCCCGAGAAAAACCTATGATAAAATCCTTGCTTCATCTTTCTGCAGCGTTAGCAACCATTGTGTTAAGGATTTCTAAACGGATTCTTCTGTGTACTGTACACAATTTTAAAAGAATCTGAAATTCGTTTGAAATTAATCGGACTTATTTAACCTTGTTAGGAACTCAGCAGATATAAAAATATCAGTATTTTGTTATCATTAATTCCATTTAAATTTCATTTAGCGTAAGTAAAAGGACTGATAAATGAACAGTTTAGGAAATATCTTTATAGGGGCATAAACAGACTCCTAGTTTATGCGCGAAAATCGATATTTTTATAGGGGGATGTGGATAGGATGTATCTTATGAAAAACAATATCCTGCTTGGAGAAGTATATGAAATAATGTAAAAAGTAATGTCTAAAATTCGGTAGGAGTGGGGGGGGCAAGTGTCCCTTCCTGACAACGATCACGAATATATGCTAAGGTCCTCAAATTAATATTAGACAATGCAGGAATTTAAGAGGACCTCGCTACATAAGCCTGTTTATTTCGAACATACAAATTCTTTGTGAAAAACAAAATAAAATAAAAGTAGCCTCGCTCTTTGGGGCTTCGATATCAAAAAATTCCTGAAACTTCAGGAATTATTCCACTTCTTTCGCAAATTTGTTAAGTGAAACTTCGTTAAACGAGGTATAGGTGTAATCGCTCAAACGAATATAAGAACTCTAAAGCTAAGATGTATATCTTTCTTATGTTGTTTTTTTTTTTTTATTTAAATCAATACTGAAGTAGACACTTCACTCAGAAACGGCAGCATATACTGGGGAATAATATAACATACAATATCTTATTTACATAAGGAAAGGTAATAGGTAGTAAACAGTTTTATATAAAAAGGTAATGTGTTAAGTTTAAGGAAAAGAAAAAGTTAATAGTTTCCATCACCGAGATCACATCACATTAAGAATTAGCACACGAATTACAGGATGTCAGATAGAGGCACACGGGAGACAAACTAAATCCTCTGGACCAAAGTGTTTCCCATCATGATTCAATGCAAGACCACCTTGAAGCATCATGAGTGGGAAGCAGAAACAACCTGGAACGGACTTGGTACAAGGACTTCTGTAGAGATCTGTTAGAGATCGATAACCACGTTTCCTACCTTAAAATCATCAGAAAACTTTGACAGATTTCTCCTGTACTCCATCTCCATTGTCATTAAGGAAGATTAAAATTTTCTATTAGAGCACATAAGACATCACTCGGGATATGATGTGCGATCCTCTTTCAGTCCACAGGGCATCAATATTATCAAGGTAGACGTCATTCTCCAATTAGCTCCAATGCCAAAATTCACAGAAATTCAAATCAGAGAACCAAGGCGCCAATTTTGTAGAAAATCGTAAAGTATTCGTAATAATTCTCTCGATAGTGAAATACATTTGAAACAGTTATACGACATGGGCTGTAAATGTGGTAGAGCGTAACCGTTCATTAAAAATCTGTTTTCTCACATGTTTTCATCATTTACTTGACGCTATTCGCAGATACTAGATCTCATCGCTATTCTTTCATCCAGCGAAGCTTTCTTAATGTCGCTTTGGATATGCTGATTAAACAGTCAGCAGCGATGCGTTAAACTTCACTATTTAAACAATCACTATTGGTGTTATTTAAAAAAGACACAGCTACTGCGCGATTCTTAGCGTCATTCACAAACGATTACAAAAGCTAACGCTTACTCTTTATCCAGGTGAATGACTCATTTACATACCATCGATCACACATGTCCCCAATTTTTTTTCATTGTACTGTACATGAACGCCTGCCATCAATTAGTTTTCTCTGCAAATGCATTGAAGCAGACGAAATTTAATTATAGCCACAGCGCACCCTGCAGAAAAATTATGAAAATCTCATAAACCGATTTTAAAAGACTTGGAAGAAAGTCAAACAGAGAGATTAGCCATAAATCGGTGTAAAACAATAAGTACGACGATTGAAGAGACAAAGTGCAAAGATTATAATTATCTTAGTAGCCCGAGGATGAAGAATTAATAATAATGAAACCCACAGTCTATTAGTTAATTTCTAATTCTATAATTCCTCTTTCATTTCTAAATTTATGTAGCGTAATATTTTAATTCGTTTTGGTCTAATACTTTCTGTAGCAGGATATTAGTAAGTAGTGCGTGAAATCTAAACCAATCACATTCTGCATATTAGTTCAGCCCTCATACCGCCTTTGGTGATGTGGGATTGTCTATAGGTCCTCTGTGGTCAATCCAACTCGTGTTTGAGGCATTAATTGGCAAAATTTGCTAGCTTAGCTCGCTAACTTACGTCGTGGTTCTCGTTTGCCGCGTTCTATGTGGTATAAATGTGCCTAGAGTGATGAACATGATGGTCAAAGGAAATTGCTGGCATCCGAGAACTTGTTTTCCTAGACTGGGAGTTATCGTTCTTCCTGCAAAACGAAAGACAACTGAGAGCTTTTAATATACAATACATTACATCTCTGTGCTATAGAACTCTTTCATTTAAAGTATAACTCCATTGTATACTGAGAATTGTCCCATATATGAGTGTAGTTTAGAATGGGCTGAGAATAAGCTCGTGCAAGATAAAGGAATCAGTAAGAGACAGTCCTAATGGGCTTTCTTGATAATCTATTCTTTTCAGCGGCTGAGTCATGAGTTTCTAAATGTCAGAGTATGTTTATAAGTTACGCTTTTAGTTATAAATAATTATTTTAATTTTAAGGAAAGAAAAACTTTCAAAAACTGTTTTCCATAGCACTACAGCTGTATAATTTTTCTGTTGGTTTCCTTTTTTTTTTTACTTTTTTTGCTTTATCAGACCCGTTACGTCAGAGGTAACGGTAGGTGGGAATGCATCCTCTTGAACGTTAATGAATGGATGGTTATAATATCTATAATAATGAAGAAAGTACTGGATGGTTTTTTTAACGAACGCTCACGTTATTTGTTAAGTCCTTAATGGATTAATTAGGGCAGAAGATTAAAGGATATTTTTCAAATGCATACAGTGGTTTCTCCGTTAATGTACTTTGTCAATGAGTGGCGATTTCTGTTTCCATTTACTCCGTTACTCAGGCACTAATTTTAATTAAATCGGTGGTTATGTAAGAGGCGTACAGCGAGTTGCCCGAATAACCTTTAAAAAATTCCGATGCAGTGTCGCACTGTAAGCGATGACGTTATTTTAATAGAATTCCTAGTCGAATATAAAAAGTTTTATTTGTACTGACAATAATAATATAAAATAAATGAAATTTTAATGCTCTTCAAGATCCAAAAGTCCAGAAACCAGAGTACATTACTGCTATAAAAATGCTAAAAGGCTAGAAAACATAATAATACTTGTATAAGTATAAGCGAGTATTATTAAATTACGCATATAGCGATTGAGGAGGGGGGAAATTCATCCTACTTCAAACAGATACAACTGGCTCCTATTTTTGAGAGAAAGAGAGAGAGGAGTCGATGGGAACCTTGTTAATTATCGCCCAGTCTCCGAAGCATCTTAGAAGACACTTAACCCAAGTGTTACCCAGTACCTCCAATTTACAAAAGCTTTATAAACACCGTTTCGGGTCCTCTATGGCTCCTCTTTAGGCCAAATGGGGATAAAATGATGACGATATGTACATACTTATTAATGTAATAAGTACAGTAAACCTTCGATTTTTACTGACGTCGATTTAGCTGACTTCGGATTTAACGGATGAAAAAGATGGACTGGAACCACAATGTATCTTGGGTGTCCTCATGAAATAGAGAATCCCACGTAATTGAAAATTTAAACAGTTTCTCTGTATATGTTTGTGTTGAAAAAAAGTTAAACAATAAAAACAAGCTTTTATTTACCTTGACTTTATTGGTTGATACATGGTAACTCCTTCTAACCTTATGTGGTCGTCCGGAGTATAAACAGAAAATTTATTTATTTATTACATAGTAGAAGATAATTTACAGTGACCGTGTAGTGGTGCTTGGAAAAACTGAATACAGTCAGTCGGAGTTAAAAAGTTAAAAAGTCGAAGTTAAAAAGCCGAAATTGAGATAGTGGTGAATCTTCAGAATCGGACTCCTTAAAGCCTTGCTGTTTACAGTTTACAGAAATTCTTTTTTCACATTATATTTCTCAGAGACGCGGGAAACAGAATTACACAAAGTCAAAATTCTCCAAACAGCTTTAATATCTGCACAAAGCTCAGATGCACAAGCTTTCTGACTTATCCAATTTTCTTATGGCCATGATGATACACTGTGAGGTTATAAGAAAGAAACGGGACAAGACCAGCACTTAAGATATTAAACAGAAATGACTTAATGAATCCTAATTACATACAGTATCGCCCTAGAGAGAATGTAATTTTGTTAAATAATTTATATTTGCGTCAATACTGAATAATATTACCAAAACAATGAACTATGGTTAAAAACATAATTTATTCCATTTCTGGAAAAAATAAAAATGCCCAAAAAAGTCCCCCGATTCACCTTTATTTCGTTTTGTCACAAACTACTCCTTCCTCAGATATGATAAACTCATATGCC
The DNA here is from genome assembly GCF_048544385.1 of Mastigoproctus giganteus. Lineage (NCBI taxonomy): Eukaryota > Metazoa > Arthropoda > Arachnida > Uropygi > Thelyphonidae > Mastigoproctus > Mastigoproctus giganteus. The sequence continues at coordinate 67,303,483 of NC_143587.1, forward strand.
AGCTGTATTTTTGGTACATTTTTCACTTTATATGAAATATTGTACTTTCGCTTTGTAAATGTAAATATTCTATAAATATTTTAATACTTTATTTGGACGTGTAAGTAGTGTACTTACGTTTACCAAGTACTCTGGTCCTGTTACATATGTCGTTTATTAAATAAATAACATGAATAGCGAAATAGAGTAAGGCTTGTTATGTTTAGGGTGCAATAGGGCAAAACTTTTCAGCTTCGAACTTTTATGGATCCAGTAAACACTCTTCTTTCTTTCTATGTATTA